>NC_070608.1:71304166-71615000 GCF_027172205.1 Podarcis raffonei
AGGGAGCTATTGAAGCACTCTGCAGTCACAGCACAACTGGTTAGTGAGAGGAGAGTTTCGTTGTACAACTTACTGTGGCTTTGGAGTTTGAAGAAAAGCAGGTCAGGGCTTTACCTCCGTTACTCCATGCCGAGTTTGGATTGGCTCCGATGAAGCAAGACGTGCTGTGGGATGTCATATTAACAGTGGATCCAAGCTCAGAAGCTGCACACCGGCCTAACCACCCTCAGCCCCTGTATTATTATTATTATTATTATTATTATTATTATTATTATTATTGCTTTCTTTTAAAGTCTTCATTTCCAAATTTAAATTAGTGAGCCTGGCTCTTTGCTTTGCTTTACACAAAATGAATGTTATATGACAGGCATGTCCAACTCCCAAGGGACTGTGATCTACTCCCAAAGTTTTTTTGGGTGGGAGAAAGTTGTTGAGCTTTTTCTGGGGAGGCTTCGCAAAGTTGTTGAGCTTTGTTTTGTTTTGTTTTGGCAATAGATCAGGATCACGCGATCAACCAGGAATGACCAGAGACGCCCCGCGATCGACCGGTAGATAGTGATCGACCGGTCGGACATGCCTGCTACAGGAAGTCAAAATATTTTTTATGTATAGGGGGTATTTTCTAGCCCTCATTTCTTATGAATTAAGATTTCTAAGTCCATAGTCACAATGATTGTGAAGAGGAAAATTCACCTCTTGACTAAAACTCTTCCGAGACTTCCTGCTTCAGTCATAGTTCATTTGGGTTAGTATAAACTAGATTTTGCCAATCAAGTGCCCTCCCAAATGTTTTGGATTGACTTTGGATTGGTAGTGGACTTGAACAAACTGAAGATAAGTTTCTTGGTGGGTGGTACCTTTGACTGGATGGATGGGAGTTTGCCTGCTCTTGAGGGGGTTATACTCCCTATGAAGGAGCAGGTACTTAGCTTGGGGGTACTTCTGTATCCTTTGATGTTGCTTGAAGCTCAGGTGGCCTCAGCAGCCTTGAGTGCCTTCCATCAGCTTCAGCTGGACAGGGATAGACTAACTACAGTAGTACCTTGGTTCTCAAACGCCTTGGTACTCAAACAACTTGAAACCCAAACATTGCAAAGCCAGAAGTAAGTGTTCCAGTTTGCGAACTTTTTTTGGAAGCTGAATGTGCTCCGTTTTGAGTGTTACGCTTCCGATTTGAATGTTACACTTCCATTTTGAGTGCCACACTTCCATTTTGAGTGTTACGCTGAGGTATGTCTGTTTTTGCTATTTATTTTGTGTTTTTCTTTTCGTGGCTCTTTTTTGTGTGTGTGTGTGTGTGACTGTGTGGAACCCATTTCATCTACTGATTGATTGGATGCGTGACTGCAGTACATTGTTTATTGCTTTCATTTTATGGAGCAATGGTCTCGTTAGATTGTAAAATTCATGTTAAATTGCTGTTTTAGGGGTTGTTTTTAAAAGTCTGGAATGGATTAATCCATTTTGCATTACTTTCTATGGGAAAGCGCGCCTTGGTTTTGAAACGCTTTGGTTTTGGAACAGACTTCTGGAACGGATTATGTTTGAGAACCAAGGTACCACTGTACTGTTATCTATGATCTGGTAGTCTCTGGATTAGATTACTGCAACACATTATATGTAGGGCTGCCTCTGAAGAATGTTTGTTGTCGAATTTGGCAGCCAGGTTGCTCATCAGGACAAGACGGTTTGAGCATATTACACTGCACAGGTTGTCAATTAGTTTCCAGGCCCAATTCAAAGTGCTGACTTTGACCTATAAAGCCTTCAATGGCTTAGGACAGCAACACCTCAAGGAGAGCCTCTCCCCATGTAAGCCAACCTAGACCCTGCAATCATCATCTGAGGCCCTTCTTCAATTGCCCCTTCCACAAGTACTAGTCCAAAGAATGGCAACATGAGAACGAGCCTTTTGTTGAAGATTTTAAGTGGATAGACTGTTGTGAATCAGGAACCGATGGGCCCCAGCACTTTTGCTGTATAGTAATCATAATAATATAAGGCAATATTTGCAGTCTCATCTCTTCTTGAAGAAATGCTTTCCTTTTTTTTTAACACAGCAAGTTGTATTGCATAACTGACCTGGATAAATGTGTATGATAGTGCTTTATGAGGGTGAAGAATACATAATTTTTTTATTGCTTCCCCCACCCTCTCCCACCCCAGCGTTAACTGCAGTCTTATGCAGTACTCAAGCAGTGCTGAATTACCCTGAATTCTGATTAACCAAAGAGGTCAACTTTCATTAGAAACTGCATAAAATCCAGTCCATTAAATTGTCCATTTTAGGCCTGTAATAATGGCTCACAGTTTTGATTATTTTAATTAGTGCACTTACTGCATTGTGCAGACAAGTGCTTATATTATTCTAAATATTTTTTTTTAAAAAAATTCTATACATTTATTCGGAAACTAGGTTATATAGAGAAATGGTCTAAAAGAAAGTGACTTGCCTTATTGTTAATCTATAAACCATCAATGCTGCTATTCAAAGGTTTCTATAGAGATGACTTTTGGTTTATTATTATTTTATTTTTTAAAAAGTTAATTCCAACAAAAGTAGTTGAAAAACAAAACACAAATACCCAGCACTCTCCCTCTTCTTTCTGACATTGGTGTCATCTTCTGCGACAGCCTTTGATCACAGATATCCATTTTATCTTTCATTAAATCACAGTGGCAGAGGAGATGCTTACTGCTCAGTGATATCAATTATTGTTTGAAAGTTACAGATGGTCCTGCCCAGGAAAGAAATTGTTATTTTCTTAAAGGAATCAAAGGGCATTTCCTGATTCCTACAAACTAATTGTTAAGGTCAGGTGCATTCTTGACACAGAGACCTTTGCGGCAACTTTTACTCACATTTCAACGGTACACCATTCTATGCATTTCTGAAAGGTTAAATAAAAAGAAAATAGAAAATTAAACCTCAAAACAAACTGCTTTGCAATCTGGACTCAGGTTCCAGGGGACTACCTCCCCTATATTACTCATGCAAAAAAAAGAAAAGAAAAGAAAGAAAAAGGTTTAGTTTTAATTATAATACGGCAGGGATTGAAAGGGATCCCTTAATCATTGTTGATATTACAACATTACTCACACGGACAATCAGTCTTTGTTTATATGAGTCAAAGAGCTGTGGGCTTAGATTCTATAAAGAGGGGAAGAAACAAAGAGGGTGTGGCAGACAGAAATTTGGCTACCCAGAAGGAAAGAGCAGCAATCATGGCTGTGATTCAAAGGAATGATGTGTCTGAAATTCAGAAATATCCCAGTTAGAATTATGCACTTTTGAACATGCCTGTATTCTGGGCATCTGTTCTCAAACACATCTTCTCCAATTCAGATTGTCATGCATGCCATAGAAGAATGCCTCTCACCCACCCAGCTTCCTCATCTACTTCTTCTGCTGAGAGGTAGACCTCTTGGTCTCTCCTTCATTTTCCTCCCAGTGCTTATGACACTAATATGGTAGCACCTCAAATGTCAGGGACCCGAGGATACTTACATCCTTAGTATGGGCATTACACCCTGTAAACTGCATTCCCCAGGGTTGTTGATGGACAGCTCAGTGTGGTGCTGGCAAGAGTGTGGTCCTGATAATGCCAAGGTTGCAGGTTCGATCCCTGTATGTTGCATGTTCCTGCAATGAAGAAATTGAACTAGATGATTCTTAAGGTCCCTTCCAACCTAACAATTCTATGATTCTATGTACCTAAAGTGACGTAGAATCATAGAATCATAGAGTTGGAAGAGACCACAAGGGCCATCGAGTTCAACCCCCTGCCAAGCAGGAAACACCATCAGAGCACTCCTGACATATGGTTGTCAAGCCTTTGCTTAAAGACCTCCAAAGAAGGAGACTCCACCACACTCCTTGGCAGCAAATTCCACTGTCGAACAGCTCTTACTGTCAGGAAGTTCTTCCTAATGTTTAGGTGGAATCTTCTTTCTTGTAGTTTGGATCCATTGCTCCGTGTCCGCTTCTCTGGAGCAGCAGAAAACAACCTTTCTCCCTCCTCTATGAGACATCCTTTTATATATTTGAACATGGCTATTATATCACCCCTTAACCTCCTCTTCTCCAAGCTAAACATGCCAGCTCCCTTAGCCGTTCCTCATAAGGCATCGTTTCCAGGCCGTTGACCATTTTGGTTGCCCTCCCCTGGACACGTTCCAGTTTGTCAGTGTCCTTCTTGAACTGTGGTGCCCAGAACTGGACACAGTACTCCAGGTGAGGTCTGACCAGAGCAGAATACAGTGGCACTATTACTTCCCTTGATCTAGATGCTATACTCCTATTGATGCAGCCCAGAATTGCATTGGCTTTTTTAGCTGCCGCATCACACTGTTGGCTCATGTCTAGTTTGTGGTCAACCAAGACTCCTAGATCCTTTTCACATGTAGTGCTCTCAAGTCAGGTGTCACCCATCTTGTATTTGTGCCTCTCATTTTTTTTGCCCAAGTGCAATACTTTACATTTCTCCCTGTTAAAAGTCATCTTGTTTGTTTTGGCCCAGTTCTCTAATCTGTCAAGGTCGTTTTGAAGTGTGATCCTGTCCTCTGGGGTGTTAGCCACCCCTCCCACTTTGGTGTCATCTGCAAATTTGATCAGGATGCCCTTGAGTCCATCATCCAAGTCATTGATAAAGATGTTGAATAAGACCGGGCCCAAGACAGAACCCTGTGGCACCCCACTAGTCACTCTTCTCCAGGATGAAGAGGAACCATTGATGAGCACCCTTTGGGTTCGGTCAGTCAGCCAGTTACAAATCCACTGAGTGGTAGCATAGTCAAGACCGCATTTTACCAACTTCTTTACAAGAATATCATGGGGCACCTTGTCAAATGCCTTGCTGAAATCAAATGCCTTGCTGAAACGTACTTTAAAGGCTAACCCTGTTCAGTCTGAGAGGCACAGAGACACATGGCCAATACTTCAGGGGCTACAAGTCAAAAATTGTAAATTGTGGGTGGGTCTTTGGAACTACAAAAAATGGGGGGGGCTGGTTATGGCCCACTGGCTTTACAGTGTGGTTTTAAGGGATGCTGAGCTAATGTATGTAAAGCACTTCAAAAACACAATATCATTGTGTTGTTGGTTCACTCATTTGTGGTTTAGTTATGCTTTTAAAACTGAACCCTTAAGAGAGAGAGAGAGAGAGTTCTGCCCTTCATGTAAACCATGGGTAGGCAAACTAAGGGCCCGGGGGCCAGATCCGGCCCAATCGCCTTCTAAATCTGGCCCACTGACGGTCTGGGAATCAGCGTGTTTTTACATGAGTAGAATGTGTCCTTTTATTTCAAATGCATCTCTGGGTTATTTGTGGGGCATAGGAATTTGTTCATTCCCCCCCCAAAAAAAAATTTCTGTCCCCCCACAAGGTCTGAGGGACAGTGGACCGTCCCCCTGCTGAAAAAGTTTGCTGACCCCTGGTGTAAACATTACCAGAGTTCAAATGCTGGCAGCTGATCAAAACTTTTGATGTAGTGCATTGTACTTTTTTATAATGAAAGTGTACACTCTCTGCCACATATACTGCTGCTGTTGCTTTGGTTGTTGCAGGGTAAGGAACACACACCTGTCTACCTGTTGTTTGTGGCAGTAGCTACCTTACAGAAGATATCCAGCACATTCTCCCTTTTCACACTTTTGTTTTGGATTCACTGCATGTGCTAGGAATAACTACTCCCCTCCTGAATCAGTTGGTACCAAAGCTAACGCTGCGCTGGGCAACTTTTAATTCATGTGCATTTTCTCACAGGATCACAAAAGGTCTCAGACCGAGGCCCCAGATTCTTGAGGAATCGAGAATTAAGGCAGGGTTAGTTCTGACAAAAGGGGTTAAGTGTGAGCAGGCTGACTGAAAATTATGAGCGAGTCCCCCATTGCACTTTTCTAAAAAATAATGACCATTTCTGGCTTGAAAATGGCTGAAGCATTTTGCTACGGCCGACAAATCCCAAGAGAGCCCCGAGGCATTCATTATCTTTCTCAGATAGAGCTCTTCATACCATGGCTAGTTTTCACCCTATCTACCAGCACTGCACTAAGAAACACGATATATCCCAAATGTAAATACAGTGTAAACAATTTGGTCGAGAGGATAACAGATGGGATGTGGAATTACAGCTCGTTGGAAGAATGGAACCCTCCTTCCCAGGCTCCCCCCTTTGAATTGTTGGTTCCTTGATTTAAGGCCTCATGGGCCCTACACAGCTCATTAAGATTTAACAATATAATACCATGATTACTCAAGTAGCCTAGTCAGGCATGGAGGCTGGATCTGCTGTTACAGCGGGAGCACATTGGTTTAGAACAACTGGCACAGCAGGATTACCAAGAGGAAAAACAAAACTGCAGAAACAGCCTCTGTTGCTACACAAGCTCTTTAAAGCACTCTCACCCATTGATTGATTCTTTCCCTCAGTTGTTTTTTTTTAATGTGCATCCCCTTTTAAGGGGAAGAAATCTATCATTAAACACAGAATAATAATAGCTGCTTACCCAGTCTCAGAGTGGATGGCTGTTGCATACCCTGCAAAATTTCTCGAATGAAAATTGGGACATTTTCTTCTTCTTCTTCTTCTTCTTCTTCTTCTTCTTCTTCTATTATTATTATTATTATTATTATTATTATTATTATTATACTCCACCTCTCTGACTGGGCAACCCAGCCACTATGGGCAGCTTCCAACATATATAAAAAACATAATAAAACATTAATTTTTTTTAAAAAAACTTTCCTATACAGTGCTGCCTTTAGATGACTTCTAAAGGTTGTATGTTACTTATCTCCTTGGCTCAGGGGTGGCCTAACTCCATGCCCTCCAACATTTCTCTGATGAAAATGGGAACGTCCTACTGTACCCTCCAACATTTCTCCAATGAAAATATGGATGACCTAAGTAAAAGTGGGACATTCAGAGAGCAAATCAGAAACTGGGGTGGGTCCTGTAAAATTTAGGACTGTCCCTGGAAAATAGGGACACTTGCAGGGTCTGCTGTTGTGGCACCTGTTGCAGCAGGCTCTGTACCCCCAGGAAGCAACACTGGGCTTTTGGGGAATCCCCTGGCCAGCTGTTTGGTTAGGTGGGCTTTGCTGCACCCCAAAATATGAATCCTGGTCAATCTGGCCTTGTTGGGTGGGAAACCTCTTTTTCTAGAAAAAATAGCACTGAACAGAAGTATAGTGTCCAGATCAAGGGACGGAATAGTTCTGCTCTATTCTGTGGTCTTGGTGAGACCACAATTGTAGTACAGTGGTACCTCGGGTTAAGAACTTAATTCATTCTGGAGGTCTGTTCTTAACCTGAAACTGTTCTTAACCTGAGGTACCACTTTAGCTAATGGGGCTTCCCACTGCTGCCAGGCCGCTGGAGCACGATTTCTGTTCTCATCCTGAAGTAAAGTTCTTAACCCGAGGTACTATTTCTGGGTTAGCGGAGTCTGTAACCTGAAGCGTCTGTAACCCGAGGTACCATTGTACTGTGTCCAGTTCTGGGTGCCATAATTTAAGAAGGACATTGGCAAGCTGGAATGTGGTTGGAGACCCAGTACCCATATGATAAAGGGTATGGAAATCAAGCCTTATGAGGGACGGTTGAGGAAGCTGGGTATGTTTAGCCTGGATATGAGAAAAGGGAGAGCAGATACGATAGTCATCTTCAAATATCTAAAGGGGTGTCATGTGGAAGGTGGAGCAAGCTTGTTTTCTCCTGCTCTGGAGCATAGGACCCAAATGAATGGATTCAAGTGACAAGAAATGAGATTCTGACTAAACATCAGGAAGAACTGACAGTCAGAGCATTTGGCTGTGGAACAAACTCTTGTGGAAGGTAGTGGACTCTTCTCCCTTGAAGGTTTTCAGCAGAAGTTGGGTGGCCATCTGTCATGTATGCTTTAGTTAAGATTCCTTCATTGCAAGGGGTTGGACCAGATGAACATCAGGGTCCCTTCCAACTGTGTAATTTTATGAACGAGAGCATTAACACTCAAACACCTATCCCTTTTAGGGTTCCAGGGAAGTTCTAAGACATAGCACCTAAGTTTAGCACAGAGGAACACATTTATATATCTCTAGTTTCCAGTGTCAACCCAACTTTCACACACAACTCTCTTAATCCTTCCGGCTTATTGTTTTTCAGCTGTGAAAAGGGCCACCCATTTGCCTCTATGACAACAAAACAACTTCTCTGGATATGTTAAATCATGGTACTTAACTAGCCAGCTAAAGCCATTACCTTGACAAAGGAACTGGTTTGGCAAGCTTCCTCTTACACATTCTACCCTTACAAAAACAGGATCACAGGTTTGGATGGGACACAGGGGATCAGAGTCCAGCTTATGGGCTTCTCATAGGCCTCTGGTTGGCCAGTCTGTGAACAGGATGCTGGATTAGATAAACCTTTGATCAGATCCATTGGGGCTTTTCTTATGGTTTTGTGTTCTTAGTATATAGACATTTATGGTAAAGGTAAAGGTAAAGGGACCCCTGACCATTAGGTCCAGTCGTGACCGACTCTGGGGTTGCGGTGCTCAACTCGCTTTATTGGCCGAGGAAGCCGGCGTACAGCTTCTGGGTCATGTGGCCAGCATGACTAAGCTGCTTCTAGCGAACCAGAGCAGCACATGGAAACGTCATTTACCTTCCCGCCGGAGCGGTACCTATTTATCTACTTGCACTTTGATGTGCTTTTGAACTTCTAGGTTGGCAGGAGCAGGGACCGAGCAATGGGAGCTTACCCCGTCACAGGGATTCGAACCGCTGACCTTCTGATCAGCAAGTCCTAGGCTCTGTGGTTTAACCCACAGCGCCACCCGTGTCCCTAGACATTTATGGTAGTTTTGGACAAATAAAAGCAACATTATAAGAGAGGTCCTCCACTGGCAAAATCACAAAGAAAATTCAAGAGGGGCTAAACATTGTTTGATAAGATGAGCAATATTTTTTCACAGGGGTGACCATTAGTCACATCTTTAATGAAATTCAAGGATCAACACAGTTCAAGCTTTTGTATGTATGAATATAAAATTTAAAACAGTTCAGCATCATAATGCACAGCTTTCAAACTGGCTCATTGTAAAAACAGAAGCTAGAGAGAAGAACAAACAAGCATGTTCACCATGAACCTTGGTAGAACAGTAATGTTTAGAGCAAATCCAGGAGTAAACTAGGTCTCAGTAACAGGTGTGGGTGTACAGTATGTGCTAGGTAGAATCTGCACACTGCAAGAATCACAGCATTGTAGAGTTGGAAGGGACCACAAGAGTCATCTAGTCCAACCCCCTACAATGCAGGAATCTCAACTAAAACATCCATGATAGAAGGCCATCAAACCTCTGCTTAAAAACCTCCAAGGAAGCAGAGTCAATCACCTCTCATGGAAGAGAAATCACCTAACTCACGTAGGGTTGGAGTGTAGGAGAAATTTGTAAAGGGGTTCCTAGACTGGAGGTATTCCTCCCAGAAACCCAAAAGGAAAGGATGCAAGCTCCAAGGGGGAAAATATAGACCTTTATTGAAATGCAAATGTGCATAGGGACAGCCTCCAAAATGAGGAGGCTGCAAAAAATCACATCCAAAGCAATGTTTTTTCATACACTTCCAGATTTCTATTTACCAATCAAAGGATCACTGCAAACTTAATAGATGCAACCCAAAGTCATCATTCTGAATCAACCAAAATCATTTGGCTTTTCAGATCAGCCCACATCACGTGATTATATTTTTCAGTGTCTGTCTTTGACTTTCTTTGACTAATTTTCCTACTCATTAAATGTCTGCCATCGCAGCCAGGAGTGGAGGAAGGGCTCCCAAGCGATGCCGGAGAAGGGCCCAGCAGGGAAAGAGGGGACTCAGCGGCTGGGGAAGGAAATCAGCGTTACACCAGGGAGAAAGGCGGGCAGAGGCGGGCTTCGGAGAGATGGCTCCAGGACTCTTCGCCAGAGACCAGCGGGGAGAGCACAGGTCCTCCACTGCCCACACCCACCCTGCGCAGAAGACTTCCACGCAGGGAGGCTAGGCGGAGACTATCCGTCAAGGAATTTTTATGTTGGAAGAAGTTCAGGAAACGCCCACTGACGGATTCTGCCAGTGACTGAGACAGACGCGGAATCAGGACTGTCCAGCCAGGGAAAGGTTTATCCAGACAACCTCGCCGAGAGTGGCGGTAACTTACGCACGAGCAACCCCCAATTCCCATTACAATCCTCTTCCATCTGTCTAACAAAGCAATTGAAGATTAATCACAATTGCCATGCGTAGCCGATTCTCTTTTTATGCATACAGTGCCCTCAATAGATTCTAACAGTTTATTCTTTTCATTGTTCTAGAATGGATATTCACTGCGTACAGGACCTAAAAGTAGCTAGTTCTGTTCTGTGAAAAGTAGTCAGGCACAGGCCTTTTCAATTTAACTAGGACATAGGCTGAAAAGAAAATGGAATAATCAGAATTATGCAGTTCTACAAAGTTATTATTTTCTCCAACAGAAGCATCTTACAAATCATTAACAGCTTTTGGATATAGTTAATGCAACAAATTGGTCCAAAGCCATGCATTCTATTTAGACCCTCCTGTGCTATTTTTTAAGTTCTTCCAGGGGTCTTTAGCACCTTTACTTGGGAATGAAGGCCCACACAACTCCAAGATGCTTATATCTGAATAGGCAGGCATAGAAATGGACCGTGAAAGGGCAATTGGGTTGCATCAACTACAGCGGCTACACCTCTGATCAAATGGGTTAATTAACCATGTTTGTAATCTGTCTAACATTACATTTTCATACATCACCTCCTAGCAAATAGAAGGGGAAGAAATGGAGGCAGTGAGAGATTTTACTTTCTTGGGCTCCATGATCACTGCAGATGGTGACAGCAGTCACGAAATTAGAAGACGCCTGCTTCTTGGGAGAAAAGCGATGACAAACCTAGACAGCATCTGAAAAAGCAGAGACATCACCTTGCCAACAAAGGGCTGTACAGTTAAAGCTATGGTTTTCCCAGTAGTGATGTATGGAAGTGAGAGCTGGACCATAAAGAAGGCTGATTGCCAAAGAATTGATACTTTTGAGTTATGGTGCTGGAGGAGACTCTTGAGAGTCCCATGGCTAAGGTTACCAGATGTCCCCGTTTCCCGAGGACAGTCCCCGGATTTACAGCTTTCTCAGCATTCACATGTACATAGCAAACAATAAGTGACCCTGGATTCATTGAAAAAAAATATCTGGTAACCTTACCATGGACTGCAAGAAGATCAAACCTATCCATTCTGAAGGAAATCAGCCCTGAGTGTTCACTGGAAGGACAGATCCTGAAGCTGAGGCTCCAATACTTTGGCCACCTCATGAGAAGAGGAGACTCCCTGATGTTGGGAAAGATTGAGGGCACAAGGAGAAGGGGACGACAGAGGACGAGCTGATTGTACAGTGTTCTCGAAGCTACCAACATGAGTTTGATCAAGCTGTGGGAGGCAGTGGAAGACAGGAGTGCCTGGCATGATCTCCATGGGGTCATGAAGAGTCGGACACAACTAAACAACAGCATCCTTAGGCATACATACAAAATCTGAGAATCTAGCTGTTCCTTTAGCAAATAATATGGGAAATGAGATATTTACAACAAGAACCAATTAAGATAATGGATACCAAGCCCCTTTGTCATTTCTGATTTATTTTTTGCATTTTTATGTTTGTTGTTCCTGTTTGTGTTTATCTCTTGCGTAAATAATTTATTTATTATAAAATGAAAAGGAAATAGGATACTCATCAAAGGGAGATGGGTGGGAAACAGGAGGAATGGAATGTTTACATAGTACAGTGATTGGACTACAGCATCCTTCATACTTGACCACTAGCCATTTTGTCTGGGGCTGATAGGAGTTGGAATCCAGTATCACCAAGAGGGCACCTGATTGGCTACTCCTGAAATGTCAATAAGCTACCAGATACAGCTGCACTCTGCTCAGGTAAGATCTGAAGTCTAGCATGATGCAGTCAGTCACATAAGAAAATTATATGTAAATAAATGAGTGACAAAACTGAAGCATATAATTATTGCATATTTCAGCTTCTACTTAAATCAGTCGCACCCTTGGATTGCAATGCAAGCACTGCGAGTCGAGGTGTGAGCTATAAAAATGTTGAGAATGGAAATAAGCCCCAGGAAAGTGACAGTTGCTAGTGCAAGCGAGGTATAGAAAATAATGAAAGGCATAGGCAAAAAGTTTCGATATTATCCTCCTTTTAAGACCATGACGCCTGAAAAATTGTGGTAATCTAAATTCAAATCTCTTGCAGCAGATTATTAAAGGTTTTTTTTTATTCTGATTGTTCACTACATGATAGAAAGACTCACCATTTAAATGTTTAATCCAATATTAGGTTCTTTCTTTTTACATGTCTAGAGCCACTGACCATTCATCCGATATATTCAAGAATTGCAATTAACAATAAATCTAGCAATTAATCGCAATTGACAATTCTTAATATTGTCAGCAATCTTGGTCTCACAACGGTGTATTAACATGTGCTTTTAAGGCTATAATCACGCTTCTGCTTCTACTGCCATGTATGAGATTTTGCAATTGACTCAGCTGTCCCCAAACACTTAATTAAAGTAACATTTCCTTTTAGCTCATTGTTGTAAGGTCTTACTTTCTCTCCCCAACACACACTTGTAGCTAAAATTCACCGTGTCTCTAAGGCAACCAGTGCTCATTTGATTCCCCTTGGTGACACAACCACATTCTCAACTAGACTTTTAACTGTAATCCCATACATATTGTTGCATGCCAGACCAATCTCTGAGCAGTGCAATATCCCAGGGGTTCCAGGCATGTTCACCCAGGGTCCATGTTAGCAGATACTGTGATGTCTATATGGGATATGCTTTCTTTACACATATATACAACTTGAGTCTATGACCGAGGGTTCACAGCATTAGCACTTCAGTAGGGTCTTACTTCCTTCATTGATTCACCCCTGGATTCAAACAGACATCAGCCGTGAATTTGCCTTTCCTAACTGCCGTTTCTCCTTCATCTTCTGGCTCCCCTTGCTTCCCTAAACTCTGGCTTATATTCTTCTCACTATCTCAGACCTGGAGGAGGAAGAGTCCCCATCTATTTGCCATCACACAAAGAGTTCATTTGATCCTTTGGCTTTCCTAATGGCTCATCATCCCAGGCTATTTCTTGGACACAGGAAGCTTAGCATTCTTCAATTGGCTCTTCACATATGCTGATTCCAGGAGATTTAGAAGTGTGTAGTACACAGCCTAATACACATGGTCTGGCTTAACACACACTAGTCTCTCAACCCAGTTTTAACACTCCAAGCATTGCTTAAATTCTAACAGCTACTGGACCCAGGTGTCTAGCACGCTGGGACATGGGTGGCACTGTGGTCTAAACCACAGAGCCTAGGACTTGCCAATCAGAAGGTCAGCGGTTCGAATCCCCGCGGCAGGGTGCGCTCCTGTTGCTCTGTCCCAGCTCTTGCCAACCTAGCAGTTCAAAAGCACGCCAGTGCAAGTAGATAAATAAGTACCACTGCGGCAGGAAGGTCAATGGTGTTTCTGTGTGCTCTGGCACTCATCACAGTCCTCCGTGCTCCAGAAGGGGTTTAGTCATGCTGGCCACATGACCCGGAGAGCTGTCTGTGGACAAACATCAGCTCCCTCGACGTAAAGAGAGATGAGTGCCGCACCCCATAATCTCCTTTGACTGGATTTAACCACCCAGGGTCCTTTACCTCCCCCCCTTTTGCCTAGCACCCACAAACTCATAACAATATATGCACTTACCTGAAGTGAGACCCATTGAATTCCATGATGTGTATTTCTGAGCAGGCACAAATATATTATTTGTAGAGCCTTATGTTATATAAATGTAACAGGATGTAATTTTAGAGAATTCTTGCCTCAGATATGCAGAGGTACCTTGGGTTAAGTACTTAATTCATTCTGGAGGTCCGTTCTTAACCTGAAACTGTTCTTAACCTGAAGCACCACTTTAGCTAATGGGGCCTCCTGCTGACGCCGCACCGCCGGAGCACGATTTCTGTTCTTCTCCTATAGCAAAGTTCTTAACCCAAGGTACTATTTCTGGGTTAGCGGAGTCTGTAACCTGAAGCGTATGTAACCTGAAGCGTATGTTACCCAAGGTACCACTGTATTGAAATGTACATTTCATCTTTTAAATTCCCCATGTCAATCAGTATAGGTTCGAGTATCAGGTGGGGGGAAACTGTTGTCCAAATTTCAAACAGGTAATTGTGTGATAAGTGGATATACTAAATTTAATTCTGTACTCTTCTGATTTGGCATCCCAAGGGATCTCATGTTGTCCCCCATAGAATCATAGAATTGTTGAGTTGGAAGATACCCTGATAATCATGTCCATCCCCCTGCAATGCAGGGATTTGCAGCTGTCCCATTGAGGGATTGAACCTGCAACCTTGGTGTTATTAGCATTATGCTCAAACCAACCATGCTATTCAGGCTGGTGCTGTTTAACATCTACATGAAGCTGCTGAAGGGGCCATTCAGGAATTGGGAATGAAACGGTCGTTTTGCTGACGATTTGCAGTATACTGGGTGAGATTGCTGCTGCAAAAATTCTGAAAACCTTGAAGAGATGAGACAACAAGGAGTAAAGAATATAATCACATACTTGAAGTGTGTTGAATCCCTTTTGCAATAAATATTTAAGAGCAAGAAAAATATTCTCAGAATACATTTGCAACACTTTGAAATGCCAGTAATCTGGATTGTGGGTATATGGAGGATAGTGAATAATGATTGGTATTTCTTGCCTCTATAACTTTATTCTATATTCTTCTCCATGTGGCCATTATTTAAGAATCTTTTGACACAAAATGAGAGATGTGTGAGGCTTTCTTTGCCACTGAGTCACATATATCTGGATGAGAAAGGACAAAACACGAGTCAAACACAGGGCAGCTCTTATAGGTCAGTAGCATAACCTGCCACACACTCAATGCCTGAGCGAGTGGGGTGTCAGAGAGACCAGGGGTTCAAAGCTACAGAAGTGCAATCTTCAGATTGTTATTCATGTATCTGAAAATAAAGGACAGAATTCATACTTCAGCAACCCCTCTCACTTTCATTCGGCCCCTCCTGAATTCCACTCGAACAAGAAAAGCTTTTAAATTAATTCTAAAGGATTCTTATTAGTGTGTTGTTTGACCAGACTGAATGGGCACTTATGTGCATTTCCAGATACAGAAATCTTGCTGGGATTGATTGGATACTTGTACCATATACTTGTGTTTCATGGTTTTACCAGTGTTCAAAAGAATGTAACAGTAAAGCACCACATGGAAGTTATGATCAGGAATGTACCTGAGCATGTAAAACAGGGATAGGGAACCTCAGTTCCTGGAGCCAAATGTGGCCCCCAAAGCTTCCATGTCTGGACATTTGAACTCTTTCCCCAAATTCTTCTTCTTCATCATCTTTGGCGATCACGCGTAGCCAAGTAAGATTGTCTTCCATAAACACAGTTTTAACAATGAGACCTTAAGTGACTGTGGAGGCTAGTTCTGGAACCACACGTCCTGTTGGCATCTGGGAGTCGATAGGCCAGCTGGCTCAGCCCCAGCTGGAGCGTCTCCCTCTCAGTCTTCTCACTGCGGAGATTCATCGACCTCTGGCTCCGACGTAAATCAGCGACTCAAGCTTGCTGACTTGAGCACACTTTACTTAGCAGAGTAAACTGCACAACAGAAGAGGCTTAAGGATGTAGATACATACTAAAACTACGGGTTTATTATACATAAATCAGGACAATGAAACATGTCTCTCCTTGCCATCTTCTCAGAGAGAGAGTCTAAACAAAAGCAACACAGTGGAAGTTCTGCTCACGGGACCCAGCAATCTGTGCTGGAATGTAAACAGACATGTAACAATCCCACACATCTGCAACAAAAGGTGGAATGGAATCTCAACACGTCCTTCCACAGTGGGGACATTGGTTTCCAGGCGGGAGTTGATCACGGTGTGGATTTGCCAAGCATGCCTTCCTCTTAGAGTGTGCTGAGTTCAAGTGTCTTCCAAGCCCCTAACACCTATGGTAAAGGCGGTTCACTGAGAGCCAGTGTGGTATAGTGGTTAAGAGCGGTAGACTCCTAATCTGGGGAACCGGGTTCGCGTCTCCACTCCTCCACATGCAGCTGCTGGGTGACCTTGGGCCAGTCACACTTCTCTGAAGTCTCTCAGCCCCACTCACCTCACAGAGTGTTTGTTGTGGGGGAGGAAGGGAAAGGAGAATGTTAGCCGCTTTGAGACTCCTTAAAGGGAGTGAAAGGCGGGATATCAAATCCAAACTCTTCTTCTTCTTCTTCTTCCAATTATAGCACTCGCAGGCCAGTGTTTCCCAGTGTCGGTGTTTATACTACATTTTTTAAAGATTTGCCTTGAAACAGTCTTTAAACCTCTTTTGCTGACCACCAGCATTATGCTTTCCATTTTTAAGTTCGGAATAGAGTAGTTGCTTTGGAAGACGATAATCAGGCATCCGCACAACATGACCAGTCCAACGAAGTTGATGTTGAAGAATTATTGCTTCAACACTGGTGATCTTTGCTTCTTCCAGTACACTGATATTAGTTTGCCTGTCTTCCCAAGTGATGTGTTAAATTTTTCAGAGACACAGTTGATGGAATCTTTTGAGGAGTTGGAGATGGCATTTATAAGTGGTCCATGTTTCACAAGCATACAGTAAGGTTGGTAGTACTATAGCTTTGTAAACAAGCATTTTTGTTTCCCTGCGAATGTCCTGGTCCTCAAACACTCTGCACTTCAATCGGGAGAAAGCCACACTCACAGAGCTCAGGCAATGCTGGATGTTGGCCCTTGTGGAAAGATAACTGCCTAAGTAGGAGAAGTGATAACATTTTCCAACATTACACCATTGAGTTGGATTTGTGGCACTGCAGAGGGGTTATTTTGTACTTGTTGGTGCAGCACTTTGGTTTTTTGGATATTGAGTGACAGGCCAAGCTTTTTCTAAGCTTCTGCAAAGATTTTTAGGATGGTTTGGAGGTCATCCTCTGAGTGTGCACACACTACATTGTCATCAGCATACTGAAGCTCTATGACGGAAGTTACGGTAACCTTACTCTTTGCTTTCAGCTTGCTCAGATTGAAGAGATTTCCATCTGTTCGATATATGATTTCTACTCCAGTGGGGAGTTTCCCTTCGACAAAGTGTAGGGTCATGGCACTGAAAATAATGAATGATAATAATTTATAATTTAATAATTTATTATAGAGTTGGGGCAATAACACAACCCTGTTTAACATCTGATCCCACTGTGAATGGTTCACCTTGAGAGCCATTGTTATCTGTGATTGTTGCTGTCATATTATCATGGAGGAGCCGAATGATGTGTACAAATTTATCTGGGCAGCCAATTTTCAGAAGACCAGTCCACAGGGCATTACGATTTACAGTGTCAAAAGCCTTACTTCCCCCAACCACACCCCCTCTCCCCAGGTCACACTGGTCCTGGGCTTTTCCAGACTTCTACTTGTTCCATATCTAGAAAGCACTGTTCCAAGCAGTTTTCTACTTGTCCTGTGCTTTCTAAGCACAGATCCAAGCAGTTTTCTCATTGTTCCACTGCTTTCCCCAGGAAAATCCATTGTTTAGTGCTGAATCAGAGCAAATCCCCCTTCCCAAGCTGATATGTGATCTGAAATGCAGCTATCCTTCAAAATTCACACTTCTCTGTTTTTGTGGGATTCAATTGTCCAGCCCCCCCATATGTGTATTTTAGGGGAAAGTGCAAATAATGCACAAAATGCATTATATTAGGAGAAAATGCTTGCAAAAAAATGTGTATATTGGGCAAAAATGCATTATAAATCTTTGCATCAGAAAAAAATGTATATATTTTTTTTTTGTGGACCTCTTTTTTTAAAAAAAATCTTCCAAACTAATGCAGAAATGGGGCTTACTGAACACTGGAAAGAGGAAAAACTGATAGAAATTGAAATTGACAGATTCATTCATCTATGCATACCTAGTCCTAGACCTAGGGTGCAGCTGTGGAAAGCACCCATACTAAAAAGTCAAACAATCACAGCATGAAATGTTGCAAGATGGATAGTACGAAACATCCCTGGTATTCTTAGCACAGACAGAGTCTCCAAAAGTGCAAGTAAAGATGTTCAACATGAACCACAGAGGTATCCCCAGGGTCCTGTTTTACATTTGAACTGCACCTGAGAACCAGCAGTGGTTTGTTTGAATTCTAGTGTCTGGAAAATTTGACTTGAAGTTTGTACATTTTGTTAAGCTCTTGAGGTGTCCACATTTATCAGTCTCAGTGAATGCACAGATTGTGGTCTTTTTGCCACCTCTTCTCCATCCTAGTGTTAACCTTAATAAAATAAAAAAGGGTAAAGGACCCCTGGACAGTAAAGTCCATTCAAAGGTGACTATGGGGTGCAGCACACATCTCACTTCAGGCCGGGGGAGCTGGTGTTTGTCCACAGACAGCTTTCCGGGTCATGTGGTCAGCGTGACTAAACTGCTTCTGGCACAACGGAACACCATGATGGAAAGCAGAGCGCACAAAAATGCTGTTTACCTTCCCATCGCAGTGGTCCCTATATATCTACTTGCGCTGGTGTGCTTTTGAACTGCTAGGTTGGCAGAAGCTGGGACAGAGCAACAGGAGCTCACCCCGTCATGCAGATTCTTTTTTTAAAAAAATAAATATATATTTATTGCTTTTCCAACAATTTAAACAAAACAAAATAGACAATACAATACAATACAAAAACACTACATAATATAACATAAGAACACTACATAACACTAACGCATTAAACTAACAGAACAAAATAAAAACAATTTAAAGCACACCAAACAATTTCAATATCTTATCTTTCATTCACTTATTTCAGCGACCTCCTCACACCTCCCTTTTTGTATTCCACTTCTATTAATTGTTTCAGCAATTCCTTTCCATCTTCCTCTGTTTTCTATCCTATAATTATCTTAACATTTCTAACCTTATTTTTTCCTTTAATACTCTAATAATCTAGTTATACTTAGTTCCTTATCACATTTCTACTAAAGCCATATAACTTCATTTCCACCTTTTTCTAACATTCATTAATTTTACAGTATTTCTGTAAATAGTCTTTAAACTTTTTCCAGTCTTCTTCCACCGACTCTTCTCCCTGGTCTCGGATTCAGAACCCATCATGCAGATTCAAACCACTGACCTTCCGATCAGCAAGCCCAAGAGGCCTGGTGGTTTAGACCACAGCGCCACCCGCGTCCGACCTTGCACCATTGAAACTGGAGAACTTGGTATCCAGATATTATTGATATCATTTACAAATAAGTTTTAGGCAAACACACTACCCCATCTCCCCTATGTTTTATGCCAATGGCCAACAGAGAAAGCCATTAACTCAAGTGTGGCTTGTCAGAGTGTGCTGCCAATACATGGTAAGCCATTTGCTGTGGTTTCTTTAACATGGATGAATAGCTAAGTGGGAGAAGCTTCTGTACTAAGGATAGACAAATGAGTGTGTGGTATGCATCACTTTTGTACGTGTTCATTCATAACTTATTTTTTCCAAATAGCGACATGAATCAGTGATGATGATGATGATGATGATGATGATGATTTACTTGTTACACACCCATCTGACTGGGTTCTCCCAGCCACTTTGGGAGGCTTTCAACAGAATATAATGGAACACAATGAAACATCAGACATTAAAATCTTCCTGATACAGAGCTACCTTCAGATGTCTATGGAAAATCATATAACTGTTCATCTCTTTTACATTTGATGGAAGTGCTTCACAGGGTGAGTTTCACTACTGAGAAGGCCCTATGTCTGGTTTACTGTAACTTCACTTATTGCAGTGGGTAACCTTCAGAATTTGCATACACACACACACACACACACACACCTCAAAGTACACCAGTCTAGAACTGTATTTTGAGATATTGAGTTGCACCAATGGGAAATGTAAGGTTGCCATACGTGTGGGCAGAAATCACTGAAATGTCCCCAGAAATCTGGAAAACCTTCGCCCCTCCCCCCAAATAAACCTCAACAACTTTTGTGTCCGGACTCTCACTTTCTGAAATATGATCCACATGTTAATCCAGGAGGTTTGAATCAGTTAATTGGCACTGGAATCTACAAAAATCCAATCCCTCAAGTGACCTGATTCTTTATAGCTTGAACCCGCACTGTTCGATGTAATGTGCATTAAGCAGCGATGTACAGGGTAGTCTCATATCAATCCAGTACTTTCCCACAGTCATTGAGGAAGTTCACACATCTCTAAGGCAATCCAGTCCTGTTTAGGTGCTGCTATATCATGAAGCTGAGGCTCCAATACTTTGGCCACCTCATGAGAAGAGGACTCCCTGGAAAAGACCCTGATGTTGGGAAAGATGGAGGACACAAGGAGAAGGGGACGACAGAGGACGAGATGGTTGGATAGTGTTCTCGAAGCTACCAGCATGAGTTTGACCAAACTGCGGGAGACAGTGGAAGACAGAAGTGCCTGGCGTGCTCTGGTCCATGGGGTCACGAAGAGTCAGACACGACTAAACAACTAAACAACTAAACAACAACAGCATAAGGTGACAGTAAGCATAGGAGAAGGCAGTGAAGATGAGGACCTTTTTGCCTGCTTTGATCATATAGAAGGCAACAGACTGAAGCAGGAATGCTTTTTGATCTTTCGAGGCTCCCAACACATTTTAGAACCTGGGTTATACACAGATGCAAGTGTGCTTATCTCTGACACCCCCCTCACATGTCTTGTTGAGATTCGTCTGTTTTGAGCGAGAATGGAGTGCACCTCTGGGGGTAAAGTCACATTGTTGTATAAGCAGCCTCCAAGGGACCTTTTGAGGTGCAAGCCTGGGCAGTGTATATGGAGGTCCTGAGCTGCCCAGATAACTGGACCCTCCTCTCTGTTTTGGTGATGTCAAAAGGAAAGTGGAGCAACACGTTTGGGACCAGCTTGGCTGCAGGAGTTGCTGGAAGGAGGTGTACAAGGTGCCATCCAACCATCTTAGAGACTCCACTCTGGATTTGTGTAGGGTTTCCTCCTTAGCCTTTTCTTCTCCCAAAGATAACTCAATTAAGTAATGATTGAAGTGGGCCTCCCAGTGATACCGATCAAAAATTCTGTTTTCTGATTCATATAACGTCTATTCCATGAAGTGCCTCTGATCATAAGCTAAGAGAAAAGATGGTTCCTTTTACTGTCTGCACTACTCCAACTTTACAGAGTGTGGTTTTTTTTAATTATTCAAAATGCCCTCATCAATAATAAAGTGAAACTACAAGTTCCGCTGTACAACTGCACTGGAAACATTGAGGAAAACATGCAAAATTGATTCGCCAACTATTGCAAGGAACTTACTCATGAATGCATTTGTCATCGTCCCCCTGCACTACCAAAGTGAGAAAGCAGGGAAGGATGCAATTCATTAACTTGCCTTGAAACAAACAAAAACATGAAAAAAATTCCACCCACAAACCCAGCAACATCTGCTAAAATCATGAACCTCCGATGGCTAAAAACCAGCAAGGGAGATAAAGAATGAGATACATGCTTCACTCTGGAGTGTTTCTTACAAATATGAGGTCCAATAAGCGATACACTGGCAGAAGGGAATATAGCTCAAAGCATTACCTTTTCCACATACGCTGAATTAGAGATTCATTTAGGTAAAATGTTATTGTGCAAGCTCAGACAGCAAATGTGCTAAAGCATAATTGGAAGTTACTCTGTCTCCCTGTTTATATAGGAGTTGGTGTTTCCTTCTCTCACCATAATTAATAAGTACACAAATGTAAGACACAAGGAGAAAAAACACACACCTGGGCATCAGTAGTCCTTTTTGCAAATATGTTTTTTAAAATAATAATAATAATAATAATAATAATAATAATAATAATAATAATAATGATGATGATGATGATGCTATAACTGAGATGGGTTTCTAAGAGAAGTCAACCAATTAGTGCCATCTATAAACAGATATATTAAACAGATGATTAGGCTTTCTAGCTATGCTAAATAATTAGAAGGACAGTTTTTGAACGTATATTAGAGAAACAAGCGTGTTGAACTGAACTGCATGCCAACTGGGGCAACTTACTGACATTGATTTCTCCTCTTCAATCTCATTTGATCCAGTTGTGGCAGATGGAGGAAGGTACACTTGGATGGAATGATGGAAAATTGGGGTCAGAACAGGGGTGTGTGGGGGGTGGGGTGTGTGGGTGTGTAGCTCCATGCATCTGTTATCATTGAGAATGGGATTTTGGAGGAAAGGAGGGTGGAAGTCAATGTGTGGAGAAAGGGAGTGCAGTTAAAATGATAAGAAGGAGAAAACTGTGGTGAAGAAGAGACCCACAAAGCTGGCGAAAGGTAAGAGAAAAAGTGAGTGAGTGGATTTACATAGGTGGAAGCTGTGCTCTGACACTGGAAGCTGACAGATGGTCTAGGGTAAGGTAAAGGTAAAGGGACCCCTGACCATTAGGTCCAGTCGTGGCCGACTCTGGGGTTGCTGCGCTCATCTCGCTTTATTGGCCGAGGGAGCCAGCGTACAGCTTCCGGGTCATGTGGCCAGCATGACTAAGCCACTTGTGGAGAACCAGAGCAGCACACGGAAACGCCATTTACCTTCCCGCAGGAATGGTGCCTATTTATCTACTTGCACTTCGATGTGCTTTCGAACTGCTAGGTTCGCAGGAACAGGGACCGAGCAACAGGAGCTCACCCCGTTGCAGGGATTCGAACCGCCGACCTTCTGATCGGCAAGTCCTAGGCACTGTGGTTTAACCCACAGCGCCACCCGTGTCCCTTATGTTCTAGGGTAGGTATCAGCAAACTTTATCATCAGGGAGCTGGTCCACTGTCCCTCCGATCTTGTGGGGAGTGGACTATTTTTTTTGGGGGGTGGAGAACGAATTCCTATGCTGCACAAATAACCCAGAGATGCATTTTAAATAAAAGGACACATTCTACTCATGTAAAAACACGCTGATACCTGGACTGTCTGCAGGCCGGATTTAGAAGATGATTGGGCCAGATCCAACCCCCGGGGCTTAGTTTCCCTACCCAGGGTCTAGGGCTCTCCAAATATTGCTGGACTCCAATTCTCATCATCCCTGACCATCCGTCCATACTTCCTGGGACCTCTGGGAGTTGGAAGGAAAGCTATGGATTTTCTATCCCTGGGCGAGAGACTGAGCAGGAACTACAGCCCGTGATGTAAAAGACAGAATGGTTATGAGGAGCAGGAGAACACACAGTCTGCAATACAGATTATCATTGCAGGAGCACTACATTTTTACAGCATCTGGGTAAAACTGTAATGTTAAGCAGCACTAGCTTATCATATGGTATAGGCATATAGGCTTACAAAATTCCTTGTATTTCAGGTGAGTCAGCTGAGTTGCACTTGACTCTTAAAATGAGAAATTTTGGGGTAGGGATAGGTTTGACGGTTTATAGAGAGGCACATGGAAATAAACACCAATGATTTCAATGTGTCTTCTGTTCCATCCTAGAATAAAGCTTTAAGAATTTCACCTAACTTGTAGAAAGCATCCCTTATATTAAAAGCAAGCACCAACTACATATATCCAATACTGGATCCCTGTTCAAATGAAGCATAAAAATTGATTGCATGGTTTAATTAGGACTGAGTGAGCCGTGTGTTATTTCTATTTATATTCAACAATGTCAGCTAGCCATGGGCCAGCTAGTTGGCTATGCTTTGTCCATCCCTCACATTGCAAAAAGAACATGAATAATCCATAGCTCCATAAAAGAAAGAGCAGGAGACGGAAGGAAGATTTCTGACCTCCGGCGAGTGTCTTTATCCATTTATATTCCTCCCAAACACCATGTTGGAGTCAAGAGAACTTTTCCTATGCTTTGTATTTCTTGCCCAGTTTTCTTAGACCCCCTTAATTCTCTCTTCACTGTGTTCTGGTGGCATTTGGTCCCCTGCTTGCTGAGCTTTAAAGCTTTCAAAATCAGAGCTTTGCTTTCAGCATTGGAAAAGATGGGAAAGGAGTCCAGAAGATTCACATGCTCTTCTCCATCCTGTGCAAAAATGTAACAGTGGATGCCATACCACATTGTTTTCATCCACAAAGGACTGAACAATGTCCTCTTAATTATTAGTTACTAATATATCTTGTGTTAGCAATGGCCAAAGTTATTTAACATTTTCAGGAAGGTTCTGTGTAGTGTTTCTCATTGTATAATTCTCTCTTTTTGCTCCACTTGAGAAAGTGTTTACATGTTTATTTACATCTCTCTGAACTCATTTTATTTGCCCCCAGTGAAATCACTAAGTAGCCAAATCTGATTGGTTATGTAGCATCATGGCATCACCCTGTTAATATAAGATAGATAGATGATAGATGATAGATAGATAGATAGATAGATAGATAGATAGATAGATAGATCTAGAGAGATATATACAGTGGCACCTCTGGTTATGAACTTATTTCATTCCAGAGGTCTGTTCTTAACCTGAGGTACCACATTAGCTAATGGGACCTCCCGCTGCCACCGCACTACCGGTGCACAATTTCTGTTCTCATCCTGTGGTAAAGTTCTTAACCCAAGGTACTACTTTCGGGTTAGCAGAGTCTGTAACCCAAAGTGTTTGTAACCCAAGGTGTTTCTAACCTGAGGTATCACTGTATATATAAGCACATTCATTTGGAGTGCTGTTTAAAAGCTGGAAAAAATGCTCAACAAAAAATATCACAGCTTTAGGTTGGGATAAAGCAGTAAGAATGGAAATACAGCTATGTCAAAAACCACTATTCAATTTATCAAACCTTTTTCCAAAGTTCTCTCTTAATTATTTACAAACTAAGGAAATAAAAACTTTCCCCACACTTTCTTTATGGTGACGTTAATATAACGGGGTGACAAAAGCAGGGTGCTTGCTTGGTGTCTGATTTTAAAATGAGAAATCACCATGCAATTAAGTACAAAAACTTGCATTGACTGACAACTGCTGGTGTGGTATCTTGACCAGATATGGAGGCCAAGGTTAGAGTAAAAGCCCTATAACAGATATTACTTCTGCAGCTTTTCCAATCCGTATGTCTGCGCTGAATGCGACAAAAAGTTCTGGAGCATGAGGCTTATACAAAACACAGGATTTCTCTTCCGTCTGTACGGCATAAAACGGAGCATTTCACCCTGTTAATGGTATAATCCCTATTTGACTGATTTAATTTTCATGATTAAATCAGAAAGAAGAAATAAAGAGTTTCCAGTAGGGGTGCCACTGGAAATGGCGTGGTGCCAAAGTAGAGGCAGATAGAGGAAGCAATGGCATGTAACAAGATCAAATTTGCACAAGGTGTTTGACGGAAAAATTACTCTCCTCCCCTTAAAATTTGAAGTGCAATCTTACATGAGAATGGTCAGCTGCCTGTGAAATATGCAAGGCTGCTCAATTTTTTTAAGGAGAAAAAAGTGGCAGAAGATAATTTTTGGTCCAATATGCACTTTTTGCCAAGCATATAATACATTCCCGTATGTATTTTCCCACCAATAAATGTGTTTTCCTTGCACACTTCACCCTTTAGATGCATTTTTGTACATATTATTTGGCTCAAGAACTGCACTACAAAATTCAGGGGGGAAATGCAAATCTCAAAGGATGGCTGTGTTTGGGTCCATATCTTGTTTTGAATAGTGTCTTTTAATTTGAGCTGAATGTGAACTCCAACTTTAAATGTGAAGTTTCTCCTCCATCTTTAGTTGAAGGGATAGCCTTCTGAAAATGTATCATATTTGATTAACAAAAAACTTCTTTGGTTTAATTTGTTGTCTTAAGGACTTCTGTGCTATAAAATGCCAGGAAATTCCCCCTGTTAATGGTCACACCATTAACAGACCTGTCATTTAAGCAATACAGAAATGGTATGGTATCCTATGTTGTGGTTAGTTCAAGCTGAATGACTGTCAGAGACAGAGGAGTAAACCCAGATTCGTCTCAGTCATGGAACAGATACATGGAGGCTCTGCAACTGTCATGCAATGACATGAAGCTGTCATGCAATGAAGCTGCAATTTCCTGTTAGTGGCCATCTTCTAAGAGGCTATGGGAGAAGAAGCATGCTCTTAGATGTTCTAGGGTAAAGCCATTTAGTGTTCCACAGTTCAAAAGTGCAGAAGTGAATTTTGCTTACAAGACACTCCAGAACTAGTACTGATGTTGGAATACTGGTGCTCATAGATCTCACCCTTGTTATCAGGCTGGCTACCATGCCAGTTGAAACACCAATACAGTCACCAACAGGAGACCCACACAAAGTGCGTGACAGGCTCCATAAAGGAGTGCTGCCATCGCCGCTGCTGCCCAGGACTGACCTGCTGGGAGCCTGAAGGGCCCTGCGTTGCTGGGCAGAGAGGGCTCCGTTTTTGTTTTGTTTTTCTATATTGATTTTAGTTTCGATCTATCTCATTTTAAATTGTGACTGATATTAATGCTGTATTCTTAGTTTTAGATTTTATGATTTATGTGTAAAATGGTTTTCCATTTGGTTGGGTACTTTTTGATGTGTGGCGCTGTGGTCTAAACCACTGAGCCTAGGGCTTGCCGATCGGAAGGTCAGTGGTTCGAATCCCCACAACAGGGTGAGCTCCTGTTGCTCAGCCCCAGCTCCTGCCAACCTAGCAGCTCGAAAGCACATCAAAGTGAAAGTAGATAAATAGGTACCACTCCGGTGGGAAGGTAAACGGCATTTCCGTGTGCTGCTCTGGTTTTGCCAGAAGCCGCTTAGTCATGCTGGCCACATGACCCAGAAAAACTGTCTGTAGACAAACGCCGGCTCCCTCGGCAAGTAAAGCGAGATGAGCGCCGCAACCCCAGATTCGTTCGCGACTGGACTTAACTGTCATGGGTCCTTTATGTTTACCTTTTTATTTATTGTTTATTGTTATGTTGGTAATTATGTAAATCTTGTCATGATGTAAGCCACCTTGAGCATTGTTTTAACTATGGAAAGGCGGCATACATATAAAATGATTATAATGATGATGATTATGGCAATCTACCTCCCAGCATGAGGGATGGTTGCTGTGCCTGCGATGGATACAAAGAGAACTACTCTTCAGTTCTGTGGATCCTAAAATATAAAAGGCAAATATGGAGTTTTTGTGGGGTCATGGAACATTAACTCTGTTCCCCATCAATTGCAGAACTTAAATGAATAGTTTTAATTACATCTAAAAAACATTTATAATCCTTAATTGAAATATGCTGCGTAAAATACATGCCTCAGAAAGTAGCCTGGAAGCCTTTTAGCAGATTTGATTTATTTTTACTTAAAGACTCACAGTTTTATCTCTGCATGAAGTGAAGGAATCCTTCTGTTAGAAAGGGGAATATAGCCTGCTTGAACCATTCATTTCTACCCCAAATGCAGCAAAAATAGATCATTTGTGGCCACACAGTGGGTGTCTGGTTTGTCAAACAGGAGTAAATACAAATGACAAATTGGTAGCTGTGCTCATAATAATTTTTTATTATTATTATTTTGAAGCATACATCTCATATCTGTCACTTTTAATATCCCTGTCAGTAATTATGAAAGCCCTCAAGGCTGTTTGTTCGACTCCACACGATTTGCTTTCAATGATAATAGCCTGCAGGGATATACATATATTGTTCTTGAAAGGTAATAATTAGTTTTGCATAGTCACATACCACATACCGTACAAGGGTGCCTCATTCATGAAAAAAAGACTTTTAAGAAATGAAAGTGGGAACCTAATGAATTCTTTTTTCCCCTTCTAATGTTGCTTTTGAAGAAAACATTTAGCTTGAGTGCAAATGCCTATTCAGAGCTTGAAAAATGTTTAAAATGTCATTAATTTTTTATTGAACACTTCCTTATGCTTTAAATTACATCTGGCAAATCTATAATGCATTAGATGGAGAACATTTTATGCATGGCTATACAAGAGATGAAAGAATATTTGTTAGATGTAGGAGGTGGTGCAGAGGTAGTCGTGGAGACCTATTTTTCTTCTTCATTTAAGCATTCGCCCTGTGAAGGAACACAGAAAACTGCACCCACAACATACTCCACAAAGTGGGAATTACAATATAATTCCCACTAGAAGAACCCAGATGTTTCAGCCATCTTTCTGAAATTCTCTTTGCAGCCTGAAAATTCATCAGTTGTTTATGCTAAGGAGGAACTTTTAAATTCATCTCAGGTTTCACTGTAGTTGACATTTGGTGGAACTTCAGTCTGCAAGTGTGTCCTCTGCATGGGACAATTTTTTCACCATTTGTGGAGACTCACCATCTAGTGCCAAAGAGCTTGTTACTTCTACTTCACTTTTCCTCGGACATGGCACTAGAATGGCTGTAAAAACGAAATGGAAAGCTTCTGCTTTGAAGCAAACCAGAGTTCCTTGTTACGTCCAATCCTGGTTACTTTAACTTATGCTTAGTTCAAAAGTAGGAGCAAAAGTAATTGCCTTGTCATTTTTTGCCTCTGGCCGTACCCTTCTCTGGCATGTGTCCATCAAAAAGTTATCCATGAGGAAATGTAGACTTTGGATGGAAAAATGTTTCCGCACCTGGTTTAAAAGGCTCACAGTTCCCCTGAGCTTGGACATAACAAGGAACTTACTCCAACACTGCACCTCAGGAAACGTTCTATGGCCTTAGTGAGAGGCAGAGGAAGTGAATGTGGCTTTCTATAACAGTCCAAGGTAGCGTACT
The DNA here is from genome assembly GCF_027172205.1 of Podarcis raffonei. Classification (NCBI taxonomy): domain Eukaryota; kingdom Metazoa; phylum Chordata; class Lepidosauria; order Squamata; family Lacertidae; genus Podarcis; species Podarcis raffonei. The sequence continues at coordinate 71,332,975 of NC_070608.1, forward strand.
GTTGCTTCCTATTGGTTTTATGTACAAAGTCTTTCCATGCCTTTATATTCTGATTTTCTCTGCCACCTACACAACTTTTGACCCAAGTGGCATAGAGCTGGAGAGATTGGAAAAGCTTCACCATCTCATCAGTTTGTAGTCACAAGCACGGGAGTGGGTACAGCATAAAAGCCGGCAACTTGAACCATCACCCTATTATTTATTTAGAATCCCCATACCATAATAAAAAGATTGGTGGATGAGGTGGAATGCTTTCTGGTTTCTTCTCAAGTCTAAGGTGCACAATTGAGACTTGAATACGTACTTGTTCCAATAATGCTTTCCCAGCTACTATATAAACCATTAAGCTTCATTACAATGTTAAGACAATTACATTGTTTGGGTTTGCGATGAAGCTGGATAAAGTCCATGAAATGTACAGATGTAGGAGGCTGTGCCGTGTTGCTAACAACTTCACAAACGAGGTGCACAGATGTCTTGTGCATCTTAAATTATTATTATTGGCCATTTTATTTTGCTATGCACTTCAGCGGGCAATCTGAGAAATGCGGTTAATTACTTTATGAGATTGTTACATACTTGAATCACAAGAGTAGAAAAATACTTCATTACAAAAAATAAAATAAAAGAACCAGCTATATCAAATAATATAATGTTCAATGCCACCACCACCCACTTCTTAACTAATTTGTATCATTATGATGAAACAAATATACTAAAACTCCGCTCTCTCTATAAAAACAAAACAAAACAAAAAGTGCAGCTGTATGAATTTCCTGAAAAAATAGAGCCAGGCAGAGCGTAAATTAGTGCCTTTACATTGACAGCTTGAGGTCTCTTCACACTTCATATCGTTAGTCATGTGCGTTTTAGAAAAAGGAGAGTGTAAATATGGCAAGAAGGTGTTCAAAAACATATGGTGAGTAGCAAACCTGGGCTTTTTGCTGAATAACATGTTCAGATGACTATGTGAAGGAAATACAGGAGTTTGTGGGATCTTGTCAGTAGTGGCACCATTGAATGTGCTTCTGAAAATGACCACATATGATTATTTATCAGGAGCACCATTACTTCTAATTAGTTTAAGTTATAAGAAAGTAAGTACTGCATGTATCATTAATGCATACTGATTTTAATCACTTAATTTTAACCTGATCAAGAGAAGGCATTTGAACCTTCGTTCAAATCCTTTCCACCATGAAACCTGAAGTCATACCTGAATTGGAAAACAACCTTAAAGATTAAGGCTCATTGCTATTTTCCCATAAAAATAGGTGCCGGAACTCACCATGAACAGCTCCCTTGTTCTCTTATAATGTCACTGGTGACCACCTGAGAGGGGCCAGAAATGAGTTCTGGTGAGTTTGGGGTGAAGCTGTTGGAGATATGTGAACATTCCTTCTGATGCTCACAAGTTCAAAGGGCTCCTCAAGCACTTACAAAGAGTGCACAGTGCGACATATTCTTCACACACACACATAACATATGCAAGGGGGAAAAGGGGAACGGTCCCACTCGTTCTGACTTATATGTCATTATGGTTTCTGCTCTCCCATCAGCCAATGAGCTGTGGGGTGGATATCTGTGGTGGGGAGTGTGCTCTACTCAAGTAGGCTCTGTGCAGTCCTGGCTTAGAGAGCAATCCAAACCCACCATCTAATAGGATGGGTGAGCTAAGAGCCAGTGGATCATTAGCTGACATATTTAGCCTACAGCTAAGCCTAAAATCCAGTGCTTTTTTTTTATAAAAAAAATGTTTAGGGGTTCTCTCTTTTTCCTACTCATTTTGAAATACTGCCCCTCAATGAGGCCAAACTTAGATTCAGAAAATGTTTAGGGGTATGCATATCCTTGCATTCCCCCCCCCCCGAAAAAAGCACTGCTAAAATCACATGTATCTGGAACAACAGCAAACTCTTGCCTTGTTTACTCCAGCCTCCCCTTTGGTCCCTCTTCCTCTGCTTTTCTCTCCTGCCACAAATTTTAGAATTGTGTTCTGTAAAGTGCCATACATACTGGGGGCAGAAAATTCCTGTGAAATACTCATGGGTGGGGTACAGGGTTTTTGTCCCACTTATGTATCTGACTCCTGAAGTGGCTGACGATGTTCACAAGTGTCCTTCCTTCCATTAGGCGAATCATGTTGTCTGGGACTGGGACTCTGCAGCCTTCCCAGAGGGCCCAGTTAAGGCCCTGAGGAAACATCATGAGATAACTTCTCCTATGGAGCTTTTTCAGATCCGGAGGCATAGCCATCCAGAGAGGCTGAGTGGCAGGATAATAATAATAATAATAATAATAATAATAATAATAATAATAATAATTTATTCATACCCCGCCCATCTGTCTGGGTTTCCAAAGTCACTCTGGGCGGCTTCCTACAAAAGATTAAAAATACATTAAAGCATCAATCATTAAAAACTTCCCTAAACAGGGCTGCCTTCAGATGTCTCCTAAACATCAGATAGTTGTTTATTTCTTTGACATCTGATGGGAAGGCATTCCACATGGCGGATGCCACTACCAAGAAGGCCCTCTGCCTGGTTCACTGTAACCTCACTTCTCGCAGTGAGGGAACCACCAGAAGGCCCTTGGCACTGAACCTCAGTATCTGGGTTGAACAATGGGGGTGGAGACGCTCCTTCAGGTATACTGGGCCAAGGCCATTTAGGGCCATTTAGGTCCACAATTTGAATTGTGCTCCAAAATGTATTGGGAGCCAATGTAGATTTTTCAAGACCGGTGTTATGTGGTCTCGGCGGCCGCTCCCAGCCACCAGTCTAGCTGCCACATTCTGCATTAGTTGTAGTCACCTTCAAAGGATAAATATTTACACACATAGGCGCCAACTCCTAGGGGTTGAGGTCCCTTTGCCCCCAACCCATAAAATATTTGAGGGGGCTGAGCATTGATGAGCATTTCCATTCAAATAGTATGTGTGTGCTGTGTTTTGTTGTTGATTATGTGGGGCGGCAGCTTACCTGGGCCCCCCAGGTAATATTTTAGTCAAGTTGGCACCCCTTTTTACACGAAAAAAGCCTATACACCCTGCCTTTGCATGCTACCACCCTTGGTCACCTCACAATAAGGTAAGCTCGAAATACCATTTTGCCCAAATTCTCAGTGAGACAGAAAAATGGAAGCTTCTTCAACAGGGGGTGGGTGGGAAGAACTTTCACAAAACTGGAGGGCAGATCTTGGCATGGCAAAAATTGTGTGTTCTTCATGACCATCTAATCAAAGGGATAGTGCAGCCTATTAGCTGCGCACAGATTAATGCAGTATTCAAATAGTGCCTTCTTCCTGTGCTTCTAGGGCACTGTAGCTCTTAATGTATCTTCCTACGAACATCTGCAGCTTGAAATCCCACAGTCTAGCCCATGTTTCTCTGAAACAGATATCAATTAGTGTTTCTACTTCTTCTGTTATGGGAATATTGAATTGCTGCTTTTCTCCACTTGTTTGAGCATCTGGGAAATCACCATGACAACCAGTGCATGCCAGGTGTCTGTTTAGAAAGCACTCCCTTCCTTCAGCCTTCCTCAGTAAAATTCATTACCTTAATTGCCAAGCTAATACTGAAGCAAAACGAGGCTGAGCATAAAGATTAAAAAGACATACTTCTTGATTAAAATCTTCATAACCCAAAATCTGTATAATCTGTAAACTACACCAAATATATAAATCAGCTTAAGCCTGGAAGGTGCCCATTAATATGCACGAATATATATATTTTTAACACTCTCAAAATTACCACTCCTGTTAAATAAAGTGAAAACAGAAAATGAGGAATACTGCATTCTTTCAAAAAATGTTAAAACTACGACTTGAGGGTAGAATTAGATTTTTATTTTATTTTTTAAAGGAAACAGTGCGCCAGAGCATTCAATATATAGATAACCCCAAGAGGCAGATAGATTCGCAGGAAAGTGTTGGAAGATTGTACAAGATCGGTACGAACGATGTGAAGAAATTGCTGCAGCATGGGCAAAAGGTCAAACTTGACCTCAGCCATTATGATTGTCTCCTCAGCCAAGTATTGCAAACTGCTGCTGCAAAATGAAACAGCTAAGTGAAGTGAGAAGGCTTTGATTGTGACTTCAACAGCCGAGTGTTTATTACTAGACCCCCAAATGTCTGGGTTGATGGCCTCTTTGTTTCTGGGCCCTTTTCAAAATCTCCCATTGATCTTCAAATCCCTAGCATAACCCCATGGAGGTGTGCTTGCAGGAACACCCTTCCCCCGGCCATAGATTCTGCCATGTGCATTTAGATCGCATTAGGATTGTTCTGGGTGCTTCCACCATCATAAATGGGGTTGATGGTTGTAAGATCAAGTGAAACAATGGGGTAACTCTGTTCCATCAGGTTTCCTCACTGGTTGTGATTACCAGTGCTTGCAAAGTCTTTGCTCACATTATTTGGATTTCAAACTGCATGGATAAAGGAATATGGACCAGCTGTTGGCATTGTGGTATCAGGTTAGTGACAAATGAGAATCCCTGTCAAAGTTTGACAGTGGAGGTGGGGGAAATAAAGATCCAACCCATTAGACAGATCCAGCTCCCCGCCCCTTATATAATCTACTTTCTATTTTGGAAAGAAGTTTTTCTGTCCATATGTATACTTGGATGCCGCTTGATACATTGCCACCAAATTTGGCACAAGGGTTTCTGAGGGGAGGTTGGTGCTCTTTGTTGACATTTGGATGCCAGGATCTCAGGGGCTGGGCAGAGGAGGAGTGGTGGAGACTGCCTCCCCATCCTGACCCTTCCAGGGAGGAGGAAGAGGAAGATAGTATAGATTTACAACAGGGGGTTGAGGGAGGTCACAACTCAGAGGCAGATGAGGGGGAAATCTTGGAAATCATGGGAGAGCCAGAGCAGCTGGCTGACATGTTGTCACTGGAAATCATCCAAACCCACCATCTCCCAGAACCTGGCAAGTCTTAAAAGTAGGAGAGCAAAGAGCTTGAAGACAGAGGGCACTTAGTGGCACGCATAGAGGAGGTGATGAGGTTGACGTATGAGTAAGGTGGAGATTCAGTTGGGTCAATGCCATTACCCAAGAGGCTGGGTTCTATAGCCTCTCTCTGTAAAGTCTGAAATAAAAAAGGACTGTATGAAACTTGTCCTTGTCTTTATATTTCCTGGGCAACTAGCTGGGATCCGGGGCAGCACCCTGACAGCAGGGAGCAATAGCCATTCAAATTACATACCTTCCAACCATTCTTGAGAAAGGAAATGTGGTCGTATGAATCCATCCCAAAGTCACACATAAAGTTGATTATTTGATGGGTACAGGGTTGTGAACGGATATCTATTGGCCTCAATTTGATGGGTTACAAACTGGCAAACTAATCTAAAACTTTTCCCCAATATTCACCACCTATTATGGAAATCCATCTTGACAGGGTTGAGATCCAGCATGACTGTTAACTGCTTTTGGCTTTCACAAGACTTAAAGCATATCCTCTTTGTGATTTCACACATGACATCAGAATGGCATGTTTGCATTCAACCTAGACTATCTCCACGCCAACAGCAATGGCCAGTAACTTTTGACTGTCAGAAACCTTTCCTTGTCTTTATACTTTCCTGGACAACCAGCCAGGAGCCGCTGACAGCATCCTGACAGAGACGCTATATTGAATCAAGGTGGCATATTAAAATGTGACTTGTGTGTGACTTCAACCACTTTGGGGCATAGGTCTAGCCATTTCTTGAGATGTTTTCACCAGAGCTGGAATAAGGGCTCCTGGAGTGGAAACGGTGGTCTTCATTGCTTTTTAGATGCCAGGTACCATTCTGAATCAAGATGGTGAAGCAAAACATAACTTTAGCATGACTTTTCCTGTTTATTTTCATAGGTTTGGCCTCCTCTTGAGATACTGCTGCTAAACTCAGAATGTGGGTTTCTTAGGCAGGGGCAGCAGTCTTTGTCAATGTTTGGATTCCAGGCATGTTTTGTGGACCAACACATGACTTTTCACATGACAGGTCCAAATACAGAAATTACACTTTCCATTAAAAAATCACATTTTTCAGTTTCTAACCCTGTTGGTGCCTTCTCAGTAGTGGTACACGGTTCTTTTTTTCTGGGGGTACATGGGGTACACATATCCCTAAACATTTTATGAATCTAAGTTTGGCCTCATTGAGGAGCAGTATTTCAATATGAGCAGGAAAATGAGAGAACCCCTAAACATTTTTCTTAGAAGAAGAAAAAGCACTGGCGGTACACCAGCTGTGCAAATGGGCTGGCCATGATTTTCCTCACCATATTTCTGCTGGCATCTAGGATGCACATGGATATATATGGTTTTATTCAAAGTTTGCTTGCTTATTTGAGGTATTTATAGTCTGTACCCCATAGTCGCCTTTGACTGGACTTAACCGTCCACGGGACCTTGACCTTTACCTTTTACGTTCTTCACTCAAGAGTCCCAGGGTGAGAAACAAAAACATTTTAATCACAAGTCAGAATGAAAAAAAAAATTCAGCAAATGCATTTAAGCTGGCTTAGCAGTGCACCTCCCCTCACAATTCCTTGCAACAATGTTATGTCCAGAGCACAATTAGGAAAAGAAAATGGTAGGTGGATCACTGAAAGAGGAGTTCTTATCCTGCTACCTGGAGCAGCAACAAAATAAAGTATATACCGGTATATATAAAAGATGGAAGAAGCTGCTACTGTGAAGAGTAGCGCCAAAACACAATGGAGGTGAATTTTATCACACACACATACACAAATAAGAAAAAATAAACCCCAATGGGGGAACAGGTATCACCCCTCCCACAGGTGAAAATGTATGTTCAAATGGCATAAAGTACACCAAATCCAAACGCCATTCAGGAGCATCACTACTGTCAGGTGAGCTGGTTCACATTTGGCAGAGAAAAGACGAGCTTTTTTTTTACACCGCTTTGCTGGTGTAAATTCGTTTGGGTGCCTGGTCATATGGCTAAGCTGAATAGAGTTAGAATCCCTCATAAACTGAGCTGACTGTGCCAGCGTATGTCTACCTGATCCAGGTTTGGGGATTTATACCGGAGGTCTGCCAGTTATTGATTTGATCATTCCAGGATAATTTAGAGTTTGGATTGTCCCCTAAGGTCACAGTCCTAGAGCGATTAATCTGGGAGAAAGTTCAATGGGACTTCCTTTCTATAGGTAGGCACTAAGTGTGTTTCTGATTGTGTGGCAATAACAGTAAAAGGCAGCGTAAACATCTTGGTGTAATAACTGGACAATTAGCATTCTACTGAATAAGTTGCTGGTTCTCTCCTGGTTAAAATTAACTAACTTTTTGAAATGAACAAAGTAGACCTTCTTCCCTATGGTGCTACAATGACGCCAACTTTAAACAGACTTCAGTTTAGCTAAATTGTTGTTAATCTAAAGTGTTTTGTTTTTCATCTGCACACAAAAAGCATCTGTGCATTTTGTTGCCGGGAGATTGTAATTGCAGAATATATGGTTTTATTCGGGACAGATGACACTCCCTCTTCCCTCTGCTAAGAACCACATTGTATTGAATATGCATAAATTTGAAAGCTGTTTCAGCATTTTCTGCTTTTTGATGTTTCAAGGCAAGATTTTCTTTTCGAGCACATTCCTAATCAAGAGAAAAAGAGACAAAGAACGAACTGCAAAAATTGGAGCCTTTTGTGAAAGATTTGAGCTGTTTAGATGCAAGATTTTGGAAGGTGCTTATCTCCTCTGGCAGAGTCCTCAGTACTTGAGATAGCCTAGAAATAGCCTCCTATTCACAGCAGATGGTGGCGAGGCAAAGAGGGAAGGGTGCAATAATCTCATTTTCTGAATCTGTGGCCTTTCATATCTCAGGGAAGATTAAGTGATGTTGACCAGCCATACCCTGAATGGTTCTCCAGGAAATTCTCTAGATCAGTGAGGTGTAAGAATTGTGAAAGCAGAAGAATGGATAAAAATACACATTTAAAAATGGGATGAAATTAAGTTATATTCAGAGGGCCAGATTCAACTAAATACTTATACCAGCAGGAGCAAATGCAATGAGGTCTACTAGCACAAGTATGGCTTTCCTCCTTCTTCACCGCCAATGTGCCCCCCAAATTGGCTCTGGGGCTGAGGAGAACCTGCACAGAACAGGGGGAAGAGAGATGAAATAGTTGCATATGGCAAACAGAAATGTCTGTGCAGCAGGTCAGTTATAATAGCATAACATTGAATTCCACTCAGTACATATTTAATACTACTACTACTACTACTACTAATAATAATAATAATAATAATAAGCACTCACACTTTACATTTTGGGTGCCCTTTGCGGGATCATGTGTGGTGCTACAGTTCCCAGGGAGCTTACTGGCAAACAGGGGCTGGCTCACCTCTCAGTGTTAATTTTTGGAGGTTCACGCCCAGCCTCAGTAATCAAGTTTCATTGTGGGAGGTGGGGCCAGACCCATTTATAAATAGGGGGTGGAGTCAACAATAGCCAGGCAGTCGGCTCTGGAGATTCACTCTCCCTACCCTCCCTTTGTTTAATGTTTTTTTGTTTGCAGGTTAACTTTTTCTTCCTGCTTAGCAGGCGTTGCTACGGTCTTTGACTGGTTGCTGTTGAAGGACCGGGAAGAAATTTTCCTGCATTGGCAGGTTTTGTCTTCCCCATAGCAATTTGTCACAACTTGGGTGGTTATGGCCTTGGGTAGAATCCTTTAGACTTTTCTTCCCTATAATGGGGGGGGGGTTATGGGTGTCACCGGCCATACACTGAAAGGTTGTCAGTGAACTACCCTCCATGTGGGGATATGGGCTTGGCTGCCTGCTACACTTAAGTCTCACAGAGCACCCCCATATCCCTAAGCCAAGATCTTCCTACATTCGGAAGTTTAATAAAGTTGTGGCCTAATTTTAATTCCATATAACATTGTCAGAGTCTTTATTCCTTCCTTATGATCCCTCGGGGCTGGGGCTGTCACCGCCTGGTCACGCAATACAACCAAATATGAATTTTATACATACATCTTAACCTTACATTGATAGAGTGAGATCCAATATAGTACAAGTGGCCTTCTTCTGAATCTGCAATGGGAATTCTTTATCCTCTCCTCCCTACTGCAGCCCCATGGGTGAGAATTAGGTTCTACTTAGTTCCAAGTCAATGCGTTCTATCTATTATTGGGGAAAAAATCTGAGCACTATGCCATAGCACCACCCTCAGCTCGAACTATAGTCAGATTACGAGCTAAATGGGAGATATGGTAGAGAGCCTGCTTGAAGCTTAACCTCATTTGGATCTGGGAGTTTCCCTGATCTTTGCATTGCTCCAGTGCATACAGCTCAGGCTGTATTCTGTAGTCTAACTCCTCAGAAAGTGCACGATTCCTTAGAAAAGCAGTATCTGTTGGCTTTTGTTAGACTCTGTTAGAACTGTGATGACCTGTGTTGAAAACAAATATGGTTCTTTTCTTTAATGGAGAGCCAGAAAATAACTCTTGGAAAATATGGAAGCTTATTGTGTGTCTGTGTGTGTCTGTGTATGTGTGTCTGTGTCTGTGTGTGTGTTGGTGATGCTTCTCAAAGCAAGCTCTCACACACCTCCTAGCAAATTCCAAATCAAGCTGATGGGACATACCTCCGGAGGTATGCTCCAATGACACCATCATTTTGTTGTTGTTAAGTTCTCTAAACAGAAAGAAATTTAGAAAAAAATAATGGGGGAAAGAATGCTCAAGAGACAGAAACAGGCAAAGGCATTGTGGGAAAGAGAAGGCTGTTTATGAAACAAAAATTGAAAGTGTTGCAGGGTGAGACAAAAGATTGGCATTCAGCCTAAAATGCCGAAGGTTCTTAGTCTATAACTGAACTTCTAAAAACTAAGAAGGATTAATTCTATTAAATCTGTAAAAGCATTGCACATCCTTCCTTTCCCCAACAGTTCATGCTTGGTATCACCATCAAAGGGTGAGACAAGAACATTCATTTTTCTGTAAAGTAATGGTACATGACCAATTTTAGATAATGGAAGTCCCTTGCTTTTATCTTAATCCTCAGTTATTGTTATGTCTCAAATGGGCACCATTTAATTCTGACATCCTGTTGAAGCTGATCTGGATCTTATCCTCTGGATATATGTAATTGCTGTGTGTGCTCAATTGAAAAGACTTTTAGCAAAGTGCTTTGTAGCATATTGTCTCCCTCTAGAATAGCAAATGTCTGGTTGAACAAAACCCTTAGCACAGAGCTAGGAATGACTAGGTTGATGCTGTTTTTCAGACTAGAGATTCGTTTTCTTGTAAATTGCAAATGCCAGTCAGTTTCCAGCCAAGAAGTGACAAGAAAGTGTAGGTCATGCAAGTGTGAATCAGTGTTTCGTCCTAGATTTCTGTCATAATTGAATGTTTCTTGCCATTAGACAATGGGCCTCTGCTGCTAAACTATTTTTGTGAAAATTGATTGAAGTGAGGGGAAATATAGAAACTGCATTGAGGTATGCTAGAACTTTCTAGCTGATATGTAGATGTGGTTATGTAACCAAAGGGCTTTCAAGCAGAGGTGTACACCAACTGCAAGATATGGTGTAGACCCTGACAAGCCTGTCTCAATCTGAGGTACCCCATAGGCCAAAAAAGTTGGAAACTAACCAACGAGTTTGCAGCTGTGTTCGATGAGTCGCTGGGATGCTACAAGGGCCCACTGGTTGCACTGAGTCTCAACCCAGCTGTTCATTTCCATGAAGGCTCGGTGGCTGTCATTTGCCCTGAAACCCAAGATTGATTCCAATCAATCTTTAGAAATGGAATCTTTAGAAATGGAAGTTGCGTTTAAAAGTTATGCAATGGGACTTCCATGCTCATTCTACCATTCATAACTTGTGATTCACCTTGCCAGACTTGGATCACCAGCTTAATAATCATGCTGATTTTGCTGCTTGAGAGAGAATTTTAAAAGTGAATGAATGAATGAATGAATGAATGAATGAATAGGGGAGGGGATTGCCAGTACATGACTAGTAGGTTGCATTTGGCTTAGTTAATCTCTCGGAGCTCAGGGCTACCATAGTGAAATGGAAAAATGGGTATAAGGCAGCAGTTGTTGTTGTTGTTTAGTTGTTTAGTCGTGTCCGACTCTTCGTGACCCCATGGACCAGAGCACGCCAGGCACTCCTGTCTTCCACTGCCTCCCGCAGTTTGTTCAGACTCATGTTTGTAGCTTTGAAGACACTATCCAACCATCTCGTCCTCTGTCGTCCCCTTCTCCTTGTGCCCTCCATCTTTCCCAACATCAGGGTCTTTTCCAGGGAGTCTTCTCTTCTCATGAGGTGGCCAAAGTATTGGAGCCTCAGTTTCACGATCTGTCCTTCCAGTGAGCACTCAGGGCTGATTTCCTTCAGAATGGAGAGGTTTGATCTTCTTGCAGTCCATGGGACTCTCAAGAGTCTCCTCCAGCACCATAATTCAAAAGCATCAATGCAGCAAAAAAAATCAAGGCAGCAAAAAAAATCAAGGCAGCAGTGGGGAGCCTCAAGTCCATAGGTCTAAATTATGCCCATTCAGAGTCCTAATTAGGGACACGGGTGGCACTGTGGGTTAAACAACAGAGCCTAGGACTTGCTAATCAGAAGGTCGGCGGTTTGAATCCCCGTGACGGGGTGAGCTCCTGTTGCTTGGTCCCTGCTCCTGCCCACCTAGCAGTTCGAAAGCATGTCAAAGTGCAAGTAGATAAATAGGTACCACTCCGGCGGGAAGGTAAACGGCGTTTCCGTGCACTGCTCTGGTTCGCCAGAAGCGGCTTAGTCTTGCTGGCCAGATGACTCGGAAGCTGTACCCCGGCTCCCTCGGCCAATATAGCAAGACGAGAACCGCAACCCCAGAGTCGGTCACAACTGGACTTAATGGTCAGGGGTCCCTTTACCTTTACAAGAGTCCTAATTTGGCCTGTCAGGATCTTTTACTGAAGCCACCCCAACTTGTTCCACTCATATATGATATCAGAGGTGGAATTGGTGACGTTGCAGCTGCAAATGAACAACTGGGAACTTTAAAGTGCATTCCTGATTGTTCCTTGGCAAGCAGGACTTGTACTGGGTGCCTTTTAATTTGGCATAAAACAGAAGCTCTGCTGGGATTGGGTCCAATCAGGAGCATCCGATTGGACCTCGCAATTGCAGCAGATACCTATTGAAAGCCACGCGGGTGGCACTGTGGGTTAAACCACAGAGCCTGGGGCTTGCCAATCAGGTCAGCGGTTCAAATCCCCGCAATGGGGTGAGCTCCCATTGCTCGGTCCCTGCTCCTGCCAACCTAGCAGTTCGAAAGCACATCAAAGTGCAAGTAGATAAATAGGTACCGCTCCAGCAGGAAGGTAAACAGCATTTCTGTGCACTGCTCTGGTTCGCCAGAAGTGGCTTAGTCATGCTGGCCACATGACCCGGAAGCTGTACGCCGGCTCCCTTGGCCAATAAAGCGAAATGAGTGCTGCAACCCCAGAATCATCCGTGACCAGACCTAATGGTCAGGGGTCCCTTTACCTTTTCCTTTACCTATTGAAAGCAGGGTTTGAATATGCTGCCAATCAACTGTTTGGGTGGCTCCTGGAAAACCTCACTCCTCTTCTAGCATGGTTTGATTTCAACCTGACCCACCTATGAAAATGGCTCACAGGTGGTGGTGGAGGTCAGGATCTGGCCTGCTAGATAGATCCAGTTCCCTACCCCTTGTATAAGAATACAAAAGGAGCAAATTCAAATAATGTATTGTGACCATGTTGCTGCAATACACCATATTAGCATACTTGCAGGCATTTGGGGATTTTGCTAAAAGGTCCCATCCATACCCCTCACACTACCAGAGGGCATTACTTTTAATGACATGAGTCGCAGGGGGCTGAGAACAGGTCTTGGCATGTAGATGATTTGTCTAGCACTATTCAGTTTTTAGCCTTAAATTAATGCACGCTAGCTTGCTGATATAAGCAATATAGAAGTTTTTTTTCTCAAGGCAAAAGGAGATGAGCTTCATTATAAATCTCCAACGCCATATGGAGTGACATCCTGTTGTACATGCTTTATGGAATTCTGCCAAGGCCCCATTCATTTCTTTAGCAGGCTTGTTAACTTTTAAGTTTAGAAATTACTCTGGTGATCAGATCCTTTGTCATGTCCTAATCCAAATAGGTTTCTTTTTTTCCTCCAGTGCTACATCTAATGCGGACAAAGGCAGACTGTCAAAAACTCATCTCTTTCCTCTGGCTGTGCCTGAAGCTTAGTTTTATATAGAACTCCACAGGAGTCTTGAAAATATTATGGTCTCACCCCCTCCCTTTTATCCATTTTCTCTCCTTTTAAAGAACACATTGAGCACCCTTGTATTTTTCATCAAGAGCTGATCACTTCCATGTTAGAATTCTATTCCATTCAGATTTTAAGTAGTCTCATATTTTGCTCATTCAAGCATGTCTTTTTCCCAAGCATTTCAACATAGGGATATGTGGGAATAACCCTCCCTGAGATTTCACTAGTCATGGATAGTCTTTCCCCACAAAATGCCTTCCAGGAAGGAATTTCTCCCATCTCCCATTGCCACAAAAACAAACTCTTCAAATTTCTTCTCAAATTTTGCTTGAGGGAAGAAAAACAAACCCATTGAGATTTTCTCTGAGAGGACCAGAACAGGTTATGAACTCAGGGCTTATTCACACAGTGCGAAATAATGTTGTCCTGCTATATGTCAACTGGACCAGATGGTCAATCAACAACTTAGGGGATTTTTTCCCAATTCCAAAAAGCTCTTTAGTAATATTAGGTATTTTTCCCCCCAGCAGCTGCTTTCTCTTTATATTCTGCTGATATGGTAACTCCAAGGGCAATATATCTTCCTTCCTAGGGAAAATATAATCCATGACTGATAGGGTATATATCAAGTATAAGATAGCCAAACCTTGAAGCATTACTGTAGTGTTTCTTGTAATAACATTTATTTAACAAAAACCCTTTCATATCTCCCATCCATTTTAGGGGGCTTAAATCTTTTTTAAAAAAATTAAGAGCATAAATATTTTTCACCTACTCAGTGATTTAATGACTCAGCTTTGGAGGCAATGCCTCACACATTTCAGGTTATTATTATTATTATTATTATTACACATTTATTCATAAGTTACGCATCAACTTTGTCCACTGTTTGAGGGAGGTCACAGCTCAGAGGCAGATGAGGGGGGAAGTTGGGAAATAATGGGAGAGGAAGAGGAGGAAGAAGAAGCACCAGAGGGGCGACAGTGTCTTTAGAAAAGATTCCAGACCCTCCATCTCCCAGAACCCGGCAAGCCTTGAAAGTAGAAGAGCAAAGAGCTCAAAGACAGAGGGCACTTAACAGCATGCGTAGAAGAGACAATGAGATTGATGGATGAGGAAGTGGGAGAGACGGGGGGGGTGGAAATTCACTCGGGACAATGCCATTATCCAAGATGCTGGTTCTATAGCCTCCCTCTGTAAATACTGAATAAAAAGTGGGCTGTAAGAAACATTTCCTTATCTTTGTACATTCCTGGGCAGCCAGCCGTGGGAGTCGCTGGCAGCAGCCTGACAGGAGGATACCAGATTCCTGCCTCTGGATCTATATCTTTAAAAATGCAATGCACAGAACTGGATCTCCATACTCCATATGGCCTCGTACTAGTGCTGAATTCAGTGCTGGTCTAAGTAGGCCACTGAATGACTCAAAATTAACTCCTCGTATCTTTAACGGTGCAATTCTAAATGTGTTTACACAGTGGTACCTCGGGTTAAGTACTTAATTCGTTCTGGAGGTTCATTCTTAACCTGAAACTGCTCTTAAACTGAGGTACCACTTTAGCTAATGGGGCCTCCCGCTGCTGCCACGCCACCACCGCATGATTTCTGTTCTCATCCTGAAGTAAAGTTCTTAACCCGAGGTACTATTACTGGGTTAGCGGAGTCTGTAACCTGAAGTGTCTGTGACCTGAAGCGTCTGTAACCTGAGGTACCACTGTAAACTCATTGGGACTCACTTACAAATAAGTTTGCAAAAGATTGCAGCTGAGGTAGCATTCTAGTCTAGGATTCCATGGTCAGCATTTTGACCTTGCTTAGGCTAGAGCTACATATGGGGCAGAATGTGGTGGTAGATTTAGACATACCATTCATGAGCCCTCCCACCTCTCTCTCACACATACAAGCAGAAAATGTCACAATTCTACCAGAGAGAGAAAGGGAGAGGGAGATGCTCAACCCTAGACCCTATGCACTGTTTTTCTGTTTTTCAGGAATTTTAATACTGGGGAGAACAAGAAAAATGTGATCCCATGCTGGAACACTGAGTGAGTTCATCAATGTTATAATTTCAGTATTCCACCGTGCCATATTGCTTTGTATGCATATCAGACCTTATTCTCATTGCCAAAATGTTCTTTTATAACTAACTCTTTCATAATG
This sequence comes from Podarcis raffonei, assembly GCF_027172205.1. Classification (NCBI taxonomy): domain Eukaryota; kingdom Metazoa; phylum Chordata; class Lepidosauria; order Squamata; family Lacertidae; genus Podarcis; species Podarcis raffonei. The sequence goes on from NC_070608.1 coordinate 71,348,411, forward strand.
GTCTCCCAAAACATATCTTCGGGAATTTTAAACTGCATCCCCCTGAAACAGCACACTAGCATTACTAATGATATGAACTTATTAACCCATTGGGGGGGACCCATGTGATGTCTTTAAAGTCACAGTTGTTTTAATTAGTGCAACAGCATGAAGCATGGCTTGCATCCAAATGGCCATATGGTGTAGCACTTTGGGAGTCTTCTTGTTTGCCCAGAGGGTGCAAATGTGTTTATTGAAATTCCAAAATGTATTTACCACTGAAGAAGAAAAATAATTGACAATGCAGTTTCAATATGTAAGCTAGGCAGCAGAAATTATTGATAACTTAGGAGTGTCATGGCACACACAGTGGTATGTATTTTGAGGACATGTTTGCCTCCATGAACATGTTCTGTCTACTTTCATGCCCTTATTTATCTGTTTAAAACATTTATATGACAGTTGTCTACGAAAAGCATTTAAAGTGGTCTACAAGAAAGGAGCGAATGTGACTAATACAGTGGTACCTCGGGTTAAGAACTTAATTCATTCTGGAGGTCTGTTCTTAACCTGAAACTGTTCTTAACCTGAGGTACCGCTTTAGCTAATGGGGCCTCCCTCTGCCAGCGCACAATTTCTGTTCTCATCCTGAAGCAAAGTTCTTAACCCGAGGTACTATTTCTGGGTTAGCAGAGCCTGTAACCTGAAGCGTCTGTAACCCAAAGTATCACTGTAACAGTAAAAAGTAGCAGAATGAATAAGGATGTACCAAAAATGAACAACTCACCCCCCACTCCACTCGTAGCTCCAGTATTTCATTTCCACCATGTTTAGAAGTGTGTTTATTCATTCAGGCTTTAGGAGAAATTGATACAGTATGCCAGATATGATATTCAGAATTAGTTGAGATGATTCTTGCTGCATAATCCGCTTTGTGGTGATTTGAATTTGCAGGGCATTTATTCTTATTTTATATAGGATTTTTTATGTATTGTATGTTAGCAATGAGCAGATGAAGTGCAATCTACCACTGTGAGGCCTTTTTTCCACTTGCCACTAGAGATGGAGGGTCCCATTAAAATCCAGTCCATCCCAGTCCTCAGAGGGGACAAACTAGGACTGTGGATACATGACATTTTGCTCTAGAAACAATGGAAACTGAATGCTTGTTTTGTGGTCCCCACACAATCTAGATCCACTGCATATTTTTTGCCACTGACAAGCTCTTCTTGAGAAACTGGTTTAATTCCAAAAATAAAAGCTCGGTGCTGTTTGATTCTGCATTACCCTGTAGTGTGTCCATTTGAAAACAGATAAAAACAGGTGTAGGCATTCCTAGATACAGGGAAGGGTGGATCCATTCCTGCCCAGTGGTGTTGTCTGCTTACAAAGATGTCTGAAAAGATGATATGAAGGCTGACAACATTAACCCCACCATGTGGGAATCCCTTGCAGCCGACCACAGTGTCTGGACACAATCAGGTCATGTGTGCACAACAGTGACCAGAGGCGGTCTGGTCTGCTGAGAGGAGCACAGAAAGAAGAAACATCATGGTATACCTGCATCAACACAACTGGAAGCCTTCATCTGCCCCAGCTGCAACAAAACATGTCTCTCCCATTTCAGTCTCTGCAACCACAGCAGATGCTGCAACTCTCCAATGATTCAACTTCATCCCCAAAGGCAGACTCTTCCATTGTCTTCCGAGACAGACGGATGCTAACCAGACTGTAGTTTAGCAAGGATGCTGAGTATCTCGGTCCATCTGAACAGGCATCACGCTGCTGGGAGCTCTTTTCCAGAGCTGAAAGGCGGTATTGAAATACATTATGAATAAATCAGCTGAAGCAAAGTAGAATTGCAAGCATGCCCTGAGACATAATTATTGCTCGTTTTGCCTCCTGTGCAAACAAAAGATAAGAAGCCAGCCTGGCCTTTGCCGCAGTTTAAAGAATATGTGTGTTGGGTTGTGCTAATCTAGTAACTGTGAAAGCAGGTCAGAGCTGCAGTGCAGGAAATGGACATTTGCTCAGCACTCTTGATTAATGAGTCAAGGAGTTGCAAGCAGGGACAGACATCAGGGAACAAGCATGGTCAGTAAATAGCCAAGGTATGGCCCAGCAGTCTCCTTATTGCATATTTCAAGAAGTTACAGCCTAATTCCATGAGGCAAGTGTTTAGAACTAGGGCGAACATCCACTGTATCACTGTATCATCATAGCCTGTGGCTTTATGCAGGCATTCAGAGCCGTGTCATTCATTGGGGACATTTTGCTGCCCCAAGCAGTTTTATGGCACTATGCTACAAATACACTCCCTTCCAACATAGTGAGGAAGCATATGTGATTGCAGATGGCTGCATCACTCTAAGGCTGTATCTCTCATATGATGAGGTGCGGCCACTAGGGGAAGCAAAATATCTTTGACTAGCTGGCCCTAGGATTTGAAGGTTAAGCTGTTGATCCTCATGATGTAGTACCTCTTTGTATTGTTTATTAGATGCTGCCACTGGCACCACTAAAAAGAGTGCTATCCCCAAGTGGCCAGCCCTGTTGACCACTTCTGGGGGTCAGTAAAATAAGGACATCCACATTTGACAGGATCACCATAGCAGTATCCCACAAAGGGACTGAGGATAAAATAGGGAGAGGGGTAATTATAGGGTGACTGACATAAGCAACATCCTGAATTTGTATCAGCTATGAAGGAGCTGAGGCAACAATTTGATGTATGCTATTTTATTTGGATAAATGCATTAATGAAAAATGTATTTTTAAGACTTTTATTGAAGTTCATGACAATACAAGATAATAACTACAAAAATTACAAATGGAACAACTAAAGGTAGGCGTCTTCTCCTAAAGGCCATTCTCAGCCCCTTCCACACACAAAAGGAAGTCCCTCCCAGCTCTCAACAGGAATCCTTTTTCCTCCCAGCCTCTTACGCTGGGATACTGACATGGGGTTTGGATCTGATTTATTTATCCTGGCTTGGCTTAACTTTACACCAGCTTCTTGTGTATAGGATTGTCCTTCCTGTCTTCAAGTTCAAGCAGGCTTACTCAATCCTCTTGCTGAATTGCGGCAATAAATGTTCTTCACTCGTTTCAAGACTGAACAACTAAAGAGGTCTGCATTGCAGGCACGAAAAAGCACCCTTCCCACCTTCCTCTTTTGTTTCCTCTCTGTTTTATTTTTAAACTCGGGAGCAATTTATCTATAAAAATATTGAAATGCTTTCCATCTAAAATACATATTCATACTGCCAGAGTTTAATAAACTGCGACAGGCAGATTTTTATATTGCCATGAACAAAACAAGTGAATTTAATTAAAAATGAAGATGAAAGAGTGGGAATTGACATGAGCTTGTTTCATGCAGTGTGCCATAATAGATGCAAGAGCCACCAGAGATCAAGAAAGAGGAGAAGCATGAGGAAGGAGTTTTGCTGGAGGGGATAGCTTTTTTCCCTTCTTCCTAGAATTGTAGCAGGAGGGGGGATTAGGCCAGGACACGGGGGTGTAGATAAACCAAGCATAAAATAGGGTTATTTCATTTTAAAGGAACACTGGCTATGACAATCTGGAGACACCACCTGATTCTCCTTGCACATTTTGTCTGATAAAAAGAGATTGGCTTCCCAGTCTAGCGAGAGAGCAAGTAGGTGAATGCATCCGGCTCCATCTCCGGCAGTGAAGAAGGCAGCAAAGATCCAAGCATCTGGGTCTGCAATTTGGAGCTGTGCCCTTGGCTGTCAGTAAGCATGCCATATGATCAAACACATCTGCACCTGTGCAAACTGGCAAACGTGAGCCAATTTTGCATCCCTCACTGAATAAAAACCTGAACCGTCTCATTTAGAGCAAAAATATGGAAGCCTTTTTTTCCTCCCCCTCTTTGTCTTTTGATACATATTTTCAGCTAGAAGTTTTTACAACTTCAGAAATAGTTCATAAGAGCAACCTCAACTCCATGTGTTCACCTAAAAGAAAGTCCTGTTGTGCCCAATGGGGCTTACTCGCAGGTTAGCCAAAGGGTTTATGGCCCAGAAATTGTATTAGGATTTGTGAGACAGTTTTATGACTAAAACTAAGCAGGTTGGTCCCTTTAAACTACCTAGGTGGGAGACTAGCTGCATTTAACTACATTGTTTAATTTTCTATAAACTGTTCTATGTTTGGAAGTGAAGGTAATTCAGACAATGTAATCCTCTGCATGCTTACTAAGAAGTCAGTCCCATTTTACTTAGTGAAGTATACTCCTAAATGTGCAGAGAGTTGAAGATATAGGAAGGCATTGATTTCCATTTTGACTTGTGCTTGTTGCATGCCAGTGTTGCCATTCTGCTGCAGTTCAGCTTCTGACAAAAACCATGTTAGCCCACCATGGTGGAATTTTATGTAACTAATTGCAGCGTTAGTTATGTTATACACCATTCATTTTGGTGGGAAAAGTTTCCATGCACTGGAAACACAATGCAATGGAAAAGTCATCAATCACTTGTTTGTGGACTGAAAACAACAACTACAGTGGATATTGATCATATTCACTGCATTGGTTTCCATTCCAAAGGCTTAACTAAAACTGAATCTCTGTTATAATAATAATAATAATAATAATAATAATAATAATAATAATAATAATAATAATAATAATAATTTATTTATACCCCTCCCATCCAGCTGGGTTTCCCCAGCCACTCTGGGCAGCTTCCAACAAAACACTAAAATACAATAACCTATTAAACATTAAAAGCTTCCCTAAACAGGGCTGCCTTCAGATGTCTTCTAAAAGTTTGGTAGTTATTTTTCTCTTTGACATCTGGTGGGAGGGCGTTCCACAGGGTGGGTGCCACTACCGAGAAGGAGCACACTACCCCTGGACGCAATCTCACTTACACTCTGGGTTTAAGAAAACAAGAAGGCTTATATTTATTATCGGAAATACACAATGTTTGGAAGAAGAAGAAGAGTTTGGATTTGATACCCCGCCTTTCACTCCCCTTCAGGAGTCTCAAAGCGGCTAACATTCTCCTTTCCCTTCCTCCCCCACAACAAACACTCTGTGAGGTGAGTGGGGCTGAGAGACTTCAAAGAAGTGTGACTGGCCCAAGGTCACCCAGCAGCTGCATGTGGAGGAGCAGAGACACAAACCCGGTTCCCCAGATTACGAGACTACCGCTCTTAACCACTACACCACACTGGCTCTCGACACCACACTGGCTCTCGATGTTTGGAAAGATGCTTCGGTTTATCTGGCTATGGTGGAGATGAAATGAGCCATGCTTGCTTTTGCATCTCAAGAGAAGAGAGATCCAAAATATGTCTGCACTCAAGAGGAAGACTTGAGGGAGGGAAGGAGGCCAGTAACCCTAAAAGTAGCAGTCTAACACTGAAAGAAGATCAACACAGATCACATAGGCTGAGTTGCACCCTGACACTTCCAACATAGACATGGGTCAAATAAGCAAACACCAGCAATTTCTGCTCCCCTTACCATTTCCTTCATAATTTCCCAACATTCCTAGTTGCAATATAAGAATGCAGCCTTAAATGCACGTATTAGGAGGTAGGTTCAATAGAACACAATAGGAGTTCCTTCTCACTAAATGTGCATAGGATTGAGTTGCAAATTTGGAAAAGTTATTTTTCATCTACTCTGCACACTGGTTGGTGAATTGACCAGCAGTGGTCAATAAGTAATGCTTGCCAGAAATCATTGCACTCCACCCTGGGTATTCCAAGAATATTCTATGAAGTGTTGAGGAAGTGTTTGCCAGGACTGATATTTCTTTTATTTTCATCCCAATGGGAATACAAATCGCCCTACTCCTGTGAAGTAGCTAGCGCCTTCTAGGAACTGCTGGTAGACCACCGTGTCTCCACTATTTTTCAGAGAGCTGTGATAATATGAGATAAAATGATATTGTCTTCATTGCCAGAGCAATAACGCTAGGCAAACAGTTTGCTATTCTCTTTTTCATTTCTTACTGTTCTGCAGTTAAAGACCAGTACGTAGTGACAGTAACCCAAGGCGGAGTTAAGGGTCATTAACACGAGCAAATCAAAGGGATTACCATTATCACAGCAGCACATCAAGAAGATTATGACTGTTATAAACGGGGGCTCAGGGCTTGTTTTGTTTTAATACACAATTCTTAAAGAGACAGCCTTATCTGGAAGAGTCAGCTCACTCTCCTTGTCTCAACATTTTGAGTCCAATGAAATTGAAATGTTTGGTGTTACAACAGAAACAAAAACACAGTGGTTCTCGGAACACTGCCAGCTCCTTGATGTGACTCAGGGAATTTCATGTGCTTGCTTGCATCCTAAGGGTATTGTGCAAACCGCACACACTCTCAAAAAGGATTGAAGTGATTAAGGAGCTTTTTGGAATCCAAGCCTTATGCGACATACAGAAATAGGACCTAAACCCTGCTGAGCTTGAACCCTAAGGCAAAATGCTTAATGAGCAACAAAAGGAGAGAATCATCCAGGCATTGCAGTTCTGTCTAGTTTGTAATGTGCTTATAACTTTCACACATTCTAGAATACAGAGACCTATGAATGGGCTGTGCGACACAACATTTCTGTATGGAAAGCTGTTTGCATGGACAGGCGGAGTCCCCCCAACCCCAGGTGACCCCCAAGCAGAATAATGACTCAAGACAACATGTTGGCCACAACTTTATTAAGTTTCAGATGTAGGGAGACCTTGGATCAGGCATTGAGTGTTTATCCTTCCCAGTCCTCAGCTGGATCTCATGCTTCTCAGTCCTCAGCTGGATCTCAGCTAACCAACTGAGATGTTCTCAGGACAGATACACTCTTAGGGTTACATAAACCAGGCCTAGTATTTATGTCAGTGGTTTTGATTTGTTGGTGGCTTTTATGTGTCAGTGGCCTTCTCATAATGTATGGATTCCTGCCAAAGTAAATGACTAATTAATATATGACAAGCAGCCACCATAGATAGCTCTGGGACTAGCAGAAATTCCATACAGCAGGTGTCATCAGAGGATCCCTGTGGAAGCTTATCGAGAAGGTCACAATTCCCACAAAGTCTGGGTGAAAGGATTCTCTTATGGAATACTAGGAGTGGGAAAGAATTAACCACTTAAAGGGGCCACAAGATTTTGAGACATTATGTGGATATGAGAGGTGCAGTTTGTGGGCACCACAATGGTCTTCTGTAATATGGCAATACCTCATGCTCTGTTCTCCCTGGGGTCCTTTTGGCTTCTCCCCAGCCATAGAGCTTCTTTCTGGAAGGTTTTCTTTTTTTAAGGAAGGCTATTTGTGCAAACCTTGGGATTCCTCCAAATCTGTTGGTTGGTGCTTATAAACAAGGATAAGCACTTGAGTATGAATTCACTATTAATATTCATTATACCAATGGAACCCAGCAAAAAAATGTTGTGGTGTATTTCTGTTGTGTGTGTTTCTTGACCCTGTGGCTAGATCAGGGGTAGACAACCTTTTTAAACCTACCGCCCAATAGTGCATCTTTCTTGATGGTAAAATTTCCTTACTTCCCACCAGTGCTTGATGGAAGGAGGATTCACCTTGTGCTGTAGAACACCCTACCGCCCACCTAGAATCCTGAAATGCCCACTAGTGGGCGGTAGGGACCAGGTTGACAACCCCTGGGCTAGAGGGTAGGACAAATTGAAAGTTACAAGCTACTCTCTCAGCTTCAGCCCTACCCCTAACTGGCAGTTCTGACAAACATGGTTCTTTCTGAATCAACCTGTGCCTGATTTGCAATATTAATTATGAACCACACTGCAAGGCTATCATAAGCCATCTTGCTGAGCCACGGCCCCTTCTATCCTGCTACAAAGGAATAGAGAACTGTATCTACTTGACAATTTGTATACGCAGAGCTAGTTTTTAAAGTTTTCACATTAAATAAGAACTGAGTTTAAAAGAGCTGAAACTCTTCTATTTGCTGCAGGCTTTCAGTTTTTGCAGAGCGAGCTGGAGGTGGACTCAGTTTTGCCTAACGGCTTTGTTAAAAATCTTGGATTTATTCATTGAGTTCCCCCACCCCCACACACCTTTTTTCGTATTTCTACAAATATGAAAAAAACCAGCTGATATCCCACACTTGTATGTAGGTTGGTACTACATTAGGACCCACATTTCGAGAATGAGATCTTTATTGGCATATGGACTAGGTTGCAGAATACACATATAAAAAATAATAATCAGAGAAATTGTTTGAGTAATTGCTTAGCAAACTTTGGTTATGAAAGAGCAGCATATATATTCCAGGTGGATTGATCAGCAGCAATAAAGGTGCTATTGTCATACCACAATGGTTACAATAGTTCAAGGATGCTGGCAAGGATGGTAATGGAAAACAAAGAGCAGTGGAAGGGAAAGAACAAAATGATGTTTTTGTAGCTGTCATAATCCAGGGTAAACCATGTGGGTTTGTTTTTCTTTCTTACAGGAATCATTTTATATAGCTGAGTGTTATATAGCTAGTTGCTCTATTTATTATGGGAAAGGAAGGCAACATTGCTCCATCTATTGCTTCATTCTCACTTTTGTCATAGAACTGCCTGTGTCTGAGTGGTATCATTTCAGACTGCAAGTGAGAACCATCACTGAATAGTCTTCATTCAAAAAGAAAAAGAAAAACTCCCTCCACACAAGAAACCCCTAGATTCGGGGAAGAAAGGTTTTATCCTAGCATCTTCCTCAATGTGCTTTGTTGTGGAGTAGGGGGGAGAACATTCAGTAATGGGAGCTTCCTCCCTACATTGCATGAATTGGTACAGCTGCCATCTCAGTGAAAACTAGGCCATGGTAGCCAACATGATGCTCTGCATTTACCATCTTCTCTGAGCATTGGCAATGCTGCTGTCAAATAGATGCTGTACTACAGTGGTGTAATAATAATAATAATAATAATAATAATAATAATAATAATAATTATTATTATTATTATTATTATTATTTACCATTTATACCCTGCCCATCTGGCTGGGCCTCCCCAGCCACTCTGGGCGGCCTCCAACAAAACACTAAAATACAATTCAATACAAGAACCAGGAGCATAGAACCATGAGCGCTGACTTGTGCCCCAGGTTATAAGTGCCCAATGGCACCCGTGACATAATGTTATGTCATGATGTCACATTGCATTGGCAGCACAGCAGCTCTCCCGAGACCTCGTGGGGTCTCAGAGGTCACATCCGACACTTTGCAAGACCTTGATGCGACTTCCGGTTTCTACTGGAAGTCGTGTTCCGAGGTTTCACATGGCCTCGGATGGTGTCTGGCAGGTTGTGTTGGGGTTCCGATGTGACTTCCGGTAGAAACCAGAAGTCACATTGGAGCCAGCACCCACACAATTTTTTTTGGGTGCCCTGGCACCCAGAGTCTCCCAGAGCTGGTGTCTGTATAGAACCTCAGCCAAAATGCAGTCCTCCAGGCCTGTATGACTCTTGACATGTTTTCTATGCCACACACCTTTCCTAGTCAACACCCTACTTGAGCACTTTTGTCTGGCTGGAATGTAACCTACTGTACAAATGACAATAACACATCTTACTTGCCTGGATGAATGATTGAGTGACTTGTAGGTGCATAAAAAGCTTTTACTTTTATGTGACTGGAATGTTACCTACTGTACAAAAGTGAGAGTCGCACCAGTTATCCCACCCACTTATATCTCTGGCCCCAACTGTTATGGGCATGTGGTCTCTGGAAGGTTCTGAATGAGGGAATGTGGTCCATGGGATGAAAGGGGTTCTGCAGTCTGGTTGTGGCATCTAGTTTAGGCTTCTGTACAGCAAGTGTACTTTACAGTACAAAAGACAGTGCTAATATTAGTATAATTACAAACTGAACTGTTGAGAAATTCTTGTGCTGAAATTTTACAATCAGTTTTTATAAAGGGGTTTCAAGCTTTCCTACTCTTTGTTTGTTTGTTTCAGTTCCACATTTTTTTCTTTTCTTTTGGCCACTGTGTTCTGAAAATCACATCACATATACTTAAATGCTCCATGTTGGTGTTCCTCAATATCAGTGGAGGTGTTTAATTCTCCTATTCCTTAATCTTCCGAAAGGTTTCTTTTTGAGAATTACTTTGAGATACACACACACACACACACACACACACACACCCCTTTGGGGAAAACAACAGACATGATGTCCTGGCATCAGGGGACATAAAAACAGAGCTAAGATATACTTCTGTGATCATTTAATGTGGCTCATAAGAAGGTGAAACTCTCCTTATGTCTAACAGATATCAAAGTAAACTTGGATGGAGCACATTTTTCAGCAGGAGACAAATGAAAGATGTTTTCCAACAGAGATGAGCTCCATGTATCATTATGACTCACCAATTCTCTGGTTTCCTCAAAAGAACGGATAAGTGCAGAGACTTCTCAAAAGGCTCCCTTAGGAGGGCTTGTGAGCCTATGCTGTTTAAACAGTGTGCCACTGAAATATATACCTATGGAAACAAAGTAATGCTCCTTTGTTCATTTACCTATTTCTCCATGGTCCCAAATGCATATACAATAGTACAGAATACCAACCACAGGTGTGCATTATGTAAAACAGAGTCAGGGACTATAGGAAGGGGAAATGTAATCAAAAGCAAATTGTAAATACAACATTCGAAGGACAAAAGGACTGCACAACCTGAGACAGAACACAATGCATTCTGCTAGCTGGAGATGGTGGTTCAACAGAGGCTCCATAAACTTACTGGATTTTGCTGCCCACCTAGAATGTGGGTTTGTTAAGCATTTGACAGGCCACAATAGATGGGTAGCATTGTAGCTAGGACTTTAGAGAGCCAGTGTGGTGTAGTGTTTAAGAGCAGTGGACTCGTAATCTGGTGAACCGGGTTCACTTCCCTGCTCCTCCACATGCAGCTGCTGGGTGACCTTGGGCTAGTCACACTTCTCTGAAGTCTCTCAGGCCCACTCACCTCACAGAGTGTTTGTTGTGGGGGAGGAAGGGAAAGGAGAATGTTAGCCGCTTTGAGACTCCTTCGGGTAGTGATAAAGCAGGATATCAAATCCAAACTCTTCTTCTTCTTCTTTGGAGGGGTGCTGTTGGTAGGAAGTAGACTAAGTTAGGTGAACTGCCCCCATCCCAGTTTGTCATGTCCTCCACACAGTCACTATAGGAATGCATGAAATAGGAGGTGGTCTGATGTGGACAAAGCTCAATTTGGTTGGAATATGGAGGCTGGGTGCAAAAATTGGAGAAAAGTGAGGCACTCCTGGGGAGGAGCTACCTAATAAAATGCAACTAGCTCTCACTCAGGATTGGCCCATTAGGACCTGTCTGCCATTGTCCACTCCTCCCCTGGGAAATATTTCTGAGTCTTCTTTTTTAGGTGAGCCCAGGGTGTGGCAAAGATTCCCTCCTTAAGTTTGGAGCGGCATTTTCCCATCATGTCTTACCTGTGTTTCCTTTTCTGGACCATAATTTCACATGTTTTCTTCAAGGATCAAACCAGATTCCCTATCTATGGGCTTGAGACATGCCAAATCAATGATATTAAAATGACTTCTGAAAGAGACAGGGGCTTAAGTCTTTGTTTTCATTATATAAGCAGTGGTTTTCATGATACAGAAGATGCCCCCCCCCCCCGCATTGTCATGTCCTCCCTGCAGACACTACAGGTGTGCATGAAGCAATGGAACAAGTGGTGGTCTGATATCAGGAGTCCCAGTCTCTGACTTGATAACACAGCAAGCATGGTTAATTAAAAAGGAAGATTTATTTCAAAAACAGAGTTATCCAGACGGCTCTAACATGCCGCTAGTCTCATCAACTGCTTCCTGCAAGACCAGAACTACGTCCTGCAAGACCAGAAGCAGCTGACCTTTTTCCTCTGATGTGTTTTGCCCTGCCTCCTACCCTGTAACCCTCCCATTCGCCAAGACCTGGGACTGAAAGGGTCAGCTCCCGCCTCTTCCTCATTCTCTGAGGGACTGTCTCTTCGCTCTTTCCCACCTGATGAACTGCTTCCTTCTCTATTCACCCTCATTCTCTTCTCAACTGGCATTCCAAAGGGAGGGGGAGTTGGCACTAAGCTATGCTCATCTTGCCTGGCAGTTAACGCTCTATCTTCCTGGCTACTTCCTTCACTGGGAGCTGGTTACAACCCTTCCCTGGGGGCTGGTTCATTCATAACATCTGATGTGGGCAAAGGTCTACTAGGTTGGAAACACCAAATCCCACATATAAATCTCCCATCCATAGCTTCCTACAACATCTGCCTTTCCTGTGATCAATTTAAATTACTAATACAGATATCAAGGAGTGTAGAGAGCATGCGAGCTGCAATCTGCCTGAATTTTCAGTCAAGAGGGAAGGATGTAATGTACTGGCTATATCAGAGCTCTTTTGTCTTTCCACAATATTCCTCAGTTGCTTAGTATAAAGGAAGAATATCCAAAGGTGCTTGGGTAGAATTCGGTGCCTTTGTAAGGTTGTATGGAACCCCCTGAGAAATTTTGCTATCAAAACCCTTCTGGCTTCCCTCAGAATTCCTCAGGAGTTTCATGGGAGGAGGAACCCAGGCTCTCACTTTGAATTTAAATCTGGATGAAATTTCAGTGCTGACTTTAATGTTAATATTAACATTTAAAAACCCTTAGTGCAGGAATTAATTTGCAGATGTGTGTTTTTGCAGCACAGACTCTATCTGAGAGTATCTGGGGAATTTAAGAATGAAGTGTTTCTTAGCCTAATTCTGAATTTTTCAGGGATACAAATCATATAATCCCTGTACCTTTCCAAGCACAATTGGTTGGTGCTGGCCTTTAAAGTCCTAAAGGGCTTCAGCTCTGTATACCTGAAGGAACATCTCTCCGCCCCTGCATCCCCATCGTTCAACCCCAGATACTGAGGTCCAGCTCCGAGGGCCTTCTGGCAGTTCCCTCACTGTGAGAAGTGAAGCTACAGGGAACCAGGCAGAGGCTCCTCAATAGTGGTGCCCGCCCTGTGGAACACCCTCCTATCAGATGTCAATGAAATAAACAACTATCTGGTTTTAAAAGACATCTGAAGGCAACCCTGTATCGGGAAACTTTTAAGGTCTAATGTTTTACAATCTTTTATGTGCTGTAAGCTGCCCAGATGGGCAGGGTATAAATAAAGTTGTTGTTGTTGTTTAGATAATTGTCCATGTAGTGCTAACACCATGCTTTTTTTAGTTCTTTCTGAGCAACTATTTAGAGTCAACATTAGCATCTTACATTTGTCTTCCCCCTAACAATGCAAGTTATGAGAGTGCAACATTGCCTCAGGCAAGAGCTGCAACACAGTCTTATCCCATGTGCTCCAGGGCTTCTGATAGTGTCTTCATGGTGTGTACAGTGCAGCAGATCCTACATCCAGAGGATAAAAGGTAAAAAAAAGGGTAAAGGACCCCTGGACAGTTAAGTCCAGTCAAAGACATCTATGGGGTTGCGGCGCTCACCTCGCTTTCAGGCCGAGGGAGCTAGCATTTATCTATAGACAGCTTTCTGGGTCATGACTAAACCGCTTCTGGCGCAACAGAACACAGTCACAGAAACCAGAGTGCACGGAAATGCTGTTTACCTTCCCGCCACAACAGTACCTATTTATCTACTTGCACTGGTGTGCTTTTGAACTGCTAGGTTGGCAGAAGCTGGGACAGAAGAACGGGAGCTCACCTCCATCACAGGGATTCGAACCGCCAACCTTCTGATCAGCAAGCCCAAGAGGCTCAGTGGTTTAGACCACAGTGCCACCCGCATCGCTACCCAGAGGATAATGTAAATGGGGGCCCTCCAGGAAGTGAGTTCCATGACCTGTCAACAGCAAGACATAAAAACAAAGCCTCTTGAGAAGTCCTCGATAACCAGGAAGGTTCATGTGAGCAAAAACCTCTGAGATTATTAAGGTCTTTGTAAAGTAAGGAATAGAACATGGAGTTCATATATTTGTAAATGATCCTAAAGGTCAGCAATATAATTATACTTTTAGCAAGCAACAATTCTGTAAAGAGATCTCTGCCATATTTCCAATTTTTGAATTTCATTGCCATAGACTCCTTGAGTAATTTCTCATATATCTTGAATTGGGTTCTACCTCTTATATATACCCATGACAAAGGGGACGATGACCCACTTTTTACCTTATTTGAACGAACTTATTCCTTGTTTCTGTTTTGGGGGAATCTAAAAGTTTACAGTTAACAAATAACTCCTTTATTTATATCAATGTCTCCAAACTGTCCAACATCCAATTATTATTATTATTATTATTATTATTATTATTATTATTATTGCTAACTGTAGATCATACGATGCCATTTCTCAAGAAATTATGTCCTCCTGTTGGGGGGCTTTTTGTTTTTAATCATCTACAGATAGATGAAATTAGTGTACTTAAAGCATAGCTCAATCATTGAACAATGGGGCAATTTTCTATTGTACAAGGACAGTCTTCAAAATAGAAGAGGGGAAGGAGAAAATGATACCTTCTTCAATGTGTCTTTAATAAGCGTGATTCATGGACACAAATGAAAATAAAGACAATGATGCAAGACTCTTGGGACACCGAAGCATGCTGTTGAGAGGCACAAAGAAATTCCACAGAACTGAAGCATCATGTCCCTGACTCTTTTTAGTAATAATACTGATCCGAAATACATTGTTGTTGTATGAGCTGAAACCACTCATGATTTAACTTTGTCAACATTTTCAGTAGTGTCAAAAAAATGACTCCTCCTCAAAGGATGGTTTGGGAATCCTTGTAAAAACATTCATTTATTTGTTTGCAGTGCCTTCACTGCACTCAGTTCCATTAACACAAATCTCATTCATTATTGGGACATTTTTGCATTTAAAGTATGATCTTGGGATAGCCAGATTGGCCTATGTGTCTTAGTCCAGGAAGGAGAAAGGATCATCAGCAAGGGACACAACAACAACAACAACAACAACAACAACAACAACAACAACAACAACAACAACAACAAATCATTTGTACCCTGCCCATCTGACTGGGTTGCTTCAGCCACTCTGGGCAGAAATGGTACAGAAACATCATTTATGGTATGTTTACAAGAAACCCACGTGACTAGAGTACATAGAAAATTACTTGTTAACAAAAGACTGGGGCAGGAATTTACATCATCAGACAAAGTGAAAAAAAGAGGAGTGGTGATTTATGCTAAGGAAAAATTGGCCCCTAAGATGATGTTTAAAGATGAACAAGGAAGATATTTGGCAATTGAAATACAAGTCCAAGGAGAAAAACTATTGATAATTGGGATTTATGCTCCGAATGAAGGGAAGTCAGAGTTCTTTAAGAAACTACATGGGACATTAATGGACTATTTGGACTACAATGTAATTATGATGGGAGATATGAATGGAGTGGTCTCTACAAATATGGACAAAGCACTAAGACAGGTGGTTTCTAAGGATGGGAGACTACCTAAGACCTTTTTTGAAATGACAGAGAACATGGATTTGATTGACATCTGGAGAACAAGAAACCCTCTGGAGAGAGAGGGAACTTTCTTCTCAGAAGCAAAAATGACCTGGACCAGAATCGACCAAATTTGGGTAACTAGTGGGATGGCACCTAAGATAAAAAAAGTGGAAATCTGCCCAAAGACTTGCTCCGACCATAACGCTGTAAAGATGGAAATGAACATAACAACAGCTGGTTCCTTCAGATGGAGGATGAATGATTCCCTATTTAGAGATGAAGAGGTGTACAGAAAGGCCCAGAAGACTATGAAGGACTATTTTGAGATAAACCTGAAAACAGAGGTGGAGAAAAGAATAATTTGGGACACAAGCAAAGCCGTTATGAAAGGATTTTTGATACAGCAGAATACTTTAAAAAAGAAGAGACAGAATGAAAAGAAAGATAAGATTTTGGAAAAAATCAAAGAAGGTGAAAAGAAATTGAGATCAAAGCCAAAGTCTCATGAAATTCTAAGAGAAATAAAGTTTTACCAGAGACAGTATATGGAATTGATGAACCAGGAGATAGAATGGAAAATAAGGCAAATGAGACAAAAGACATTTGAATCGGCAGACAAATGTGGGAAACTTTTGGCATGGCAATTGAAGAAAAGACAAAAATTGAACATGGTTACAAGCTTAGAGGTTGAAGGAAAGAACATTTCTAGACCAAATGAGATTAGAAACTGTTTTCAGAGTTATTTCAGAAGACTTTATGCACAAGGGCCGGTGGATGAAAAAGAGATAGAAGAATTTCTTAAAAAAATATGGACTACAAAAAATATCTGAACAAAGTAAAGTGATTTTAAACCAGAAAATATCTGAGCAAGAGATAGAGGGAGCCATTCAGAATATGAAATTGGGGAAATCTCCAGGACCAGATGGATTGACTTCCAGATACTACAAAGCTTTGAAAGATTGGTTGATACAACCGTTCAAGGATAGTCAGAGACCTCCAGGTATCCCACCTGAGGGAAGGCAAAACCAAGCCTATGCTGTTGGAGCCGCTCCAGATCTAGGGGCTGCATGCGTCCATGCAAAGGGCTCCCCCCGTTTTAAGCGGGGAACGGTCATTGTGGAAAAGGTAGTTTTCATGAACCCTAACCTTCTGATATCACCCATGGATTCTTCTATCTAGGATGCACCTCTGGCAGAATCTCATGTCTAAGACAACACTGTGAATGAGGGGAAGGCTAACACCCAGCTGAGACCATGATGAGCTGGAATTGTATCTTGGAACTTGTAATTGGCTCAGATATCCAAATGCCATAGCCACAACATACAAACAACACCATTGTCTAAAGATATTATGCCAGGAAAGCCTTTCAAAACCAGCAGTTGCTCTGACATAGCAACTTCAGCCATTTTCACATGGGATGATGAAAATGGCTCCCATCTAGAATACATGGTGACAAATCCCCCATATGAATACTTTAGCAGATAGCTGTGTGGAAAAACCCTGAACCAAATGACTATGCACATTTCAAGGGTGAAGAAGGAGTGTCTTCTTCTTTGGCGATCACTCGTAGCCAAGTAAGATTACCTTCCATAAACATGGTTTTAACAATGAGTCCGTAAGTGACTGTGGAGGTGAATTCTGGATCCACACATCCTTCCACAGAGGGGACATTGGCTTTCTGGTGGGAATTGATCACTGTGTGAATTTGCCAAGTGTGCCTTCCTCTTAGCACGTTTCTCCCTTGCATCCTGAGTTCAAGTGTCTTCAAAGCCCATGACACCTTTGGTAAAGGCTGTTCTCCAATTGGAGCACTCTCAGGCAAGTGTTTCCCAATTGTTTGTGTTTATACTACATTTTTTTATATTTGCCTTGAGAGAGTCTTTAAACCTCTTTTGTTGACCACCAGCATAGCACTTTCCATTTTTAAGTTTGAAATAGAGTAGTTGCTTTGGAAGATGATAATCAGGCATCCGAACAACATGACCAGTCCAACGACTGGTCTTTGCTTCTTCCAGTACAGCGGAGACACTGTTGATGGAATCTTTTGAGAAATTGGAGATGACGTTTATAATTTTATAAGTTGTCCATGTTTCACAAGCATACAGTAAGGTTGGTAGTACAATTGCTTTGTAAACAAGCATCTTGGTTTCCCTGTGAATGTCCCAGTCCTCAAACACTCTGCACCTCAATCGGTAGAAAGCCGCACATGCAGAGCTAAGGCAATGCTGGATTTCAATGTCAGCCCTTGTGGAAAGATAACTGCCCAGGTAGGAGAAGTGATCGACATTTTCCAATGTTGGATTTGTGGCACTGCAGAGGGGTTATTTTGTACTTGTTGGTGCAGCACTTTTTTGTTTTTTGTTTGTTTTTTGGATGTTGAGTGATGGGTCAAGCTTTTCATAAACTTCTGCAAAGATATTTAGGCCATCTTCTGAAAGTGCACACACTATGTTGTCATCAGCATACTGAAGCTCTATGACGGAAGTTACAGTAACCTTACTCTTTGTTTTCAGCCTGCTCAGATTAAATAGCTTTCCATCTGTTCAATATATGATTTCTACTCTGGTGGGGAGTTTCCATTCGACAAAGTGTAGGATCATGGCAATGAAAATAATGAATAGAGTTGGGGCAATAACAAAACCCTGTTTAACACCTGATCCCACTGTGAATGGTTCACTTTGAGAGCCATTGCTATCTGCAATTGTTGCTGTCATATTATCATGAAGGAGTTGAATGATGTTCACAAATTTATCTGGGCAGCCAATTTTCAGAAGGACAGTCCACAGGGCCTTATGATTTAAAGTGTCAAAAGCCTTAGTCAGGTCAATAAACTGCATATACAGGGGTTGGTTTTGCTCTTTGCATCCAACAGTACAAAATTAAAGGGGGTGATGCCTTGTCAGAGATACAAAAAGTTCTACACTAGAGCAACCTTATCTACTCTGTGAACTAGAGGGCAAGTCAGTTAGATGCAGGAATAAGCAGCAGGATCCTGGCTGGCTGGCACAGAACTCTTCCTACTTGTGTTGACCAACAGTTAGTGTTCAGAGGCATTCTGCAAAACACAATGATCATGAGCCATACAGTGGTACCTCAGGTTAAGTACTTAATTCATTCCAGAGGTCCGTACTTAACCTGAAACTGTTCTTAACCTGAAGCACCACTTTAGCTAATGGGGCCTCCTGCTGCTGCTGCGCCGCCAGAGCACGATTTCTGTTCTCATCCTGAAGCAAAGTTCTTAACCCGAGGTACTATTTCTGGGTTAGCGGAGTCTGTAACCTAGAATCATAGAATCATAGAGTTGGTAGAGACCACAAGGGCCATCGGGTCCAACCCCCTGCCAAGCAGGAAAAGCATATGTAACCTGAAGCGTATGTAACCCAAGGTATCACTGTATTACAATTGCAGGAATGATGACATCCCATGCAGATTAACACTTCAGCAACCTGCTGAGAGGATCAGCATGTGAACTGGACCACAATGATTTTGTCTCTTCATTTTCATGTGGAGAGCAGTTTACCTGAAATTGTCTAAAGATATTATGTCAGAGAAAGCCTTTCTGCAACTGCAGCCATTTTCACATAGGGATGATGAAAATGGCTCCCATCTAGAATAAATGGTGACAAATCCCCCATATGAATACTTTGGTATATAGCTGTGTGAATATACCCTGAACCAAATGACTATGCAAGGGTAAGAAGGCGTGTAGCTCCATGGTAGATCAATTGCTTTGTGTGCAGATTCTGTCCCTGGCATTTTCAGGTAGGGATGGAAGAAACCCATGTCTGAAATCCTGGCGAGTCATTTGTCAGTCAGTATAGAGTCCACTGCAGACCAATGGTCTGACATGGTATAAGTTCTTCATAGGTTCCTGTATTCAAACATAACTGGACATAAAATATTGGTCCTTGTTAAAATGTTCCAGTCCTGCTTTCGGATATTTGGGTAAGTCTAATTTTAGAAGAAAATGTTTCTATGATTTTCTAAACAATTAAAATAAAATATTCTTGCTTCTCAGTTCACATTCTGCTTAATGTCCAAGCCTCTTCATCTAGATCAACCTTCCAACACCTGGTGCTCTTGAGGGATGCAACAATATCCAGCATACCTGTTCATTGGCCATGCTAGCTTGTGCTGATGGACACACTAGGACAAGATATCTGGAGGATATCAGATTTGGAAAGATTGATCTAGATTTATATAAATATATATATATCTACCTTTACTTACTCCCAACCTAGAAAAAAAAGATTTTCTTTCCACCTTTTGAACAAAAATCACAGATCCTGATCCAGAAGAAAATGTCTGTCTGTCTGTCTCTCTAAATATAGATATAGTGGGACAGGGGACAATTTCACTTCAGTTCCCATTTAAACGTGATCTTACCTAATTTGCGCTTTACAAAGCAATATGCAAACTTCAGCACAGATATCCTTCAAAATTCACACATCTCCAGATGTTGCAATGCAGTTCTCCAGTCATTTTGTGTATAAAAGTGCATATACTAGGATAAAGTGTGCATATAAATGCATATATTGGTGGGTGAAAAAAGCATATAATATGCATTATATGAGGAAAGTTGTTTTGCAAAAAAAAAAAAAAATTTTTGGAGAAATCCACACCAGATTTCTGATGAATTTTCATGAGGACTGAAATAAAATATAATTACAAAGCAATGTGGAACTGTGGAGAAATGAATTTAAGATTTTCTTAAAGATGAGAAACCAAAATTTGACATTAGCATCCCCATATATAGGTGTCATAAAAGATGCTTTGACATAAGGGCTTTTAGGCTGGAAAATTGGGCAGAAGAAAAATAGAGAAGATACCGAATATATATATATATATATATATATATATATATATATATATATATGCATGCAACTCCACATTTTAAGTGCACCACAGTTTATTCACCTTAGGATAAACTCACTAGCAGAAAATCTGAAAAGCCATTTGCTACTAAAAAAAAAAATCCCCCTCCCATCTGTTTATTTACTCTACATTTCAAATTAAGCAGAAAGCAAATTAATTTTTAATATGAAATTAATACAGAGTTTATAATAGGGCACTCCATCACTTTAAAATTATCAAAATGATTTCTTGTTACTATTGCACTCTTGAGAACTAGTGCATGTGGATCTTTTTTCCTCGTAAAAATTAAATTAAGAATGTGTAATGAGAATCAGACATCATAATTTGTGCAAAACCTAAAGCCAGCAGGGAAATACTGCCTCCTTAAATGTTGACTATTGTTTCATTATGGCCAAATGAACTGACAAGTTTTCAGCTACAAATGACATGTTTTAAAGTAGTTAAATGTATTTCCTATTGTACTGTGCTTATGGCAGTGAAGTCCAACACAGCCACTGAGCATTTGTGGGGGAGGTTAAACCATGTGGGCTATTTATTGAGCACTCATCCTGACAACATTGCAGCAACCCTATGTTGCCCCATACTTTTCAGTGCATTTTTATGTCACTCTCCTTATCTCAAAAAGTCCTTTGGGGATGGGCTCCAAATTTTAATTGAACAACCAAGATTTGCTGGTCTGTGATTGAATCCAATCTGAAAATTGTGTCAGTGTGGAAGCATCCAAAGACGTCAGAATCAGTCACATCTGATGGCAAGGAACACAGTTGCCTTGCTGATGTGGAACTGTTTCCAGCTGTGGCAAAGCCTGGCAAAGTTAGAAATGGACTCCAGTCCCCCAAGCTTCAAGGAAACAAGTAATATGGACATGCTTAGAAGCACAATAGGGCCGGTAAGCACTGAGCCATGGATGGTCCCCTGAAGCTTTGCTTTCTCTGGACATGAGTCTCTGTACACATCTGCAAACTAATTGTCCATGTTCAGGGGATACATCATTCCAGAATGATAATGGATAACTGGGGGGAGGGATATACTTCTCACTGTGACTCTGGCTCTATTCTGCCCAATGAAAGGCTGCTGGCACAGAAAAGCTGGCTCAGAACTTAGTATGTTTGTCAACATACATGGAAGAGCAACGTAACTTGGGTTGAAGAATGGGTAATGGAATGTCTTCCTAAACTACTCAGCTGTCAGGGACTGACTGGATGAGGAAGAGCGTTGGGAACCGCCCGCCCAAGAGCCCCCCAGGAAGGCAGAGAAGATGATGACTTAGATCCTCATGGTGGGACACGGAAGAGCAGTCTGCCGAAGGATGAGCTGTGAGGTTCTAGAAGCAGGGGATTTGAGCGATCAAGGTGGGTCAGGAGAAAAAGGGTCTTCCAAGACAGGCTTAGAGGCTGAGAGTCAGAGTGTGAGAGCAAACTCAGACAGAGGTTGCCCTTGCTACCCAGCAGTAGGCCAGACACAGTCCTGCTGGCTCTCCCCCCCACCCCTCTGACACCCCACTCGAGAAGAGTCCTGCACATTGCTGACAAACCAGAGGCCTCTGCTGTGTTGTTATTTTCTGTTAATAAAGCAAATGGCATTTTGTGCCTTCCGTGTGTGTGCCTGCCCTGTGGTTGACCTGGTTCATTGACAGCTCCTTGACATCAGCCAAGCAACCGAGTCACTGACTGAGCAACTCGGTGGTAGGCCTGGGATAGAACTGTTTTCCAGACTATAGCTCTTCTTTTTTGTTATATAAGAGTATCAATGTACGCTCTACCGAGTTGTATGGAACAAAGTGAAAACAATGCAATCAGGGGAAACCTGATGCTAATGGAAGAGGGGCAAATTGCTTCTCTCAGACCTTGAGACTCAGTTTTAGAATTCTACTACTGTATGTATTATCCATGAATTCTGAGGGCATCTCAATTTGCTCTATTCACAGAGGTAAATGGCAGGTCTGTTTTCTCTCTTACAAAATCAGATGAAAACCATCCCTGAGGCCTGTCCTTGTAATTTGAAGAATACAGATGGCAGCATCCATTTGAAAGTGTTCATGCAAGCTGAGCATATTTATAATTTCCTCTATTATTTAAACATTTCGTTTGGATAATGTCTTAGCTAGTCTTACATCAGAGGCTTTAGATATCCATCATTCATTTTGACATGTTACCTGGTAGAAATAAAAGGGCAATGAAGCTAATTTAGCAACACTTAACTGATCTGGCTGTTCTAAAATCCCACAAATTGGAACGGTTTAAAATAATAATTTAGGGATCTGCTTTTACAGTGTGAGAGAAGAGACAGAAATTAGCATTCCTTATGGCAATATAGCAGTGGTGGAGTGAACCTATGGCATGCGTGCCAGAGGGGGCACTCAGAGCCCTCTCTGTGGGTGCACGTGCCATCACCCAAAACAGAGCCGGTGGAAGGCGAGGGTGACGCATCGAGTCCTCAGCTCAACTTGGTCATCTGAGCAGCCTCCTTCCTCCTGCTGCTGCTGCAAGGTTGAGGCTTTACACACCCTCTGGCTGGGCCCAATGGGAGGCACCGGGCAGGGCGCATCATGCAGGAGCCAGCAGGAGAGGATGGCATCGCTGGCGAGCTTCAAGAAGCCACTTTGTTCCAGTGCTGGGTAGCCAGGTAGGGCCGACTCTGCCCTGTCCTTGTCGCCCCTCACCTGGCACTGGGGCTCTGGGCCCCACCGGTCTCACCACACCATGACCACCTCCCACTTGCTGGCATACTTCTTGTGGCTCAACACAGCCAAGCGCAGCGAGTGAGGGCGCACCTGGGGCCACGCCGGACACCCTGCATACGAGCCGGTCAGTGCTGGGCGAGGGAACGGGGAAAACACTGTTGGAATTTATTTTCTCTAATAGCTCCAGCTGCTGCAGAAACAAGTTTGTTATCCTAACAGAGAAGATAAGTATCTCATAGAGAAGACAAACCCAGTCTCTTGGTGGTGATGTCAGAACATATTAACTACACTTACATTCACGAAGGCAAACGACGGTGCTGAGAATGGGTAACTGTTCGCAAAAAGATCTATATGCATCTTCTCTTTCAATGCAAACACTGAGATAGCTTGCCTAGACTTCACACAAATTCCTCAGATACAATGCAATATGGTAACCAGGTACTTCTTTCTTAAGGGCTAAATAGGAGTCAGAGTAGTAACAGCTACTGCAGATTCTGCACCAATTCAGGTTAAATTGCCTTGTTGGCCCTTTGTGATAAATAAGTGGGTTTGGGGTTGCAGTTTGGGCACTCAGTCTCTGAAAGGTTCGCCATCCCTGCAATATAGCATTCAACAAAAGTCAGCGGAGTGCATTGCCAATCACCATCCAACCCCTTGAGACCATAAAGACAGGTATGAAAATGGTATGTCTAATCATCAGCATTTGATTTCTGCAGGATACACCCATCAAAGATTTCAGATGCTCCCCAGTCCCTGCCTAGGTGTGGGAATGTAGCAGATTGTGGGACCAACAGGGGTTGTACATTTTAAGCAAGTGAAGTGTTTTTTTGTTTTAATTAATTGAAAATAAAAATGGGAAAATGCATCAGTTTGTCAATTTCTACTTTTGGAACAGAGAAGACACCAAAGGATGCTGCAATATGGATGCATCTCCCCTCTATATTTTTTAAAAATTTAAAAAACAGAATTCCATCAAATTTTAGTACAGTATACTAGAGGTGAAACAGATGCTATGAACCAAGTCACACTGCTTTTCTCTTCTTTTGCCTGTAGCAACACGACATAGGCAATTCAAGAATCTTACTTCCAGTTCCCCCAGATGTTTGCTTTGGTTCATAAACTCCAGTTTGTACAGATTCCCCACTACCACAGCACCCTGTAAACATAACCTTTATAAAGACCAAATAGGTACTAAATTGTAAGCACTGATTTCTTGTCAAAGGCTGAATTGATTTAAAGATACTTGTACTGGCTTATAAAGAATGGTATGATTGTGCCCTGGCACACTGAACTATTGATTATGATACTCTTTACTTACCTGTGGAGTTAGGCAGCAAGGCTGTGGCTCTTGCTATGCGATCAAGGCAGCCATTTACAGCCCATGCTAAATAGTCATATTCTCTTTCTTGATTTCAGTCACTAATTGGTATCTTAATTAGGTCTGAATGTATTGCAAGAAGCTGTCCCAGCAGCTCAATGGGTGGTTAGGGCAAGAGAATTTGAGAGCGGCAAAAAGAGTTTGCAAGAGGTTGCACTTTCCCGACGCTCAAATGTCAAAGTGTTTCTTGGTGCCACATGAAAGTGGCCCAGTGGAAATGGAGTGCTTTGATTTGTCATTGCGGACATTTAATTAGAAGTGCTGTAATCCAGATTGTGGGTGAAATTACTTAGCATCGTTCCACAATAAATGGCACATCCCTTAAAGGGATGATTTAAGCTCTAGAGCAGGGGTCAGCAAACTTTTTTCAGCAGGGGGCCAGTCCACTGTCCCTCAGATCTTGGGGGGGGGCACAGACTATATTTTTTTGGGGGGGATGAACGAACTCCTATGCTCCACAAATAACCCAGTGATGCATTTTAAATAAAAGGACACATTCTACTCATGTAAAAACATGCTGATTCCTTCCGCGGGCTGGATTTGGAAGGCGATTGGGCCGGATCCAGTCCCGGGGCCTTCGTTTGCCTACCCATGCTTTAGAGGCCACTTTCAGTTCACAACCTGAATATAAATGTGTGAGCTTTGTGTGTAGTTAGGGCTTCTTTCCATATTCAGCTCTGTGGTTGTAACAGGAAATGCTCCTGGTATTGGCAAGTTCACTGTAGTGATAGCCATCTTTATGTATTTGTGCACCATGTTGAAGGGCCCTTAGAGTCAAGAACCTGACTCTAGGTGAGGGACCCAGCTTACGTATCTCTAAAGTGGATATACTAGCTTGAATGACATGCTTATGCCTTCAACCAGTCAATTTTATGGCCTTCTTCCTCTTCCCACCATCCAAACCCACCATGGGCATCTCGTTTATTTGTGCTATGGGCTGCATTTAATAGACCTTAGCGCTTTTCAAGCTTATTACTGTTTATGATTTCTTGTCCTTTTATCTTTCAAAATGCCTCGCAGACTTGCTTATTTCTCCTCTCTCGCTTATTTCTCCCTCTGCACGTTCATTCCTGCCATCAAAAAAAGCTGATGGCTGCATTTTCCTGATCCAGATATATGGCTGCACAGGAAACTTGCAGCTGTCGTGACAAAGTTCTGTGAAGCTTGCACTGGTATTGCTCCTTTTATGACTCAAGGCATCGGAGCCTGTCTCAAAGGCAAACAGCCTGCAGCTGCAAAGTGAAATGGGCATCCCAGATCCTGACATTCTGATGCTACACTATGTCGCTCAGAAGATGTGTTCATTATCAGTGTCAGACTTCCTGGGACTTTTCAAGCAAAGGATATTGCCACTATAGTGTTGTTGAGGAGCTCCTACTCATTTCAGTAGGACTTCAGCAGCAGAACTTTGAACTGGATTAGCAGGATACATGCACACACACACACACACACAATTTCCAAAAATCATATAACATACTTTCTTATCTTATACAATCAACCACATCTGAAGATTTTTCAGTCTTTATCACTTAATCTACATTTCTTAATTTCTCGATTGCTTTTAATTGTCCTTGACTAATAACTCTCTTCATAATCTTCTCTGCAATATTTCACATAGTCCTCCTTACAAAACTTCTTGCAGTCCTACTAGCGTAATCTGTTGATTACAATTGCTTTTCAAATAGTTCAAATATTTACTCCAGTCCTCTGAGAATCTCTGGTCCCGCAGGTTTCAAATCCTTCCTGTCATCTTATCTAATTCTGCATAATCCATTAATTTCGTCTGCCATTCTTCTTTCGGCGGTAGTTCTTGTTTCCATTTCTGTGCCAATAATATTCTTGCTGCCATTGGCGCATATAAAAACAATTTACTGTCCTGTCTGTTAATATCCTCCCCTACAACGCCAAGTAAAAATGGTTCTGTTGTTTTTTATAATAAATGTATATTTCAACATTTTTTTCATCTCATTATATATCATTTCCCAGAAGCTTTTCACTTTCTTACATTCCCACCACATGTGATAAAAAGATCCTTTTTTTCTTTATGTTTCCAACATTTATTACTTTGGATTCGCAGTATTCAGACATTTGGCTGAATGTATAGGTACAGAACTGTGTAGAATGTATGGAGTTGTACATGCAAGCCTCTCCTGACTTAAATATGCCAGACCCTGCATTCATTATGTGAGTCCCTTCACCGGGTGCCTCTTGTAAGAGTTGTTCAAAGAAGGTCTTCACAGTTGCAGACCCTCCAAGTGTCCCTATTTTCCGGGGACTGTCCCAGATTTACAGAAGCCATCTCAGTTTCTGATTTGATCCTGAAATGTCCCACTTTTCCTTAGGACACCCCTATTTTCATCACACAAATGTTGGAGGGTGTGGAGTTATCCGACTCCAGAGCCATCTGAAGGCAACCCTGTACGATGGTACCTCCAGTTACGAACTTACCGTATTTTTCGCCCTATAGGACACACTTTTTCCCCTCCAAAAATTAAGGGGAAATGCGTGTGCATCCTATGGGGCAAATGCAGGTTTCGCTAAAGCCTGGAGAGTGAGAGGGATCGGTTCCACCGTATAGGGAAGTTTTGAATGTTTATTATTTTATTATGTTTTTATTTATGTTGGGAGCCTCCCAGAGTGGCTGGGGCAACCAAGTCAGATGGGTGGGATATAAATCATTTTATTATTATTATTATTATTATTATTATTATTATTATTATTATTGAATAGGAGAACCCTATTTTCATTGGAGAAATGTTGAAGGGTAAGCAGTTGTAGCCCCTAGTCTATAAAATGCTCTTCCAAACAAGACCCACCAAGCACTGGCATTAACATATTCTCCCATGAAAGAATGTGATTATCATACTTCTTGATGTGTTGCATGTTTTGAGTTGTTGGAGTACTGTTGTTTTATTGCGAAACTTCATGGTTGTTTTTTGATTGTGCATGTAAGTCACATAGAGATATTTTTTATTAAGTGATGAATTCATTGAAAACAACAGCACCAGCAACCTCCCAATGGTGCCATCTTCTTCACCCCTCACTGTCATTCTGAGTGCATGAATATCAGAAGTGGATGAGTGAGCAACACCTGTATGATGTGGGATCAGGGCCAGGGAATGTGTCCCAAGGTCACAGTTTGCATCCTCACTACATGCAGCAGAATGCCTTAATGGAGCTCTTCTGGAGGGATTTTACTGAAGCGAAATATTTTTACCCCCTCTCTCACCATTGCAGCCTATCATAATGAAGATGCCCATTACTACTGACTTAAGAGATACAACTAATAGCAAAATAATGCAGTCCCAAAAAGCATGTAGTTGGCTGAAGTGATGTTAGTAAGCTGGTCTAGGTAATTTTTAATACACAAAGGAAGTTAGATCACTCAAAAATAAAATAGTTTAGGGCTGCAAGTTTTAATTGGTGAATGTATCCACTATAGTTGTAGGTGATTAATTGATCAAAAGCAATATTAATCAGTAGGCATTTTAATTAGTGGAGCTGAGAAACATGCCCAAACAAAAATAACCTCAATGTAAGTGTATCATTTAAGATACATTTATGTAGAAGCCATTGCATTTCTGGGATGTTTTCATTAGAACAACTGGGAAAAAAGGGGTCGAAATTATGCTGCTATGTTTGAACAATCAGTTTGTTATATTAATTACATTGTCTTTTCCTTTAGTATATTAAAGAGCTGGTACTTATCAAATGGATTTGCTTGGATTGTAAGTGCCTGTGTTTTTTAAATAAATATCATGAATGGTGTCTGGCTGCTACAGACGCTCTAGAAAGGTGAAATAATATGTAATTCATTCATTCATTCATTGGTTACATGGCAGATGATTAATCAACTAACAAATCTTTAATCAATGGACAACCCTGGTGTTATTATTATTATTATTTAATCCAGAATTCACTCTTAATTAAGGAATTCGATCTGACAGGAAATTGTTTGGCAAATAAGTCACCTTGTTAGAATGAGAGAGGTGACCTTATTAAGGATGTTCATTTTTGAAAATTGGCCTCTTCTCCTGTGCCTTGAACAGCAATTTGATCTGTAGACATTAGAGGTGCAATACCTATCCATATCTTTAAAGCCTTCTCCTGCTGGTTTCAGCTGTTAAAGGCACAGGAGTAAGCAGGCCACACTGTTGTTTTCCTAATATGTTAGCAATTTGAGACCAGGTTAGCTTACACTATCTTAGCGGTAGAAATGTCATCTGCTCAAAAGTAATGCTAGGAATATGAAACTATTCAGAAATGAAACAGATAGCACTGGTGAGAGGAAGAAAGAAGGGAGCTTGGAAAAGAAGTATAGAATTGACGTGTATTATAAGAGCTGGCAGGAGTTCAGAGGTCGGCAAGGAGACAGAGTTTGGGGGGGCGGACAGAGAGGAAGAGGTTATAGCTAAATAGAAAGATATGAGAGTTGCAGAGCTAGAATGATGAAAGACTATAAAGATGCATGAGGTTATTCATTGCATTTTTGGTGGACAGGTAAATGTCACATACCTGGAGCAAGGTGACGAGTAGAACCTTCTTAAACATAATGTTGAAAATGTGGCCAGCCGGATGTTATAATAATGGAAAGGGGTCATCAAGATGAGAGTGGGTGGTTCATAAGGCCATGGGTGTCACAGACATCAAGTCCACTTGTCTGAAGAAGAGGACCTTAGATATGGAAACTAAGAGCCCATTTGCAAGGGCTGCAAAGACATCATCTCTTGAAATACTTTGGCATAATTTGAGTTTTGGCCACAATGAATTCTTATAGTACAGTGGACGCACGGGTTGCAAACAGGATCCGTGCAGGAAGCTTGTCCGCAACCTGCAGCATCTACAACCCGCAGTGCCACATCTGCACATGCACGGGTCATGATTTGGCGCTTCTGTGCATATGCAAAGCACGATTTAGTGTTTCTGCACATGTGCAAGCACCGAAACCCGAATGTAACCCATTCCGGTACTTCTGGGTTCGGCGCGGTGGGTGCGCAACCCGAAATCACGCAACCCGAAGCATCTGTAACCCGAGGTAGGACTGTACATATAATCGTTGTTGTGGAAAAGCAAGCTAGCATTCTGAATTTTAAGAAGAGGGTAATATTCATGGACACAGATATGGCCATGGGTTGTTTTTTTCTAGAAAAAAAAAGGTGTGAAACTCACCATGAATTATTGTAGTAAGTGCCACACTTTTAACCAGAGCTTTTCTTCTGGAACAAAAAAAAGCCAGCACTGCATATGCTTGAGTATCCCCAGACAACCCCCCACTGTGCCTAGGAAATATTAAAGGGATAAACAGGATATCTGCAGTTGCTTCCAGATGACATGTGTCTTGAGCATTCATCCTGATTTGCAGAAAGGCTGTAGGGAGGTAGATGACACCAGCTGTTTATAGCTCATTTGTCCTAATTTGTTTGTGAGGAGGCAAGACAAGGTTGCATCAAGCAACTTCCAAGTGCACTTTTTTGTCATTTTCCTTATTGCAAGAAATCTGAGGAGTGGGTTTCTTCTGCAATAACACCATTTTAACTTCAATTGCATAACCTACATGTGCTGGTATGTGAGGGCACCTTACTCAAAAATAGTGACAGCCTGCGAGCTCCCAAGGTTGCACTCTGCTGACCTCCTAATACTGCAGCATTTTCCAAAGTTTACGTTCCTCCCTCAGATGTTAACTCTGATTATACTTGTCTCCAACTAGCTAGGCTGTCTTTTCAAAACAAGCATGAGAAATGAGTGTGTGGGAGAAATTCACTCTCATGAAATCTACCCAGACACAGTTTTGCACCAATATCCCAAAGAATCCAGGATATACGTGGAAGGTTATTCCTTCTGTTCTGTTGCTGCTGTATCACTGTTTTTCCCCTAATGTGAAAGAAGGACAGAACAACATCAACAGAACAAAAGGAAAGAACTGCTGTCTGTTTTTGATATTTTGGGATACTGGCAGAAAATCCTTGCTGGGTAGATTTCATGAAATTGACATTACTTTTGTCCATTTTCACCTCATAGAGACATAAAATGAAAGAATAAAAAAGTCAACTGGGAAAGGTACAATCTCGAGGGAAGATGTGTGAGTATACTGCACAAACTAGTAACAAATATGCACTTATGAAGAGAATGTGTTGAAAAATCTGAAGTCAATCCTGGAGTAAAAACTTATTTTTCTCTCTACATTCACCCACTGTGTGGAGGAGAATGTGTCTCTGCTTGCTCTGTCTTCCTCTGAAGGGGGCACTATGGTAACCGAGAAAAGTAGGTGTGTTACCTAGCAACATAAACCATTAGGCAACACAAAATATGAGAAAGAGCAGCAGAGAACAAGTTGGCACAAAAGTGCATAGCAACCAAGTGGACTCTAAATCATGGTGCCAATAATCCATAACATGGAACAAAGGTTTGGATGCTTGCAATGCTACAAGTTATACATGCAGAACAGAGGGGAAATTCAGACACTGGAACACAATTTTGCCATGCTTTGTTGCAGGTGATGGCAAAACTTAAATGGATTTAGGGCTTTAAAATAGCTCAGTTCAAACATAGAAAATAAGTGCTCATTTTAAAAAGTGCAAGTAGATAAATAGGTACCGCTCCAGCAGGAAGGTAAACGGCGCTTCCGTGTGCTGCTCTGGTTTGCCAGAAGTGGCTTCGTCATGCTGGCCACGTGACCTGGAAGCTGTACTCCAGCTCCCTCGGCCAATAAAGCGAGATAGGCGCCGCAGCCCCAGAGTCGTTCGCGACTGGACCTAATGGTCAGGGGTCCCTTTACCTTTACCTAAAAAAAATTATCTAGAAAGGATACTGTATTTAATTACCGTAAGTTTTTAAAATTATAATAACAACAACCATAAATGCACCACGGGTCAGAAACAACAATAATTCTCTAGCAACATCCTTAATTCCCACCCCCAGCCCCTAATTTTGCAAATATCTTTCCATGGTTACCAATGAAAGTCCAGTGCAATCTTCTGCTGAAGGAACACTGATCTTGCTTCAGAATTTAGAGGGTAGGGAACTTTAGTGGATGACTGGGCAATGGGAACAGTATATGCCCTTAACCAGTGGCTACAGTAGGAAGTACAATCTGTTGTAGAACTGGAGCTGAAGTGATTGTCCAGTATGCAATTTGAGGTGGCAGTTCCTCAATAAAAACCTAAGGCATTTGAAGGGCAAGCATAAGGGTTCCAACTGAAGTATAAGTAGGTTCCCACGAGACAAGACACAGTGATAACAGCAAGAACCTTTATTGAACTAACAGAACTGGACAACAGGGACAAAGCAACTGTTTATACATGTCTCCCCTGCCATGAAGAGGTATAAAAATCTGAAATTAGCACTTTGAATTGAACCTGGAAACAGACTAGAAGGCATTGAAGATAGAGCAGCTCTAAATGTTGCAAACTGTATTTGACTTAGGAGTGGACGTATCATTCTACTTCTGGCCTTTGATAATTTTGCATTTATCGCCAAATCCATCCTATCCCATTTCTGCATTAGTGAGTGGAATTTGTAAGAAATAGAATAAAAATCGCCTTGACAATCTGCATATTAATATGCATTTAAATAATTTTTAATCACAAAGTACATATTGTTAAATATGTATTTTATCAATTATGTATTGCATCCCAATGTATGTGTTGATTAATGTATTTTGTTTTATTCTAAACTGCACGTTTGTAAACTCATTTCCACCTGCTTTTTGAGTTGAGAGCTATATCACGAAACTTAAAGTTGTGGAAAATCTGAAGGATGCTTACATTCTTACCTGCACATTAATCTGGGAGAAGCAGATCAGGTCAGCACACTTTGGAATCCACCGAAATCTGATTCCTCAAATATCCTTAATTTGACTTGTAGCTATTTGGGAGTACTTCTGGATTTTGGTATAAAATAATGAACCTAGAGAGAAGCTGAGTTTACTTTTAGTTGTTGCTGCTGAGGTCCATGGCAAAACAACCTGCTGCTTCAGTGTGAAATTCCACAGCAAATAAGGCCCGGCAACATTTTAGATAGACGAAAACAAGGCAACCAGCAAAATCTAGAGTAGAAATGAAAAGCAAAATAAAAACCCATTGTCTAAATGTCTTTTCTTACTATTAAGAGGCAGGTAAGGAGTGACCTGAACTACCCTAAAATTTCTCAGTCTCCCCCTCCTCCTCCTCCTCTTCTTCATCATCATTGGTCCAGTATACCTGAAGGAGCGTCTCCACCCCATCATTCTGCCTGGACACTGAAGTCCAGTTCCGAGGGCCTTCTAGCGGTTCCGTCACTGCGAGAAGCCAAGTTACAGGCAGAGGGCCTTCTCAGTAGTGGCACCCGCCCTGTGGAATGCCCTCCCACCAGATGTCAAAGAGAAGAACAACTATCAGACTTTTAGGCATGATGGAACTGCATCTGGAGGGTCAAAGGTTTCCAATTCATGCTGTAGGCCATTTTGGGATATTAAAATCATGGATGATAGTTGCTTGCCACCTGGTAAGGGGGAACCAGAGCAGTTGCCAGTGGGGCTAGGCCCTTCCTGGGTACTGAGGCCCCAACTGATATTATCCAGAAATGATGCTGAGTCATCCTTCTAAAATCCCAAATCACGAATGTTTTAAACATGTGAGAAATTTGTGATTATCCATGCAAAAGGTTTCCCCCTGTGTTTAAAAGCAATCATTGCAGTTAAATAGTGAAACCTCCAGTGGATGCCTTGTGCAAAAGAAAAAAATTATGGCACATTTCAAGAAGAAGAAGGAGGAGGAGGAGGAGGAAAGAAATGATGACTTTTCTTTCCCTATAGCATTTCATGAAAACAAATGTGTTTATTTTTCCTATCTCAGAACCAGTTTGCCATGGGAAGAAAAAAAAAATATCACAGTTACAGAGAGAATTGTTTCTTAGGGACACACAGTAGACCATATAGGCATAACTTCTTATCCTCTTGGGGCACAAACTGTAAATTAGGTTTTAACAGGCCAAATGCAAGCAATATGCATTTACATAAAGCAAGCTTTAGAAATAAGGAGATTGGCTGCTTATGCACACCATGTTCAGCTAATATGCATTGTTTATAAGGAAAACATTAGTATAGGGTGCCATGAACTGTCCCTGAAAGTTTCGGGAATGGTACCAAATTAACATGGCAATCCATGAGGACCCGTTCTAGCTAAAATGGAGGTCAAAACTGCACACGATGAGTGGTTCCACAAGTCTTCTTCCATACACTCTACCTATCTGTAAGCAGTGCCCAGGGCTCATCTTATGTCCAGAAAAGCCTGGATCCTTTCTGTGGCATTATATGCCTTTTGGAACGTGCTCCCAATGAACTTCAGGCAGGCATTTTCGGTTTTGGCATTTAGGTCACCTGCCTACCAATACTTTCCTTGTTCAATTAATTAATGCGATCCACTGAACTGAGACATACATTTATTAATTTGTAAAAGTATTTGCGTACCGCCGTCTTACAAAACATCAGGGCAGTTTTAAAAGCTTTAAAAGCAGCACAGAACAATCATTAACATGACTGGTTTTTCCAAAACATTTTTTAAACAACTGCATAGGCTTGTCAGAATGGAAAACAAGCCTTGAATTGAAAAGCAAAGATGCCTGCCAAATCTCTGCTGGAAGAGTACTCTACAGCATGAAACCAGCATAACTAAATGTCTGTCTTCTGGCTGAGACCAGTTTTTTAAAAAATATATTTTTATTAAACAATTTCAGCATAACAAATTTTCAGTTCAAATAATCAATTGCATTATTTTTTTCCCTTCCCCCACATCCCTCCCCCCCCCCAGGACTTCCCTCAGCTCCCCTCTCTGATTTCTTTGCACATATTGTTCTCTGCATGTTATAAAATTGTACCTACCCTTGCCTTATCAATCATGTGTTCAACTCATAAATTTGTGGATGTTTATTCGAAACCTGCCAAGGAGTCCAGATCATTTTGTTGTCCTTTTAGGTAATTTGTAAAAAGTTCCCATTCTTCCTTGAAGTCACAATTGTCCTTAACACGCAGTTTGTATGTCAAATTTGGCCAATTCCGTATAGCTCATCAATTTTTCTTGCCACTGTTCTTTTGTTGGGATTTCCTCATTCTTCCATCCTTGTGCATTTAACAAGACTCTTGCTGCTGTTGTAGCATACATAAATAAGTTCTTTATTTTTCTTGGCAGGTCTTATCCTACAGTCCCTAACAAAAATGCTTCTGGTTTTTTTTACAAATGTCATTTTAAACATATTTTTTTTCAGTTCATTATATATCATTTCCCAATTTTTTTTAACTTCTCTGCATTCCCACCACATATGATAAAAAGTACCGGTACCTTCTTTATCTTTACATTTCCAACATATATTTGACCCAGTTTTGTACATTTTTGCTATTTGTACTGGTGTGATATACCATCTGTACATCATTTTCATATAGTTTTCTTTCAAAAGAGACATTCTGTAAATTTCAGATCTACCTTCCACAATTTGTCCCAGTCCTCAAATTGTATATTATGTCCTATATCTGTGCCCATTTGATCATGACTGATTTGACCTCCTCGTCTTTTGTTTCCCATTCTAGCAGAATACTATATGCTTTCTTCAGCAGCTTCACTTCTTCTTCTATAACTTCCTTTTGAAATCTGGAAGTTGTATAACTGAATCCTTTCTTATCATCTTCCTTATACATTTCATGTAGTTGTCTGTAATGTAACCAGCTCTGAAAATGGCCTTTAATTTCCTCATAGTCTTTTAATTTCCATTTGCCTTCTTGATCTCTCAGTAAATCTCTGTATGTAGGCCACTTCCCCTTTTTGCCAAACGGTCTGAGTAACAAGCTTCAGTTGGTGATAACCACCAGGGTGTTTTTTTGTTCTATTAAATCTTTATACCTCTCCCACATCTTCATTAGTGATCTCCTCTGGCTGAGACCAGTTAGTCCTCTGTAACATGGAAGACAATGAACAGTGCTGCTCCCAAGGATCTCAAAAATTGGGCTGGGATATAAGGGTTCAGGCAGTCTTAAAGGTATCCTGGACCCAAGTTATTCAGGACTTTGTATATCAACACAGAGCCTTGAATCTGGCCTGGTAGTATATGGGCAAGCCATGTAGATGCTTTAGCAAATGTGACAAATGTTGTAGGCCATCTACAATATGATATGATATGATGTTGTTCACTGCTATGATCCGCCTCTTAGACTTTCTTTTGCACATAAATACAGATATGCAAATGAATTATTTGCAATAGTTTTCAAATAATAAATAAAAGCTAAAATTGGACGTGGGGGACCAGCAGATTTCTTCCATTTCTCTACTCAAAACTGCCCCACGCCACCTGCTTTTTTCCCCGTGGGGGGAAAAGTTAAAGGGTCCTTGGCACTTTCCCCGATGAATGGGAAATCAGCTAAGGGTGATTTTGAGTGAACAAGCAGGAGAAAGTGAAAGAATCAAGCATGCACCCACTGTTTTTCTACTCCTGATATCAGTGCCCTGCAGATGAATTATATTACTACTACTACTACTACTACTACTACTACTACTATTAAATAATAATGATTCTGGCTGAATAAAAATTCTTGTTTCTCCATGAGCTGCCATTTTAGATGCTGCTCATCCCTGGATCCTGCAAGTTGCTCTTTGAAGTCTTCCAAGTTCAGAAAGCAGTTTGGCAGGTTGGTACAAAAGATTCTGGAAAGGGGAAAGGGGTTCCTAGTTTCCCCTACACACCATCCTCCCCCCCCCCGGCCAAAGAAACCACATTTGAACCCAAGAATTCAAAGACCCAGATCATTTAAGAGCTGGACCATAAAGAAGGCTGATCGCCAAAGAATTGATGCTTTTGAATTATGGTGCTGGAGGAGACTCTTGAGAGTCCCATGGACTACAAGAAGATCAAACCTATCCATTCCGAAGGAAATCAGCCCTGAGTGCTCACTGGATGGACAGATCCTGAAGCTGAGGTTCCAATACTTTGGCCACCTCATGAGAAGAGAAGACTCCCTGGAAAAGACCCTGATGTTGGGAAAGATTGAGGGCACAAGGAGAAGGGGACGACAGAGGATGAGATTGTTGGACAGTGTTCTCGAAGCTACCAGCATGAGTTTGACTAAACTGCAGGAGGCAGTGGAAGACAGAAGTGCCTGGCGTTCTCTGGTCCATGGTGTCACGAAGAGTCGGACACGACTAAACGACTAAAGAACAACAACATACCCTTTTAAAATGCGGCTCTCTTGGGTGAGGGGGATTTATGGGTTGTTGTTGTTGTTTTTATTATGTATACTGTGGTTTTTATGTTGATATTTTCTGTGAACCGCCCTGAGACCTCCGGGTATATGGTGGTATATAAATTGAAGAAGAAGAAGAAGAAGAAGAAGAAGAAGAAGAAGAAGAAGAAGAAGAAGAAGAAGTCGTCTTCCCACTCTGTGCTCTGTACTCAACAATCAACATCTACACTGTGTAGTCCAGGGTTCAAATCCCCATTCTGCCATGAAACTCACAGGGTGACTTTGACCAAGCAATAATGAATCTTCCTTTACATTATATATTTACAAAGGGGTTATGACATAAGCTCCTGTGGACTGGAGCCCACTTCATCAGATGTGTGCAGTATTATCCTCAGTTAAAAGCTATGTCTGCCTGGTAATATAAAATAAAATGTAAGCAATAAAGTCAGCGGGTCAGTCTCTCGGTGAAACCCTGAGGTCTTTGGAGGAAGAAAAAATAAATATCCCAGAAATATGCTAACATGCTTCCACAGATACCCCACAGCTCCAGATACTATGTTTCTGAGTGCTTTTCATGGCCCTTATTCATGCTTCTCTGCCAGATTTTGACATATGATGCACATAACTTTCAAAATATGCTACCGGTCCACAAGATTAGATAGATCCTTACCACCCAAATGATAGGTTACATGGAAAACGTACTTCCTGAAATTTGGAAAACATTGTATTTGCCAAGATTTGGCTTCAGATTGTCTGTTGATTGACGAACAAATTGACACCATTAATGTCTATCATTCATTGATGGCTTTTTCTCTCCCCCCAACTGGATAATTGCATGTTTCGGTGAGTTCTACATAACAGCTATAATTTTCTTTTGTTGGCTTATTATATGGGGGCTGCTGTTTTGTAGTGTGCATTGTGCAATTCTGCCCCACATATTCATGCAACACCTAATGGTATTATTTAGGAATAAAGGTAAAAAGACAAGCTGTAAGGCTAATGATAAGTTGGTTAAATGCAATCAATCATGCGCTCTCGGAGAACCTCTCAACAGTCTGCTCTGCATCGTTGTTTCTTACATGCTGACATATAGCTAGGAGGAATGTATCCAGGGAGTAAAAATATGAAGTGCAAATTTCAGGAGAAAGGCCGCAGCAAAGAAGCAAATTTCAGATGTACAAAATTCCCACAAAATGGAATCTGCAGGAATCTGCAAGTCCATTGGAAAATATTGTGCTAAATTTCAGATAGGGTTGAAGCCAGCCACATTTAATCTATAATACTGCATATGAATGTTGTTTCTCCAGGTCTGTAGGGCTATTTGGCAATCATTGTAGCAATTCTAAGCAACATCAAAGCTGGAAGATGAGAAATTTGGAGGATTCTATCAACAGCAACAACACTGTCAATTGTGATACCAGCTACAGAAAGGTAGCCGTGTTGGTCTGCCAGTGTATCTGAAGAAGTGTGCATGCACACGAAAGCTCATACCAAGAACTAACTTAGTTGGTCTTTAAGGTGCTACTGGAAAGAAATTTGTTTGTTTGTTTGTGATACCAGCATCACACTGGTTTTTTCTCCTCATAGCATAATCCCCTCTAATGGAAGCCAGTAGCAAAATTCCTATTGAATTTGTAATTGCAAAGGCTTTCTGCAGTAAACCTGCACTTTGGTTCTTAACTGGACTGAGGAGTTGACATAACTGGTAGGTATGCTAGGTAATCATTATTTGTATTTAAACAATTCATATCCATTAAACTATAAAATCAGATTTCTATAAAAATGGCTGCTGATAATATATATATATGTGTGTGTGTGTGTGTGTGTGTGTGTGTGTGTGTGTGTTCAATAGGTGGTAGAAATTCAACAGGCATAATCTTCTGTATCTTTCATGTCCCTGACCTTCACTTTATGCTATATGACATAAATACAAACAGTTCTATTCAGCCACAATTTTTTGCTGGTTGACCTTGTGCCAGTGCCTATCTCTCAACCTAACCTACCTTACAGAGTTCTTAAGAAGATACCGTTGGATACACCATCCTGAGCAATTTTGGGAAAAAAGTTGGAATGAACATGGATAATAATAATAATAATAATAATAATAATAATAATAATAATAATAAAAAATAATAATAATTAATAATAATAATAATAAATGTCCAGTGGCACCTTAGAGACCAACTAAGTTTGTTCTGGGTATAAGCTTTCGTGTGCATGCACAAAACAAATGTTAGTTGGTCTCTAAGGTGCCACTGGACAATTTTTTTATTTTTTATTTTTACTGCATCATACAAACACATCTACCTACCTGAATGTAATGGATTAATAATCGATGAATGTTCAAGGACACTAGATCAATTCATGTGCACCTGAAACAATGTGGTTGCCATCAAGAACATCATTGCATCCACAAGATTGGAACTACATTCTGCTGCAAGAGCAATTCAACCTGTTCCTTGGTGGGTTGCAGAATAAGTATCTGAACCGATCCCATAAGCACTGGCGGGATATATATGGGATTAGTTATCCCCTGAATGCAAGGCATTGGTTTTATCTGTCTTTAGTTTTGGGAAAGAAAAGACCATTGCAGTAAAAAACCACTGTGCATCACAGAATTTGGATGTACAGTCTATTCGATTATTTTATTTTTATTTAAGCATTTGTGCATCGTATTTATTTATTTGATCAATTTGCATACCACCCTTCATAGATCTCAGGTCGGTTCACAGCACCCAATAACTTAACATTATCTGAGCAGTCAGCAAAATAATATACAAGCAAAACCAGTAAGCAAATAATTACAACAAAAGGTGGGGAAGTTGCAGCAGAAAATACAGTGGTACCTTGGGTTACATACGCTTCAGGTTACAGACTCCGCTAACCCAGAAATAGTGCTTCAGGTTAAGAACTTTGCTTCAGGATGAGAACAGAAATCGTGCTCCAGTGGCACAGCAGCAGTAGGAGGCCCCATAGGCTAAAGTGCTGCTTCAGGTTAAGAACAGTTTCAGGTTAAGTACGGACCTCTGGAATGAATTAAGTACTTAACCTGAGGTACTACTGTAAGATAAAATGACAAAAAAAGGTCTAAAGGCAGGGCTTTTTTTCAGCTGGAACTCGCCTGAACTTAGTTTCAGAATCTCTTAGGTGGGCGGCATTGCCAGTATAAGAGAACAAGGCAGGCATTCATGGTGATTTCCAGCACCTTTTTTTCTAGAAAAATAGCACTGACTAAATGGTGAATAAAAAATATTGAGGAGGGAGGCTTGGGTGCCCGAAGAACCATTATTAAGTGTCTGATGAGCCTTTCTGAAGAGTTACATTCTGTAACTGGAGTGTGAACATTAAAAAGGCCCTCTCTCGAATAGGAATGGGGGGAGAAATGCAAGTAAGTTTGCATGTAAAAGCAAACCTACCAACTTTTCACACTCTGGAACAATAGGAGGACTGAAACGCAGCCATCCTTCAAAATTCACGGCTCTGGATTCTGCAATGCAGCTCTTCTGCCAAGTAACACATGCCAAAAATACTTAAGCTGTGGAAAATAACATGCAGAAATGCACTATCCTGAGGAAAGCGCTCTGCAAAAAAATATGTACCGTAGACAAAATTGCTGACAGAAATGTGTTTATTAGGATATATTTGCACTAAAATGCTGGTGAATTCTCACACCTTTTTTTATTAGAAAAAAATAGCACCACATCTCATTTGGTGGGGGTCTCTGAGGAGAAGCCACTAAAGATGTCCTCAGGGTTTTTGGTGGGTATATATAGAGGCCACACCTATATAGAATACACACACACACATTTCCGAGCACAATTCAAAGTATTGGTGCTGACCTTTAAAGCTCTAAATGGCCTCAGCCCAGTATACCTGAAAGGGTATCTCCACCCCCGTCGTTCTGCCCGGACACTGAGATCCAGCGCCAAGCACCTTCTGAAAGTTCCCTCATTGCAAGAAGTGAAGCTACAGGGAACCAGACAGAGGGCCTTCTCGGTAGTGGTGCCCACCCTATGGAATGCCCTCCTATCAGATGTCAAGGTGATAAACAACTATCTGACTTTTAGAAGACATCTGAAGGCAGCCCTGTTCAGGGAAGTTTTTAATGTTTGATGTTTCACTGTGTCTTCAATATTCTGTTAGGAGCTACCCAGAGTGGCTGGGGAAACCCAGCCAGATGGGCATGGTATATTAAATTATATTATTATTATTATTATTATTATTATTATTATTATTATTATTATTATACCTTCCTTGCCATGGGATTGTGAG
Organism: Podarcis raffonei; assembly: GCF_027172205.1. NCBI lineage: Eukaryota > Metazoa > Chordata > Lepidosauria > Squamata > Lacertidae > Podarcis > Podarcis raffonei. Next base: position 71,389,250 of record NC_070608.1, read on the forward strand.
CAATGAAGTTTTCCATGGGGGAAGGAGTGACTTTTTTAGATTTTGCATCATAGCTCATACTTTGCATTCATTAAGGTTCAATTTTCAATGATTAACATCTCAATTTAAAGGTTCTTGGCTAACAAGGCTTTCCTGGAAAAGACCTTTGCATTTGACCATCCTCCACAATCCCAAACCCTAGATGGAATCATGGGCTGTCTCAGTTTAAGGCAGTTTTGGGTGTTTTCTATCTAAACCTCCCATTTATTTATTTTATTTATTTTAAAAAAGCATGCTTTTTCTTTGTGAGGTAGCGAAAACACTCACAGTGACTGAACAGCATTTAATTCTTTTTTTAAAAAAAATCTGCTGGCACTTAATGCTGTTATATTTTCACACTCTTATCACAAGCTGCTATGGCTTATGGAGACAATATTCACATCCCATGGGAGGCCATGCAAAATTCTACATGATATCTAAAGATTTCTTTAGAGTTGCTCATTTCTCTGCAGTAGTAAATTCACCCGCCAAGATATCCAACAGGAAAGAAGATGACATCAAGAGCAAAACAGCTCCGCGAGAGAATTTAATGTCACAATAATTACATGGTACATAGTGGAGGCCACACAACGATTAGGAATCCTAGCACAGCTAATTAAGCAAGTCAAAATCACTGCTTAAAGTAGTTTAATGTGCAAGATCACGTGGCTTCTGGATCACTAAGTACCATGAGGAATGCCCACTTGCAACAGAATTGGAAAACAAAAAGTTATCTCAGGCACGGTGTGCCATTGGGTTGCACATACAAAGCCCCCCCTGACACATGCACATCAAAACCTCCGAGCTCTTTGACAAGAGTGCTGCCAGCATCTGACCTGTAATACCATTAGAAGCCGGTTTTCTGTGCTCTGACCCTGGAAAGGCTTTCTCCGAACTCGCTGCCATTTGGTAAAGAAGCAGCAGCAGCAAAACGCTCCTTTAAAATCCCCTGCGCTGCTTCATTTGTTGTGTATAGGCTTCACACAATAAATATCACGAGGCCTGGGGGTAATGTTATTTGGAGACCAAAGAAAAAGAGCTGAATGAACAAATACAACAGGACAGCCCTACAGGTAGTAGCGGCTGGCACACATATATTCTGAAGGCAGAAGCTGGGAAATACTGGATAGGGAACAGCTAGGAGAAGAAACACTGGAAGAGAGAGAGAGAGTTAACAGATTCAGAGTCTCTGGACAGAATTCCACTCAGCCTAAGGTCAAGAAGAGCTCAGAAAGTGTCAGAAAAAGAAAGCACAAAAAGGTACAAGTTCATTTTACAAGGTGTAGGAGTGACATAGATTAATAGGGACAGAAGGGGGTGTGCACCTTAATTGGGAGCACCGCCATTTCTAGGAGATACGTTCTTTGTTCTCTCGCTGTGATTATTAAAGTTTCTAACTGCTAAGGTGTTCCTTTCTTTGATCTTCTTATCTGAAGAGCACTGGAACATGGCGAGTGAGGGGTGCAGCCTGAGAGGGGTGTTGCCAAATGAGAAATTTTGGGGGGAGGGGAGGGGAGGAGAGATAAAGACACTTGGAGGGCTGAGCTTCCTTGATTCTTTTTTTTAAGGCAAGCCAACCCTCAACCCAAACCTGAAAATTTCTAAGAAATTCACCCCCACAATGTTCCCCCACCCACAACAAATCCAGACAAAATTGTGCACAGCACTAGTTCTGCGTGAGATTATAGGAAGCCATTCGTCCATCTCACTTGGTATTGTCTACACAAAGTAACCTCATTTTCCTGGGCTCTTAGGAAGGAAGTCCTTGCCCCACCCAACCTGGAGTCGACAGGGATCAAACCTGGACCTTCTGCAGGCAGAGCAGGTGCTCTGTCACTGAGCTGCAGTCCTCTCCTTTTGCCATTCTCAGATTTCTGCTTCTTGATCTTTGTGTGATCAAACTGCTTGCACATTGGCAAAGCTAAGTAGGGTCTAGTATGGTTTTAGATCAGAAGTGGAAGCATATGCTGAGATTCCTGCATTGCAGGAAGTTGGATTAGATGACCCTTGGTGTCCCAACTCTACAATTCTATGACGCCAGGACACGTGCTGCCTTTCAGATCCTTGCTCTAATCATTTACTCCACTTCCTATTGACCTACTTCCTACAAACTCCATTCTGGGCTCATGCTTGCCAAGATTCCATGAATACTTTAAAAGTAAATAGTGTGTGTGTGTGTGTGTGTGTGTGTGTGTGTGTGTGTGTTACTTAATGGGGCTTCACGTACGTTCTTTCATATATTGACTTGTGATGGGTGAAAATACATCCACCAGAGGAGAGCTTTCTGTGTGTGCTTGCATTTGCGAATTCAGATGTGGCCTATAGGCATCTCTCTTCTCTAAATTAGCTGGTGCACTGTATGCCTGTTACTTTCAGGACTGCCAAAACACAGTAAGCCTTCCACCACCAGAAAACTCATTACACTGTATCAGAGAACAATGTAGTCATCCTCAAGCAAGGAGCATTACAATGAGAAGCAAAGAGCTGGAGAGGCAAAAGATAAACACAGAAAAGAAGAATGTAGCAATTTTAATTAACGGAACAGCATGGCTTAGACAACTTGGTAACGATGAGCGAATTAGACTGCTTTGCGCACACAAACACACACACACACACACACACACACACACACACGGGTTGGTTTAAAATCGAATGCAAAGATGATTTTTGAACCAAAGGGAGCCAAAGGCTGGGAATGAGTCTGAGGAAACTGTAGGAAAGGAAGACAGGGGACATTGACATAAAAATTACAAGCACATTTTAGCCATTCCTGCTAATTATTGGGAAAGATTACAGCCGCTGGGCTACATGAGGGAAGGAATCTGACATAATGTATCACTGTTTGACAGCACTGTCTTAATTGAAATACCCCACTCAGAAAGCCTATGTCTGCATTGGAACAACTATGGGGAAATGAAGATCAGTAGGGAAAACAACCCATGCAACAGAAAATTGAATTGATTTTTGATAAATTTTTTTGCTTCAAAAGAGATTATGCTTAAATCTATTTAGATAAGTTTAGACATAAGGGAAAACACTCTTAAAGGGATCTTAAAGTATGGCAGTGGTAAACTCAGGAGCACTTCTTCGGTTCTTCAGTTTTGTTGTTGTTTAGTCGTTTAGTCGTGTCTGACTCTTCGTGACCCCATGGACCAAAGCACGCCAGGCACTTCTGTCTTCCACTGCCTCCCACATTTTGGTCAAACTCATGCTGGTAGCTTCGAGAACACTATCCAACCATCTCGTCCTCTGTCGTCCGCTTCTTCTTCTGCCCTCCATCTTTCCCAACATCAGGGTCTTTTCCAGGGAGTCTTCTCTTCTCATGAGGTGGCCAAAGTATTGGAGCCTCAGCTTCAGGATCTGTCCTTCCAGTGAGCACTCAGGGCTGATTTCCTTAAGAATGGATAGGTTTGATCTTCTTGCAGTCCATGGGACTCTCAAGAGTCTCCTCCAGCACCATAATTCAAAAGCATCAATTCTTCGGCGATCAGCCTTCTTTATGGTCCAGCTTTCACGTCCATACATCACTACTGGGAAAACCATAGCTTTTACTATACGGACCTTTGTTGGCAAGGTGATGTCTCTACTTTTTAAGATACTGTCTAGGTTTGTCATTGCTTTCCTCCCAAGAAGCAGGCGTCTTTTAATTTCATGGCTGCTGTCACCATCTGCAGTGATCATGGAGCCCAAGAAAGTAAAATCTCTCACTGCCTCCATTTCTTCCCCTTCTATTTGCCAGGAGGTGATGGGCCCAGTGGGCATGATCTTCGTTTTTTGATGTTGAGTTTCAGACCATATTTTGTGCTCTCCTCTTTCACCCTCAATAAAAGGTTCTTTAATTCTTCCTCACATTCTGCCATCAAGGTTGTGTCATCTGCATATTTGAGGTTGTTGATATTTCTTCCGGCAATCTTAATTCCGGCTAGGGATTCAACTTAATTTGCACAAATTTGCGTATTGGTGACACAATTGTACACATGACTGCTTTAAAGCAAGCCTCATGTGTTCAATGGGACTGACTCTCAAGCCAGTGGTTACAGGCACGAAGCCTGAGAATGTCTACTGAGTCGGGGGAGAGTTTGGTAAAGTGGTCATTGATGCTGACGATGCAATTAGCATAACAGAGCTTGTTGTGATGAAAAACAGCCTCATGTTAAGTTATTTAAGTGATAAATAATTATTAATTTGCTTTTTTTATAGCGATTTGAGAATTTTGGTGGCAATAATGATGGCTAACCTGTTGTTCTTACAATAGTTTTAGAATCCTGGTAGTGGGGTGACAGGAGCCAGTAAAGTTACCAAACAGATTCTCTTTGCTTAGAATACTCTTTACAAACACCTTCACTTTTACAGTCTTCTTCAGTAGACACTGGCTCAATATTGTGTTCAGCCTCTCCAGATCCAAGTCTTTTTCTTTCCTTTTCTTTGTCTACATAGTTTCTGTCTCTATGACAACCTGTAGTTGTTGCCATCTCTTTGTACCCTTTTCTGCAGATTGTCTGATAGAAGACAAAACAGCTGCCCCATCAATTAGCTCCAGGAACGTTTGTTCATTGGCCTAATTGCATACAGAAGGGCCGTTTCTCAGTGGCAGAACATCTGATTTGGCAGGAATAAGGTCTAGGTTCAATCTCTGATCTCTCCAGATAGGTCCAGGAGAGACCCTTGCTGAAAACTTTTAGAGCTGCTGCCAGCCAGCTCCTAATTTGAAGTAAGGCAGCATCCCACAGTTGTGTGTTTAAATTGGCAGTATTATTTTTTTAAGTCACTCTTGGTTGGTAAATTTATAGCACATCAACAACACGTATAGCTTGAAATAGCAATTTCTTGGACAAATGGAGTCAATCAACCCACTACCAAAAGCATACAAGGTGTACACAAGGTTTTGCTTTGGGTATGTGAAAACAATGCATCTGTCCCTCCCAAAATGAGGTGTCAGGCCATAATCAAAAGTGACTTCATAAAATGTTCTGGAGGTAGGGATGGAGGGGTAAGATTATTTTAGTTCAGCATTCTTTTATTTATTATTATTATTATTATTATTGGTATTTAGATATATACTCAGATAATGTTTATCAAAAATACATGTTTAAATATGCATTTTATCTCAGTGGATGCATTTTTTTAAAAAAATTCATGGTAAAACATACACTTATATGCGTTTTGATATTATTTTTGAAGCAGGAAAGGTATTCTAAAATTTGGAGAAGTGTGAAATGCAAAACATCATTTGGAATCTTGTTGATCACCTCTCCTACTGGGCAGCTATCTTTCCACAAGGTCCAACATGGATGCCGAAATCCAGCATCACCTGAGCTTTGCGAGTGCAGCTTTCTCCCAGCTGAAGCGCAGAGTGTTTGAGGACCAGGACATTCACAGGGAAACCAAAATGCTTTTTACAAAGCTATTGTGCTATCAACTTTACTGTACCCTTTCTGCAGATTGGTGCTTGCTCTAAAAAGACAGGTTTTCCTGGGGAAAGCAGCAGGACAAAAACAAACAAAAACTATCGGACTCTGAGCTTTAAGTGTGGACCTGTGTCTGAAAAGTGCGGTCTGGATGAGCCCGTAACTCTATCTTGAGGGGAAATGTAGATGTTTCATTTGTGAGTGTTATGAAAAGATTTTGACTATGGGAACCATATTGCCTCTGGATATATATTTAACAATTTGCACTCTGATATTCCCTGATGTCTACAGGGTAGATGAAGATGGTACACTTTTGTGAGACAGTCCGTAAATACACAAGGAAAGGAAATCCTTTCTTCAAAGAAGATGCACTCTGCATTGGAATCACGTAGAAAGGATGGGTTGGGGAACAGAAGGTAGAGTGGCTCAGTTCACAGCAGATCTGAGAATACGTCAAAGCTCAAAGAGAATAGAATGAGTCCCTTGATTATTTCATATGGAGTCCTTGGGTATCAAAGGGAAGGCTCCTGCTTGCTCAACGGTGTGTATTCCATTCATTTAATGATAGGGGCATTTTCTATACAGAGGTCTCATATCTGACTGATGAAGGGGGAGCTCTATCACAAAATCTCTCTCTCTCTCTCTTTGTGTGTATGCAAGGGGAAGAAAATAATGTAATTTGAATATTGGCACAGTAATCCTAAAAATATGGGCACACTGAATGATAGATGGCAGCCTTTACATAATGACAGATTGCTTATTGGTACTAATACTAACCTAGCAGCTTTCTGTTTTAACTCCAACTTACTGGAATTGACATTTCTTATTTCATGTAGGAAAATTATTTCCTCCCTCATCTCTGTAATGCCTCAAATCTTCCTGTTTATCTGTTCAGCCTAATAAGAACTGCCTTAGTGGAACAGGAGAACAATTCATGGATTGCTGATCGAGTCTAAAAGCTATTTCAGACATGCATGTTGTGCATCACTTGAGTTTTTCACACACTGTTATTCTGCAGTTTACAACTTCCAGCTAAGTGTGTGAATGGACTCTACTGGAAAAAAGGAGATGGATCCAGACTAACATGCATCTGCACTATACATTGAAAGCAGTATAATGCTCCTTGAAACACTAATGCTCTCCTTGGTTCCCCCTTCTAAAAATGGTCCATTTTAGAGCCAGTTACCTGTTGAATCTCCGGCCAGTCTCACTAAGATTCACTTTTACTGAACTGCATTTTCAAGCTATACCATCCACCGTCCTGGACGGACGATGCCATACAAAGGTACAGGGTACCATACAAACACAGATTCTGTATATGTTGGCAACCACAGTTGGAAGACATATTGCACTATTTACTATTTTGCCCACTATACTTTGGACCTAGGAGGCAATTTCTTACATTACCATCCATACAGGAAAGATGTCTATCCCTGGCATAGAAGGTCCTATGGCTTCTTAGCAATGTAAACACTTCAATGACTCACAAAGTCACCCTTTTTGCTGTGGCGGCCAAAAAGATCAGAAAGAAGACCCTGGACAATACAACAGTGAACTGTAAGGGAGACATAGAGATATAAATAGAGACTGTTATTTGTGGTGTGGCACCCCTTTTGCTTGTATTTAGTTTTGATTCAGATTTGTCACTGCCAATGGCTAGTACAATAAAGTTATTTGGATGTGCTTAGGGGAAAATCTGTGGTGGTGTATAGGTGGAACATTATATGGCTGTAGTGTGGCACACTACAAGCAATCTGAGGCATATTTCATCTATGGATGCTTTCCGTATCCACCATCATCCCTTTCGTCCTCGCTGTGATGAGCCGTTTTCCTGGTGTTTTGAAAGCAAGCTTAGAAGATTTCACTTTACATTCCCTCCCATATCGATCAATTTGTAAATTTATGAACAATTTCATGCTCCATTATTACAGAACCTTGGGTGGATTAGGAGCACTTTAAAGACCTTAAAAAACCCAAGATGGAATCGTGACAAATGCAACAGCTCATGACCATAGAGCCTAGAAATGGGCAGGAGAATAATGGAGACCTGCTAGACAGTAGAGATTTAGCAGGGTTGGGGAGCACAGAGGGAGATTAGAAAAGCTTATTTTCAAGCATCCTCATTTCTGGAAAATATTATGTTAGAGCTCTTCTCTTAGTCTGACCCAGCTGTCAGAGAAGATGGGCTTCTGAATTAAAATATTTCTAAATACAAACAAGTATTGGGTGTATTGAGTAGCTTGGAAATGCTTGCTAATTTATTAATCCCTTCCTATTTTTCATAGTCCTCAAGCTTGCTGTTTTCCTATCAAAATACTGAAAATCCTCTCAAATCGTAAACTTGGTCTGTCACAACCACAGTCTCTATGTGAAATAATATACAAATGACTTGATGTTTCTTATTTTAAAAAAACACAGACACACACACATAAAATGAATAAATTTTCCCCATATGTATTTTATCTGTCACTGCGAAATGAAGGAACCTGTTCCATATGCAGAGTCTAGGATGACAGGAATAACCAATCAGATTTAGACTGCACTTTTCCATTTCTCAACAATGGTCACAGTTAAGGCCTCAGTGAATAGCTTTGATTAATAACATTCTCTATATTGTATCATTTCCTGCACAGTACCTCATCAAAATGAATAACTTCAGAAGGCAGCTCAGAAAGAATTTCAGGTTTTGAAAGGAGAGAGAGAGAGAGAGAGAGAGAGAGAGAGAGAGAGAGAGAGAGAATCTATCACCAATTGATTTATTTTCTTAATGATGAGTCATTCAGCATGATGCTGACCAAGAACTGGAGACTATGGGCAAAACTAGCAGTCATGTGTCTTCAAAAGGTTAAAAGCAGCTGAGGAGATGCCATCAATTTTAGGACTGCAGCAGGGGGTCCCTGCAACTGTTTCTTGAAACTGTGTTCCTCCGAAGCACAAAGAAGATTTGATTGGGAACATAGCGGGTTCAAAGGGTGAATGGCTTCTCCCTGCTACCCCAGCCCAGCTGCTGTTTGTTACAATTACACAACCACTCACTGTGTGGTCATCCTCACATTTAGTTTGGCCCTATAAATAAACCCTTAAAAACTGAAACTATACAGATACTGCAAGTCAGGCCAGACACAATCTTGCAAAACTTCCAGAAAGGTTTAATGATTGCCTGTGATGAGTCAGAGGCAAGAGTGTCCCGTCAGAGGTGGACTTAGATGTCAGGGACTGGTCAGAAGAGAAACGGTGGAGACCACCTCCCCATCCTGACCCTTCCAGGGAGAAGGAAGAGGAAAACAGTATAGATTTACAACAGGGGTTTGAGGGAGGTAGCAGCTCAGAGGCAGATGAGGGGGAAAGTTGGGAAATCATGGGAGAGCATTCCAAATCCACCATCTCCCAGAACCCAGCAAGCCTTAAAAGTAGGAGAGCAAAGAGCTCAAAGACAAAGGGCACTTAGTGGCACGCATAGAGGAAGTGATGAGGTTGACGAATGAGGAAGTGGGAGAGGCGGTGGTGGAGATTCACTCAGGACAACACCATTATCCAAGAGGTTGGGTTCTATAGCCTCTCTCTGTAAAGTTTGAAATAAAAAAGGACTGCATGAAACTTTTCCTTGTCTTTATACTGTTCTGGGCAACCAGCCAGAAGCCACTAACAGCACCCTGACAGCAGAGAGCAGAGAGCAATAGCTATTCAAATTACCTACCTTCCAACCTTTCTTGAGAAAGGAAATGTGGTTGTATGAATCCATCCCAAAGTCACACATAAAGTTGATTATTTGATGGGTACAGGGTTTGCTAATGTATATCTATTGGTCTCAGCTTGGTAGGTTACAAACTGGCAAACCAATCTAAAACTTTTTCCCAATAGTAAAAGTTAATATATCCCCCAAATAAAACTATTCATCACCTATTGTGGAGATCCATCTTGACAGGGCTGAGATGCAGTCTGACTATTAACTGTTTCTGGCTTTACCAAGACTTAAAGCAGATCCTCTTTATGACATCACACATGACATCAGAATGGCATGTTTGCATTCAACCTAGACTATCTCCATGCCAACAGCAATGCCCATTAAAGCTCTGCAACCAAGTAACCATCAGCCTGACTACCCAGTTGTTTCTCTCTAGACTATTGGATGTTCAAAGCCTGAAGAAGAGCTGCGTATAATCTGAAATCCTGCTTCCACTGTTAAAGAAAACTAATTGTCAGGGACTGAGCAGCCGAGAGCTGCTGACAGCATCCTGACATTAAGGGAGCGTGACCAGTTCACTCATATGGGGCATGGAGCCTCAGGGATGGTGCAGGAGATGCCACAACTAGGATTTAAAATGGAGCAGAAGGTGGGGGGACAAATTTTGGCATCACACAGGGCACTGCTGAAATTTGAGCCCCAAAGTCAGCCACTGGCTCCATAACTGGCTCAATAACAGCCATGAAGAAAGAATCTCTGCATGCCCTTGTTTCAGGCATTGGTTTAATAATCACATGGACGCTTGCAGCAGACTTCAGGTCTGATTCATACCATATTAATGGAAAGGTGCAGCTGCTTCTACACTTTTCCCATTACAGGGTGAATCAGTGATGCTGTTATCCCACACCAGGACGCCAACTACTAGGTGACTGTAGCCCCCCCAAAAATATATTTGATAGGGCAGAGCCACCCCCCCCCCCAGTAGATGAGCAGCTACTGCTGCCACTGCCGTGAGGTATTTTGGGGCTGCTGGTGCCAGCACAAGGCCTACTAGAATGTCAATGATGCCACAAAGACTGGCAGGCTGCTAGCAGGCCTGCTAGGCTGCTTTCACCATCTGGAAGCCGGTGTGCTGGAGCTGTGCTTCTGGAAGTAGAAGAAGAGTTTGGATTTGATATCCCGCTTTATCACTACCCGAAGGAGTCTCAAAGCGGCTAACATTCTCCTTTCCCTTCCTCCCCCACAACAAACACTCTGTGAGGTGAGTGGGGCTGAGAGACTTCAGAGAAGTGTGACTAGCCCAAGGTCACCCAGCAGCTGCATGTGGAGGACCGGAGACGCAAACCCGGTTCACCAGATTATGAGTCTACCGCTCTTAACCACTATACCACACTGGTTTTCCAGTCAGCGGCTTCTGGAAGTCTGGCCACAGTGGCTCACAGTGGTCATGCAAGCCAGGAATGCAGCGGCTCCTCCTCCTGCCATGGAGGGGAAGCAGCCCCTAGCCCATGGTGGTAGCAGGAGGAAGAGGAGGAGCTGCCGGCCATGGAAGCTGAACTGCTGTTTGATGCCTGGACATCACACGCAACAGCATCATATCCAGGCATTGCATCCGACATTGGGTCGTCAGGTCCAATGTCCAAGCATGAGATTGTGAAGTCACGTGCAACGTCAGACACCCCTCTTCCCATCTCTTCTGGAGAGTCCTGGGGTTCCACCATGGACCAAACGAATGAACCAATCCTCAACTATCATAACAGAATACATGTACAGCAATGTGACAAGCTCTAAAGGTAGGAAGGGCCAATGTAATTTAGTCTTCTAGAGATTATTTTATTTAGGCCATATGGCATTATAAGCTGCTCGGAAATACATTAAAAAATAATAATGACAGAAGCTTAAAAATCTAATCTGATATATATCAGAAGTTCAATTTCTTTCTAAGTTCTTATCTTTCTTGGAATAATGGCATTTCAGTGTTTGCACTTTTCTTTCAAGGCGCAAGTGCACAATAATTATTACTTATCAGATCCATAGTTTTAATGTAGGTGCAGCACAACTGGACAACAACAACAACAACAACAAACAACAACAACAAAACAAACCAGTTGATAAATATTCAGATGCCTGCACAAAACGACTCAGTGCTACGGACGTCTTCCAAGTAAGCAGGTGTTCTGATAATCAGGTAGCAAACAAACATAAACAAACACCTATTGGCACAAACAAAGCTCTTGCCAGCAATTTTAGTAAGGAAAACTAAATTGTCTTGGGCACAGAGACTGAAATATTCCATTTGAGATCCAAGAAGAGGCAGAGCATGGCATCTGTGTGTGAGAGCACACACAATGGGAGATGCACATAAGTGGCAGTTGCTGCAACTGCCATCCATTATTTTGCTTTAAGGCATGCCTTCATATCCATTATTTCACTCAATACACTTCATGGATAACAAAGCAAGCATCTTGGAGGACAGGCCAAATGTCCAGAAAGCAAGGCAGTCAATATATATATATATAGTTTTCTTATTCAGGTGCAAATGAGAAGGCTAGAATAAAACTCAACCTTATTTATAGCAGGGGTTATTAATGCCATATGACGTATTTACAGTTGCCAGTAAATCTCATTTACATCACTTCAAAGCCTGGGCATCACTGCAGCATGGTTCCTTCAGTTGTCGGTTAATAGGAGTAAGAACACACAAGGCAAGGCAAGGAATCATAAACCAGCCCAAAGAGTAGGCTATTTAGATTACCTGGCTGGTGTGGCACATAAGAATCTGCCTTATCTGGAGCCAGACGGTTGGCCCATATTCCCTACAATGACCAGCCCCAGTTTTGCAGCGTTTCAGACAGGAGTCTTTCATAGATCTTACATGGAAATGCTGAGGATTGAAGCTGGGACCTTTTGCTTTCTGGGAAAGGATTTATAATGAAATGAAAAAGGTGCTTAAATGCACTTTTGTGAAGAAACCAGAAGCCTTCCTCTTGGGCATGGTAGGCCAATTGGTGTCAAAGAAAGATAGGACGTTTTTTATGTATGCGACAACAGCAGCAAGAGTACTTTTAGCAAAGTACTGGAAGACACAAGAACTACCCACACTGGAAGAATGGCAGACAAAGGTGATTGACTACATGGGATTGGCTGAGATGACCGGCAGAATCCGCGACCAAGGGAAAGAGACGGTGGAAGAAGATTGGAAGAAATTTAAAGTTTATCTTAAGAACTGTTGTAAAATTAATGAGTGTTAAAATGTTTTGAGTAATGCAAAATAGAATTGCAGCGATAAACAATTGGACATGAGAAAAAGGATTTAAAGGAAGTGCTATAAGTAATTAAAACTAGGGGTTGCTGGAAAGATTTAAAACAGGGATGCAGAAAAAGGAGGTATGGGGAAGTCGTTGAAAGAAGGCTTAAGGAAAAGAAGGTTAAGAAATTATACGTGTTTATATGTTTGTTTGTTTTTGTATTGTTTTGTATTGTCTTTTAATATGTGTTGGAAAATTAATAAAAATTTATTAAAAAAAAAAAAGAAGAAGCTGGGACCTTTTGCATGCAAAGCTTATGCTCTTGACTGGAGCATATTTGGCTCCCTCAGCGGAGCTCCAACTCCTGGCTTCTGCTTCCCAACCCAACACCCTACGCATTGTGCTCCTGCAAACCTTCTTACATCACTGAGATACAAGCAGAAACAGAAAATCTGGGGGGACTTGGAGGACCAAATCCAAGTTATACTTCTGTTGGAATTGTGATCAAATTGGATGGGACCCCAAGGGCCATCTAGTCCAACCCCCGGCAATGCAGGAATCTTTTGCCCAACATGGGGCTCAAACCGACAACCCTGAGATTAAGAGTCTCGTGCTTTACCGACTGAGCTATCCAGCACCGTTTGCCAAGTTGTATTGGTCAGTTTCGCTTTAAATATAATGTGGCACATATTTTTGATGTCAGGCCATCAATCAATCAATCAGGTTCTTTTTGTTTTGTTTGGGGGTTTTGCTGGATTTTGAGGGGGGAATCTTTGAATGAAAGCTTTTAAGTTTTTAAGGATCAGGCCTTTCTCTCTCTCGCTCTCTCTTTCTCATATATATATATATATATATATATATATATATATATATATATATATATAAAACTGTAAGTAACTCTGACATGCCTTTCAGAGGAAATGTTTGTTCATTGAAAGAGTAATTTTAAAACTGGTAGTGCATGAGACTGGATGCAGGCTCTGTTACTATTTGTAGCTTCCTCATAAGAATAATTAGCATGAGAAAGGAAGAAGAACTGTACAGCTATCAAGCTGTTCCTCATAAATGTTTTCATTACTAGGAATAACAGTTCCCTTTTGAATAGGGGTCTTCAATGAGTCTTCATTTAAGCTGAATGCTGCAACTAAGAAAAAGTTTCATTTTCATACAAGAAGGCTGGATTGCAATTTAAACTCCTTCGATATTGATTATTATGTGTTATCACGGCAGTTGTTCTTAAGAACAGACCAGTATTAAATCCTGCCCACTTGTTTCAATTGTCAGCACTCATATCATTACGCTTTAAATAATGGTTGCTATGCCTTCCTGTACTCCCCCACCCCCATCACTTGGAATGTGCTTATTCTGGATTTATCAGACTATTAAAATAGAAATACACAAATAGGTCCTGCAACGAAATACTGCAGTATATTTCCAGGGTTGGGTGGGTATTTGCTGAACTTGTGGCTGAGAAGGCTTTTAAAAATAAAAATAAAAACCCAAATGTTAGCATCATATACAGAAGTTCTCCTCTAGCATGTGTTTTACACTTTCTCAGTGGTGCGCACAATTTGTATAAACTTCTATCTTGCCATCTAATACTCACCTTTTCTCTAAACCAAGAAGTCCCAAAAGTTGCAACCATTATTCCTTATTGGGTAGTTGTTCCATCCGCTTGATCATCTTGGTTGCCCTTTTCTGAACCTTTTCCAACTCTACCCTCTCATGGCTGGCACAGCCTATGTGAGGGTGGAGAAGGAAAACTCTGAACCTAACCCTCCACTGCCTTGAAGGATATCTTCAGGAGAAAAAAGGGCTACTTAAATCCAGAGTGGAGTCCCTAAGACGGTTGGGTGCTGCCTTGTACTCCTCCTTCCGGCAACTTCTGATGTCAAACCTATTGCTCTGCTTTCCTTTGGACCACATCAGTGAGAGGGGTGTCTTATTGTCTGGGCAGCCCAGGACCTCCATACACACTGCCCACCCAGGCTTGTGGTCCAGGGAGATGATCATGTTGATGATGCTAATGTAGCAGATTGACTTTGCCCTCAGAGGTGCACTCCATTCTCTCTCAAGACAGATGGATGCCGACAATGTGAAGGCAGTTGAAGTCACCCTTTATTACAACATATCCTCTTTTGGATGTGTCTTTGATTTCATCCTTCATCTCATGTACTTGCTGAGCACTTTGATCAGGGGAACGATAACACAGCCCCACTAATCAATTACTCTTCCGGCCCAGTATCACCACCCACAACAAATCTGTCCCTTTGAGGATTTCTAGCTTGCTGCACTCAATACCCACAAATTTCCCTCCAGTGCGTCCTTCCCTGCCCTTCCTATAAATTTTATATCTGAAGATAACCATGTCCCAATGGTTCTCTCGGTTCCACCAGGTTTTCGTTATCAATGCTGTCCTCTAAGACCAAGCACTCCAGTTCACCAATTTGGCCCAGAGGTTTTTAGCATAGCATATAAACACTTGTACAATTCCTTTTGGGAAATATAGGGACAGAACTACACAAACTGTATAGAAATTTATTCATGTATGCCACTACAGCGGCAAGAATGTTACTTGCCCAAAAAATGGAAAGAAGAAGAAGTCCCAGTGAAAGAAGAATGGATACCAAAACTTACGGAATATGCAGAAATGGTGAAACTTTCAAAAAAAAAAAAAAAGAAATCAAGATAACAAACTTTTCATAAAAGAATGGAAATGGTTTATTGAATATTTACAAATAAATTGTAAACAGATAAGAGCATTGGCAGGATTATTGTAATAACCTGCAGTTTTATAAGCGTATATATTTAAAGTAGATGAATAAATGAGCAAATCAAGTTAATTTGGATATGCAGGAAAATATTAAAAATAATTTTAAGGAACCGCAGAAAGAGGGGGAAGGAAGACAAGTTTTGAAATGTTAAAATGATTATAAAATTATTGAATTGTATAAAATTGAAAATCATATTTTTAATATATAAAAAAATCACTTTTATGCAATCTCTCTCCTCAAGCGTCTTTGGCACTTGCCTTTTGGTCTGTATTGCTTGGGTCTCTCTAAATTGCTACCCAGTGCCCCGGCCTAGTTCTATGCCTCTCATTTAAATCTTTATCCCAGGGGGAGGAGATTCATTTTAAATTAGATTCTCCTCAGCTCTTGTTGGCTTTCCTCCTGCTACAACCATGGTGTCCCAGGATACCTGTTGGTTAATTCCATGGAGGGTAAAGAATATGGTAGAAGTTTTCCCTTTGGAACCTTCCTAGAGCATGTTCCCCTCATTATATTTCTGTATCTACTGCTAATTACTTGCAGGAAGAGGAGGAATTAGTATAACAAAGCAAGGCTTAATGACCAGGATCATTCTCTTGCATTACATTCTGCCGCTTCAGAGGCCTAGCAAATGTAAACACTCTTTATTTAGCATGCATTTTCTTCTTGTCAAATCAATACTTTAAAATAATAACAACAAAACCATTCTATGTTACCTCTGATAAGCACACTGGCTCTCCCAGGCCAAGTAAATCAGTGCCTAAGTCCTGAGGCCTTAACAGCTGGTGACACGCCAATCCAAGAAAGTCTATCAACCATATATGGTATCTGTGCTTGGGATTGCAAAATGGGGGGGTCAGGTACGTGACCAGTGCGCAGCATTTGGCTGAACAGCTCACTCCCAAGTTGTGCAGTAAAATACAGGTAGGGCAAGAGGCAGAACTGGCTGGCACTGTCCTCTGTTGTTGGATTCCAACGCCTCTCAGTCCTAGCCAGCCAGGGGCGTACGAAGTGGGGGGTGGAGGGGGTGGGTCTCCCTGGGTGCCACTTGGGGGGTGACAAGATGGCCCCTGCCTTTCCCCCAGCAGTAGAGCGGCCGAGGGCATGCTCAGTCAGTATGGGCGCATCTCTCAGGGCAGCCGTATGGGCTGCCACTCTTACATGCTGTCCATACGGGCATCTGTAGGGGCTGCCTCTTGCATGGCGACTGTAAAGGCTGCCGCACTTGCGCACTCTGTACGGGATGCTGCACATGCACACAGCCCTTATGGGCTGTGTGCGCAGTCTGTACGGACATCGCGCTTGCGCCACCGGGCGGTTCGCCCCGCTCCAGGTGCCAGAGAGGGTTCCTCCGCCACTGCAGCCAGCATGTTGAATGGTCAGGGATGAATGCCGGATGATCCATAAAATTGCTGGATGATCCATAAAGGACACAGTCCAGCATCACTTTCGCTGGGTGCAGTGTGCCAGCATCCCAATCAGCAGAGCATCATCTTAGCACAGCTCCTTCTCACAAAAGAAGCATCTTTGGGTTGTAGTTACACAAAGAAGACAATAAACACTCGTGGACACAATAAGGATTCAGTCAAGTATAGAGGTTTACTTGACAGGTTATAAAAGCATAATTGGTAGCAAATATATACAATCATTCACCACAGCCATGGTAAAGGCATACTTAGAGTCCAAGTCTATCTCTCTCTCCACCACAAGTCACAAGCTAAAGAACAAGTTACGCTGTTATCAGTCCTTCCTGCAGAAACTGTGCATATCCAAAGAACAGTTCCCAAGGAAAAGATGCTTGCATAGTCAAAGCAATCTCCGCTTTCTGCTGCTTCTTGAATCTTCTCTGTTTCTGGAATGAATGGATCTTTTACATGCAGAGAGACTACAACAATGAGAGTCAGGGTCAGAACTGAACAACATATGGAGGGCTTCAGGTTGCCCACTCAAGATGTAGTTGTGTGTTTGTGTGTAGGAGAGAGAGGTCATGATGGTTTTAAGTGGAGATTTAATTCTGAAGTCCAAGTGAGCAGGGAAAAACCTTTGTCATTCATACACCATTAAGACAGCTTTCTAGAAATCACATTAACACAGAGTTCTTGTCTGTAAATCATTGGCACAACATGCAGTCAATTATGTATATGTAAACATGTAAATTGACACAACATGCAGTCAATTATTGGTTAACATTTGTAGGCCTGAAAGTGGAGACCCGTGGGATATTTTGCTACTTTTTTCTCTGGTTACATCTTGCCACCACTTTTTTAAAATATACATATATATATAAATTAAAACAACATTATTTTGAATTTAAACATTGCATTTACTTACTTTTCATTTGTCTTATTTATGCAAAACTTTGCTTAGTTATTTACGATATACTTACACTTTGTTTCAAGCCTACTCTTTATATTTTCACATTTTTGATCCACTTTCTCTCCAGTCCCTCTGATCACCTGACAACCCTCTTTCCCTTTCCCTTTTCTCTTCCCTGGGGTCTAATTCTAGATGTGTGTGAGTGAGCTATGTTCCTCCATGTGGTTTTAGGACATCATCTCCAGATAAAGCAGCAAGATCATTCCCCCCTTACCTGATAACTTATTTACTATTTTGCATACATTTTACTATTTTGCATAAAATCCTTCTTCAGAAAAGCCCAAAGCATTGCTGTAGCCTCTGAACAACCCCGGGAAGTAGGCTAGATTGAAAGATAGCCACATGTCCAAAGCCAACCAAAAAAACACTTTCTCCATTTACCTGATTTGCAAAGTATGTGAATAAGGCATAATATTTTGCGGTTTGAAACACATTTGTTGGAGGTATCAATTATTGCTATGCGTTGACTTGCAATAATTAGTTGGGTATACCTTGTAATTATCCCCTTTCACCAATTCGTCCTATGCTTGTTTGCGCCTCTTGAGTTAATTTGGTCAAGAAGGCAGCTATCAATCATGAAGCAAACAGAATGTTGCATCCCTCCACAATCAAAGCTTGGTCAAATGCATCTCCATTATAGTTTCCTCCAGAGAAAACCTGTCAGTTTTCACTTTAATTCCAAGACTTTTATGAAAGATCACCTTAATTATAAGATTCTTGGCATAGCATTTATGTTGTCATTCAATATGACTGATGCATATTACCAAGATGTTGTCAATGCCAAAATATATTTTCAGAAGTATATTTAATTAACTGTTTACTTCTTAGACAACCAAAATATGAAATATGCCTACGAGTGAGACATTTTGGATGTATATCTATCAGAAATAGATACCTATATATCTATTTGAAGTGGATCATCAGTTCTATCATACTAATAGAACACTATTCACTCTGGAAAAAATACCACAAACTCACCCTCAATTGCAGCAAGTTTTTAATTTTCCTTTAACCATTTCACTTCTGTGACATTCTCAGGCACCATTCCTTAGCAATTGTCCCCTGTTGAATCTGGTTCCTTTTAAGTGGGGTGCAAGAAAAAAGCAAGAGCGTTTGTGGTCTTGAATTGCTCTGGTCTAACATTTCCATGCTGATAGGCTGGTCTCTAACAGTTCCTTTCCGTGGTCAAGGTAGAGAGGTGATGCCCCGGCTGAATCTGTCTTGTGCACATCCCTCATCCTGCTGCAGGTTGTTGTTGTTGTTGTTGTTGTTGTTGTTGTTGTTGTTATTATTATTATTATTATTATTATTATTACTTATACCCCACCCATCTGGCTGAGTTTCCCCAGCCACTCTGGGTGGCTCCCAATCAAATGTTAAAAACAGTACAGCATTAAATATTAAAAACTTCCCTGAACAGGGCTGCCTTCAGATGTCTTTTAAAGATAGGATAGCTGCTTATTTCCTTCACATCTGAAGGGAGGGTGTTCCACAGGGTGGGCGCCACTACTGAGAAGGCCCTCTGTCTGGTTCCCTGTAACCTCACTTCTCGCAATGAGGGAACCGCCAGAAGGCCCTCGGCACTGGATCTCAGTGTCCGGGCTGAACGATGGTTTCAATCCCCCCCTCCCAAGAAACCCTGATGGATTTGCATAACCTCCAACATCTCAGTAGGAGAAATTGGGACACCCATCCTGCACCATCCTACTGCCACACACCTCCCCCCTCACTGCCCGCCTGGTCACTGCTACAATGTACTTCTGGACACTCTGTTCTGTACTTCCGGGAGTGTGGCACAGGCGTCTGGAAGTACAGCATCATTGTCAGCAACTGCAGCAGAAGCCACAAAGGAGCCCACAGAAGAGGCAGAAGAGGTAACCAAAACAGGACACCCAGGATTGGGGGCGGAAGCCGGGGCAGCTTCTGATAATCCGGGATGTCCTGCTCAAAACAGGACAGTTGGGTGGCATGGATTGAAGGACATTTTGTTGCATTGTTGCAACGTACTTTCAGAACAATGGTGCAGGAGGGATACAAGCTCATGCCAGGGAATTTAGGTTTGTATAAGTGGATTAAAATGCTCTAAACAAAATAAAAAAAATCCTTCCAGTAGCACCTTAGAGACCAACTAAGTTAATTTAGTTGGTCTCTTAGGTGCTACTGGAAGGATTTTTTTAATTTTGTTTCTACTACAGCAGACCAGCATGGCTACCTACCTATAATTAAAATGCTGTGTCACCCTGGGACAATATATTCACTTAAAAAAAAGTGAGAATGTACTCTTGCAGTATATAAAGTACAGTGGTACCTCGGGTTACATACACTTCAGGTTACATATGCTTCAGGTTACAAACTCTGCTAACCCAGAAATAGTACCTCGGGTTAAGAATTTTGCTTCAGGATGAGAACAGAAATCGTGCTCTGGCGGTGTGGCAGCAGCAGGAGGCCCCATTAACTAAAGTGGTGCTTCAGGTTAAGAACAGTTTCACGTTAAGAATGGACCTCCGGAACAAATTAAGTACTTAACCTGAGGTACCACTGTAATAGAGAAATGCATTAAATGTGTGGAAGATGTATAAACAGTCCTTAAGCAAACCAGGATGAATGTTCATGGCTGCATTACCTCCCTGCAATAAAATCAAGAACAATCTAGCCTCCATGTAAGCTTTGTCCAAGCATGTCAGGGTGAATGCTCAATAAATAGGTCATCCAGAGGAGTCTTAAAATTTCACATTGAACAAAGAGCAGTGATTCTGCATTTTATTTTTAAAAAATCATTTAATCTGTTTATTTCGAATTGGAAAAAAAATGCAACACAGAGAGAGATGGCATTAGGATTACATATATTCTGTATGCTTTGGGAGTGAGCAGAGCACCTAATCTCTTGCCTGTGCCTTTCATAATCAGCATGAACCATTACACTCTAGTTGCAGGTCCCTAGACAAATCCAATATAGTGCATTTGAGAGTATATTAGTGTGGAAAGAGGAGTTACCCACATCTCTTTCCTTTAAACTCTTCCCTAGGTGCTTTCCTTTAAACTCTTCTATAGATCAAATAATACCAGCTAGCTCACCCATAACATCAAAGAGGAGGCCAATTGTTAGGAAATGGAAGGTAATGGAAGCCCGCCCAGCAGCAGAAGTTCAATTACCTACAGTCTGTACTTTGATATAGCTCAGATCTAGATTGGGGAAAATTCCCTGCTTGTGTGCGTATGTCTGCAGATAATTTTGGAAGTTTAGAAGGTTATTGAATATGGGTCAGATCGGAAGACAGCTTGTTTTAGGGTGGCCAAGTATGATTCCCATCTCCCACTCACACAGTGGGAAGTCCACGAAACTTTTATCCATAGGCCCAAGCTACATGCTCTTTTGAGACATATGGTTCCTGCTAAATTGCATCATCATAAGTGGGACCTGTGCATGATTTGAGTCTACCACTTATTAAAACATATACCAGGAAGGCCTGAAACCACTGCTTGGCAGTATTCTTCTTTTTATTCCCTTCCCTATCTAATCCTTCTCTTAACATAATCTTTTAAACTTAAAACAGACTAATAAGTGAATTCTTTTGTTTTATATTCTCATTCTAATACGGCAACAATCACCATTTACTCATGAGATTTGTGTTATTACCAAGTGATCTGTTTGTGTCCTTCTTTATTATTCAATTTGTCAGATTCATATCCAAGATATCTGAAAGATTTTTTATGGAGAGCATAAAATGAACTTGTGAGTTTGTGGTTGCTATTACTTAGGAGAATACTCAACGGATTTCATAATACAGCCTAGAGGTTTGTTCAGTCACAATGGCAGGTGCTGTTTTATGAGTACTGTAAAAACTCATTGAGAGAGACCTAACGGGGGGGAAAGAATGCTGTATTATTGAGCATAGGCAGAAGGCAGGTAAAATGTAAAACGGTGGGACTCACCCTGCATTTATGGTGTTCCAAGCTAGGAATTGAGATACAAAATGACCTGATCATGACCTCCTTGACTTGAGTACAGGTCAGAACTTAGTTATCCCCTGATTGTCATATTTCCCAGTTCCTCAAGGCAATCTTTAAAAAATGTGTATTTTATGAGGAAAATGGGTGAAATACAACAGCGTTTGCCCGCGGCCTTCTATAATAGCATGGTTACAACGGTGGTTCTGTCATATATTTCATACCTCTGGCTAATGTGTGATTTTGTGTGTCTTCCTCAATATAAAATGCCTTTATTCATTTCCAAAAGAAGGCCTACACAACTAACCAAACTGATTGTGGTCCATCGGCATAAGAAGAAGCCTTTTTCAGAACCACCTTTGATACTTTCTTCAGATTCTTTATATTTTATTTATTTTTCACTTACGAAACTACCCAGTCAACAGACAAAATATAAATTGTATGTGACATCTTACAGTTATAAATAGTGTGCTGTTTCTTATTAATAATCCTGCCTCCCCCCCTTTTCCATTGAGTTTCTCATTTTCATTTTCAAGTTTGCTTGATCAGTGTGTTGCACTAGAACCTTCTCCAAATTTAATTAACAAAAAACCTGTTTGGTTTAAGGTGTTGTTTCAAGGGTTTTCTGTGTTCACCCTGGCACCAAAATTGCTGGAAAATTCCCACTGTTAAGAAGCACACCCTTAATAGATACATTATTTTGACAATATGGATATGATATGGTATCCTATGTCATGGTTAGTTCAGGCTTCACAACCACCTTGGGTGGCTGTCAGTGGGAGATGGGTGTACCTAAATCCCAGATTTGTTTCTTGACTGGAACAGACAGATAGAGTTTCTGCAACAGTCATGCAGCTGAAGCAACCATTCCATGTTACTTGTAAAGGTAAAGGTAAAGGGACCCCTGACCATTAGGTCCAGTCATGACCGACTCTGGGGTTGCGGCGCTCATCTCGCTTTATTGGCCGAGGGAACCGGCGTACAGCTTCCGGGTCATGTGGCCAGCATGACTAAGCTGCTTCTGGCGAACCAGAGCAGCACACGGAAACACCATTTACCTTCCCGCCAGAGCGGTACCTACTTATCTACTGGCACTTTGATGTGCTTTTGAACTGCTAGGTGGGCAGGAGCTGGGACCAAGCAACGGGAGCTCACCCCATCGCAGGGATTTGAACCGCTGACCTTCTGATCAGCAAGCCCTAGGCTCTGTGGTTTAACCCACAGCGCCACCCGCGTCCCATGTTACTTGTACCCAACTATCAACCAATTCCATTCACAAAGAATGAGCCAGTTCCCAGGGAAGATTTGCAGCCAGCTCCCAGGGAAGGTTGACAGCAAACTGAAGAAAGCAGCCAGGAACAGAGAGGGTTAACTGCCATGCAGCATCGGCTAGTGCCAACTCCACCACACCTTGGAATGCCGGCTGAAAAGTTTCTGCCCTGTTTTTGAGTTTGTTTGAAACCTAAACAGCCTATCTCGCATTCCTTTGTAAGTTTTTATTAAAACCTTTTTGTAAAGGCAATACTAAAGTTTTTACAACTGAGTCCTTAATTTCTTATTACTACTGCTTGGTTCTCTTAAATAGGGCTATGTTTAAAAATTGTCATTGAGGTTTTCATACCTTTTTTGTAAACTCAAGGAAGCGTTTCAACCCTGCTCTTGAGTTTGTTTGATAGCACTTAAAATCATTTAAGGTTTATAATTTCTTTATTTCCTTCTGAGGAAACTGATTAGTTCAGTGAAACGAGTTTTGTAGCTGGCATCTCGTTAAGTCTTTGTTTAATTCTAGGTTAATTTTTCCTTAAACTTTTTGATTTTTTTTGTTTTTTAATTTAACTCTATAGTCGATTACTTCTCGTTTCAGGGATTTTCACGGCAATTATTTTGTTTTGTGTAATTTCTTGGCTGAAAAGGGAATGGCATAGAGCCAGCCGGACCCCAGCCAATGCTCTCAGGATGTGCCAATTGGTGCGAACAGAGAAGGAAGCAGTTTCTCAGAATTGGAAAAGATTGGAGCTGAGACAATCCCTCCTAAGAGTAGGCTAAGGGGAGGGTTGTTAGACTGGAAACAAAGCAAGAGGCACAAAGTGAGAAAGTTCAATATATTCTGTAACCGGAAGGAGTCCTCAGAAGGGTCATCTTGATTGATGATGGTGGAGGCTGTGTTAAGCCGCCCGGAGCTATCCGTTTGTTTTGACAATAAACCATCCTTTTTAATTAACTACGCTCACCGTGTTATCAAGCTGGGGACTGGACTCCTGACAGAATGACATAGGTGCTGATCCAGTGCACCCTGTGCTGCAGACAAAGCAATTTAAAGTATCTTTCCTTTTGGCCAATTAAGTGAGAGAATGAACAGGACTCAGGTTGTCATGACTGATTCCAGTACTCAGTATCCTTCAGCGGTTGCCAGGACACTTAGTAGGGCCAATTGGCTTCCACCTCTCCTCCACTAGGAGGAGGAGCAAGTGGCTGATTTGACGGGGTGCCCGCTCATTCTGAATATTCAACAATGCCCTGTAGAGACGCTACAGTTAGTGCTCTGAAGCAATGCAGGGCATTTAAAGTGGCGACCCACCAAAAAAGACAGGATCCATTTTACAAAGACCCTCTCAGACCTGGAGCCTGACTTCCCTGCACTCCATGAATACCTGCTCATATCATCCAACATTTCTGTGATGAAAACAGAGACATCCCATTCAATGATAATAATCAGTGCTTTTTTCAGCTGGAACACACCAGAACTCAGTTCCTGTACCTCTAAGGGCACCATTGCTATTATAAGAGAACAAGGGAGGTACCCTTGGTGAGTTCCGGCATCTCTTTTTCAATAATAATAATAATAATAATAATTGTACTATTTATACCCCACCCATCTGACTTGGTTGCCCCAGCCACTCTGGGAGGCTTCCAATACAATTAAAAACATAATAAAACATCAAACATTCAATAACTTCCTTATACAGCATTTAGATGGCTGGGAGGTCACATAGCTCCATGCCCTCCAACAAAATGGGGACATCTTAAGTGGGACATTCTGGGATCAAATCAAAAACCAGGATGGCTTCTGTAAATCCAAGACTGTCTCTGGAAAATCGAGGCACTTGGAATATCTGCCTGCTTGGGTAGAGCTTGCGTGTGAATAGATGTCTGTGTCCAGGTGTTGGATCACACCACACATCCTGTGTGTAGTGGTGGTGTGGATCTGGAATTTTATCCATGCTTCTGTGAGAAATAGAGCAGGTACTTGCTGTGACAGAAAATGAGGAGACTCATGTAAACGTTGAGTAACCAAGGGAAAGCATCGGTTTAGAATGGATAATAAGGCTCTCAGAACAAGTGTTTCTTATTCCACAGTATGAGAATGTTTGGGCCCCAAAGGCAGGAGCAACAGCTCTCCTAAATGTAATTGAGTTTTAAAGGTTTCCCTAAAGTTCAGTGTGGATTTAAGATGAAGAATTTCAAGCCTGCATGGCTATAAATAAAATACGTTCTTTAATGTTTGAAGCAAGCATATTTTTTCTTGTCAGCAAAAAAAAAGAAAAGATCATCATTCAAAGAAAATGAAATATGACTGATAAGTTCAAACTAGTTTTCATCCAAGTTATGCTGTTTTATCATAAGTCAAAGCCATTATTATATTTCTGAGGCTTCTAGCTTTTATTTGAGGTTATCTAGCACAGATTAAGCTATTTCAATTAGATGCTCTGTTTTGGCATGAGTGTCGAAGCTTAAGTTTCCTTTCAATCATTGTAATTTCCTTGCTTTGCAATCCCAGGCATTATAGGAAATAAATGCTGGTTTTTTAAAAAAGACACACACACAGTATGTAAACATTTGAAATGAAACACACAAGGTCTAATTATTTTTAAAAAACAAAAAAAACCTGTTTAGCACATTCCTATGAACAAAGAGTTTGCAAAATAACATATGGGCAATAATAGGTTGATCCAGGTAATCCCTTTAATGAGAATTTCAGTGTGATGGCATATTATTACAGTTACATATCTCCAGTGCTTTTTTTCTGGGGAAACACAGGGGGACGCATACCCCTAAACATTTTGTGAATCTAAGTTTGGCCTTGTTGAGGGGCAGTATTTCAATATGAATAGGAAAATGAAAGTACCCCTAATTTATTTATTTATTTAGAAAAAATAGCACTGCATATCTCAGCATATGAGAGCCCCTCTATGTGGGTCTTTTAGTGTGCATTCAGAATAATTTGTGTTCTTCACGGTACCAGGATGGTCATATGTGCACCTTACGTTCAGGATGATTTGTGCCCCCAAACTTTCTGGTTGCTTACATGACATCTGTAGCAATCAATGTGTGGTCCATAGCTTTTTTCTGCAGAAACCCATAGCTTTTTATTCCACAGATGTTCCGTGTGTGTGTGTGTGTGTGTGTGTGTGTGTGTGTGCATGCCTTGGCAACGTGCAGAATTTAATTCGCTTCTCTGGTTCTCTTCATTCATAAACCAGTTCCATCCTGTTTCCACACCCTTCTGGATTTAAATATTGGACCCCATTAATTCATTAACAAAAGATTTTGTTGATCAACGTACCATTTGAATGGCTAAAGACTGCACTCTTGTAGACAGTTACCTTAGAGTATGCAACACTCAATTCAATAGGGCTTACTTCTGAGAAGAATGCATAGGCTCACTTATGCATTCTTTGTGGTCTCAACTTTCAGTGGTGCTCTGTATGATGCCAAAATTTGGCACACACATCCTTGCTCCATTCTAAATCATAAATGTGGAGTCTCCTAGGGCACCCCCAAGGCTCTGTGCCCAGTGTGACCAAACCTGTCACGTTCCCCTAAATCACTGATGGCCAAACTTGGCCCTCCAGCTGTTTTGGGACTACAACTCCTATCATCCCTAGCTAACAGGACCAGTGTTCAGGGACGATGGGAATTGTAGTCCCATAACAGCTAGAGGGCCAAGTTTGGCCATCACTGGCCTAAAATCATCATTTATAAGATTGTATTGTCATGACTACATCAAAAATACACAATGTGCATTCTTTAGGTATGGAAACAGCTTTTTCATGACCTGCAGATTCAGCAAACCTCTAATGTCAATAGATCAGTGGAATAACACAGCAGATAATGGCATGGATAACTTAGCTGCTGGAGAGGGTAACAAGCAAAATGAGACCTATGTGGAATAAAATTTGCATTCAAGCCAATGCTCAAAGTGCATAATCAAGTACTGTATGCAGCTAAATGACTCTGTTGTCTTGCAGTAATGAATATCTACATCCATCCTAAGAGTTAATGAGGAATAAATGACTTATTATCAATGAATGGAAGTTATCTAAATAGCTGTGCAACAAAAACAGAATATTAAAGTGTGGAGCTAAAATAGATCTTAAATGATAATGAACTTACTCAGATTATTAATTATTTTAAAAGCATCTAGCAAGGTTTACTGCTCTGGGATGAAGTCAGCACTCTGTTCGTTTGAGCACTCTTGCCCATTTGCAGCGTGAGTCTGCAAATAGCTTTATAAAAATTCATTCCACCAGTTCCTAAAGGAAGTGCTCTAACCTAACACAACGTTAACACACAGCTATGGCCAAAATGTATTCAAGCCCCAAAGCTGTCTTCCAAGCAGCAAGAATGGTGAGGGCAGCCTTTGAGATTCTTCTATTTTTAGGGGCAACGGATCAGTGATAGAACACATCTTTTACATGCAGAAGGTCCCCAGTTTCAATCCTTGGCACCTCCACTTTAAAAGATGTTGTATACCCAGGTGGAAAAGGCCTAGCCTGGGATCCTGGACTGCCACGGCCAGACAAGATACACAGTAACAAGCCAGGGGAAGCATGAAATATTTCACATATTGTATATGGAGATATGAATGGGCAGATTGGGAAAGTGGAATTGCACCTGTTGGCTCCATCCAGCCCACACATACTTTCATCCAAACCTGTGAAGAGAGCCTACATATGTAAAAAATCGCCTGTTGCTTTGGATAGATGTATTTACGTTATTCTTTGTTTTTATGTCCACGCTTGTAATCATAATCCCCACACAATAAGGGCAGCCATTTCAATTAATATATAAAATAAACAGCCATATATTAGCATCATTGTCAGGGACTGGCTAGATGAGGAAGAGTGTTGGCAGCTGCTCGTCCAAGAGCCCCCCAGGGTGGACACAGAAGATGAAGACGTAGATCCCAGCTAGTGGGGCTGGGAGACAGAAGAGCAGTCTGGGGAAGGGAAGAGCTGGGGGGGTTAAAAACAGTGGGGTTTGGAGATCAAGAGAGGGAGCCAGGTAAAGGAGGGCCTTCCAAGCTGAGAGTCCCAGTGTGAGCGGAGACTCAGACAGAGAGGGGTGATAGGCTGCCTTTGTGACCCAGCAGCAGGCCAGTCCCAGTCCTGCTGGCTCTCCTCCCCCTCATGAGGAGAGTCCTGCATGTTGCTGAGCATTGGACCAGACAGGCCCAGAGGAGGTGCTCACTCCCTTGATTCATTCTTCGTCTGCTTGGGAGGGATCCAGAGTAAGAGGCTGGAAGGGGAAGGGTTGGGCTAGTGGTCAGTTTCAGCAACATCTCAGCTGGATTAAGACAAACCAGAGGACTGTGCTGTGTTGTTATTTTCTGTTGCGTGTTCAGACCTTTAAACCTCCCCCTTAAATAAATTCAGACAAGACTCAAATTTTGATTTGGTTTTTGGCATAATTTAGGCCACAGCTTTATGGATTACAGCAAGTAAGTGGTTGCATAGGCTCTGGTTTGACTAGCTCCCTGCACTGTTGCAGGTAGCACTGACCCAGGGCACCAGCATAGGTCAGCCTAGGGTGAACACCTGGATAAGCGGAAAGCCGGGAACAGGCTATCTCCACCACCCAAATGCCCCCCTGGACTCAGG
The DNA here is from genome assembly GCF_027172205.1 of Podarcis raffonei. NCBI lineage: Eukaryota > Metazoa > Chordata > Lepidosauria > Squamata > Lacertidae > Podarcis > Podarcis raffonei. The sequence continues at coordinate 71,417,585 of NC_070608.1, forward strand.
CATGGGCACAACCCCCTCACAGGGGTTGACCAAACCATCAAGTCCCTGGATTCCTTTAACGGAATACCCTTCACATAGGGATGGCAAGAGCGTTCTCCTATCCCTATCACCTGAACCAGAGCTTATTCGCAACCTTACAAGTTGTGATGATTTGCTACGCGGCAGGCGAAACCCAAATGGCACCAGCCAATCAGCCAAGTGGGGAAAATTCCTGCCGTGCTCCTGTCCCAACGACAGATAACACAAGATGGCATAGCAAGGTCAAGCACACAAGCCCTAAAAGTAGGGAGAGGTGGACGGGTGTTCTGATGCACACACCAAAAGAGGAAGCTCTGGGTCACGTGCATAGGTATATATAGGTCCCTTGATCCGTTTAGCCTGCGTCCCATTGGCCTGATTCAAGCCTGCATCAAGAGACCTACCAATCGGGTGTTGTGGCTATCCAATCTTATCCACCCACAATACAGGGTGTCGGTTTTCCAGGTCTCGCCGCAACACGTGCCCTCTTTAAGGGAGGACCCAATTTAATAAGAAGCTAATTGCATTCCATGCCTCCTGTGCCTCCCTGCCTTATGGCTGACCTGGGCTTGCTTAACAGCTCCTTGACAATTATATAGGCAAGGCAGGACTGCCCATGAGGTCCATGGGGCTTTCATAATTTGATGGCATGCAATTTTGCCAATTTCTTTAATTATATGTTCCCAGAATGCTGACATTTTGAGGCATGATCACCACATATGGCCATAACTGCCCCTATCATTGCTGCCTTGCCAACATATTTTTTTGTGAATTTATGAAAGTTTAACTGGAGTAAGATACCATTTTTTGCATTATTTTTGACACTATCTCTTTAATACTAGGTGAGGCAGATGTATATGGGGATGTCTCCCAAATCCTAATCCATTGCTCTTTTTCAATTTGAACAGAAAGTCATGGAAACAGGACAGAACTGACCTATGATAGAATGCCAACAAGACCTTAATGGGGTGAACTTTGCTTTTCAGACCAGCTCAAATATTCAAAATGTGACACTGTTTTTTGCAGAAGACAAAGCCATGCTTAAAGCTGAAACACTACTATGTCTGGTTCACTTTTGAATTAAAAATACGTTTCTTGGTTTTCCTATAATGGAAGAGGAAGCTGTATTTTTTTATTCCTTAGAGAAATTGAGGGGGATGGGGAGAAAGAGATGGAGCAAAAATGTTGACCAGTTTTGTGAAGGAGAGAAATTTACAACAGGGCTTCTATTACTTTTTTTTTTTGTGTGGCCTTTGAAGTACCACATCAAGCTGCAGTGCATATCTGAGTGCTATTGTGTGAATGTTTACTTTGGAAAAATACTGAATCCACTTTAATGCAGCTTGAATCATATTTTCTGTTCTGTAAATGCTCTCTGCACTAATGTTCATTAGAATGAAAGGGTGCCTTATTGTGCTAGTTAGAGAAAATGTCCCGGTCAAAGCAATCTGCAAACACAGCAGCACTTTGACTCTAACCTGAAAGTAATTTTCAATGGATGCGTTGTAGTATCTCTCATAAAAATTGATTTAAGTGTAAAGGCATGCTTGCTTTTAGATCCCTTTAAGTGACTGCAGAAATATTCAGAGCTGGTATTATGTGTAAAATTGGCTGCAGCAGTGGTTCCCAAGCCTCCTATCTTTGAGGAACCCTGCCCACAAAGATTTGTGGGCTGATGAACTCCTGCGCATTGCAAAAAGTTTTTGGGGTATGCTCAGGGGCGAAGTCAGGTGTTGAAGTGAACCAAGTGGCAAGATCTGCAAATATGTTATTTTCATCCCATGAACAGCACCCTTCCACATTTTTTTGCAGTAGGAATATATTTGCTGGGGATGGCGGGGAATTCCAGGAAATGTATACAGTATGTGAGGCATTGCCAAACTTGGCCCTCCAGATGTTTTGGGACTACAACTCCCATCATCCCTAGCTAACAGGACCAGTGGTCAGGGATGATGGGAACTGTAGTCCCAAAACATCTGGAGGGCCAAGTTTGGCCATGCCTGCAGTATGTATATTGTTTGCATCTGTCTGTCTCAGGAGACAATGGAAGTGTGTGTCTTTAGGGTGAAGTCAAACGGTCGGAGAGTAACACACCTGCTGTAGCTGTAGAGACCAATATGTGAGAGACTTCTTTTTGTTATAGCTGGGGGAAATGAAGGCTTCCAGTTATGCTGGCGCAGGTGTACTATGCTGTTTCTTCTTTCTGTGCTCCTCCCAGTGGTCATCCCTCCTCTAGTCACAGCTGTAGATACACGACCTGATTGTCTCCAGATGCTGCAAGGAATTCCCACATGTTAATGTTGCCAGCCTTCATGTCATGTTTGCAGACATATCTGGAACGCAGAGTTGGTTTGCCAAAAGGCCTAGTTCCTGAAGCCAGCTCCCTGTACAGCAAATCCTTGGAGATCCTACCATTTTCCATTCTGTGGACATGACCAAGCCATTGATAACATCACTGAGACAGGGGTGTGAACATGCTGGGAATATGGGCTTGGGAGAGCGCATCTTTGTTTGAGACTCTGTCTTGTCATGTGAAGAGCAAAATATTCCTGATGATGCACATGTGGAAGACATTAAAGCAGAGGTCAGCAAACTTTTTCAGCAGGGGGCCGCTCCACTGTCCTTCAGACCTTGTGGGGGGCTGGACTATATTTTGAAAAAAAATAATGAACGAATTCCTATGCCCGACAATTAACCCAGAGATGCATTTTAAATAAAAGGACACATTCTACTCATGTAAAAACCATCTGTAGGCCCGACATAGAAGGTGATTGGGCCACATCTGGCCCCCGGGCCTTAGTTTGCCTACCCATGCATTAAAGCATCTTTCTTGGTAGGTATAAGTTGCCCACAAGTCACTACCAAAAAGCTCAACTTGAAAGCCTGGTAGACCTTTATTTTGGTATTGGTTATTAGCATCGCATTCTCTCATACCCCTTTGGAGAGGCAAGCCATTGTCATAGCTGCCTTTCCAATATGCTTGTCCAGCTCAGGGTCGATGGAGAGGTTGCTGAATGAGGTGGAGCCCAGGCAGACAAAATTGTCTACCACGTCAAGTGGAGTGCTGGAGATGTCTTGACCCAGGATGTTGGCCTTCGTCAGGCTGATGGGAAGGTCAATCTTCTGCATGCTTGGAAAAAATGGTGGATGAGTCTCCACAGAGCTTTGTCAGAGTGCACTGTCAAGGCTGCATCATCTGCAAACAACATCTCTTGCGTAAGAACCCACCACACTTTTGACTTGGCTAGGAGACATGCCAGTTTGAACAGACCCCCATTTCTCTTTGATGCTTTCTTCAGGCACGCTGAAGGCATATGATAGCAACAGGGAGAAGAATGTGCCAAAGAGAATTGGGGCAAGAACACAGCCCTGTCTATACATACATACGTACATACATGCATACATACATATTCAATTATGTTTCAGCATACAGCAACAGGGCTTAAAAAGTCTTGTAATTCAGATTAGCACACCACAATGAGCAACTATTCTTTTTAAAGGTCTTTTAATGTTCATTAGCACACAACAACGAGCTTTTAATTTCACAACTGTTTTTAAAGCCAGGCATTTAAATGCATCTTTGCAAACTTCATGCCAGGAGTCCGATAACGTGCATTCTTAACATGTGCACGATGAGAAGAAGTACCTTACCTTGTCCAGCGCAACCTCTGGCATTTGAAAATACAGCTTGTTTTTCTTCTTCTTCTTCTTCTTCTTCTTCTTCGTCTTCTTCTTCTTCTTCTTCTTCTTCTTCTTCTTTCTCTACTTCTCTTCTTCTTCTTCTTCTTCTTCTTCTTCTTCGTGTGGTGTAGTGGTTAGGAGCAGTAGTCTCGTAATCTGGGGAACCGGGTTCGCGTCTCCACTCCTCCACATGCAGCTGCTGGGTGACCTTGGGCTAGTCACACTTCTCTGAAGTTTCTCAGCCCCACTCACCTCACAGAGTGTTTGTTGTGGGGGAGGAAGGGAAAGGAGAATGTTAGCCGCTTTGAGACTCCTTTGGGTAGTGATAAAGCACAATATCAAATCCAAACTCCTCCTCCTCCTCCTCCTCCTCCTCCTCCTCTTCTTCTTCTTCTTCTTCTTCTTCTTCTTCTTCTTCTTCTATCACTTGTAGCCGAGTAATATTGTCTTCCATGAACATGGTTTTAACAATGACTGTGGAGGCCAATTCTGGATCCACATGTCCTTCCACAGTGAGGACATAGGTTTCTGGGCGGGAGTTGATCATGTTGAGGGTTTGCCAAGAATGCCTTCCTCTTAGCACGTTTCTCCCTTTCATCCTGAGTTCAAGTGTCTTCAAATCCCATGACACCTTTGGTAAAGGCTGTTCTCCAATTGGAGCGCTCGCAGGCCAGTGTTTCCCAGTTGTCAGTGTTTATACTACATTTTTAAGATTTGTCTTGAGAGAGTCTTTAAACCTCTTTTGAAAATAGAGCAGGTCACCACTGGCAGTCAATGTAAACCAGTGTCCTTCAACCTTGGGTCCCCAGATGAGGTTAGAATACAACTCCCATCTTCCCTGACCATTGGCTAAACTGTCTGGGGATGCACCTCTGTGCAACTAACATTTTTTCTATGGCTTTACATTGCAATGAAGAAGAGATAGTGCTGGACCAGCAGTCTTTCAGAGAATCCAGTCCATCATTGCTATTGTTCTTCTCACTGAAAACCCCCAGAGTCGAATCTAATGACTCTAGATTGCCCACTAGAGGATGCCCAAGCTTGCAGAGTACCAGATTTATTTATCAGTATAAGGAATACTTTAAAGAGGACAAGTCTCTGCCATGAACAGGTTACAGTCCAGGAAAGTAATGTGCTGTTGTCTCACCATGTTTAATTACATGGAACTTGGGAATTAGAGGGCTAAGCCAAAGGCTGTAGATACTGCACACATTTTGATACTCGGCTGACGTCATTTTGCTCTCTTTTTTCAAGTCACAGGCTGTAATTGTTGCTTTGTTCAACGTGATGCAAAATTAATCAACGTATTTTATTCATGATTTATTGCAAGGGTTAGGGACAGCGGCTGGCTGGCTTCACCAAGGACATGGATCTCGAGACATGGCTATTACAGTGAATCAATTTAAGTTTCCTTTTAGTACCTGGCTGTCAGTTACTATCAATCAGCGAAGCCTTTTAAAAGCAAGGCCTGTTAAAGAATTCACATGCACCCTTTATTTTGTAACTCTTCCAAGGAACCATATGAGAAGTGTGAATGTGTTCAATGAACCACAAAAAGTGGCATGAAGGAAGCCATGCTTTTTAACTGCAGGACTCTTCCCTGTTTATAATCATGGTGGTATTTTATACTGTCACTGTGCATACATAACACAGAATATATTTCAAGTACACAGGCATAAAAAGGAGGAGCAGAGGGGCATATGCCTCAACTTTCGCATTCTGGCATATTGTTAAGTCTTTTCGAAAGGAGCAAATCCTTATTGGTGGTCACTTCCTTAGTAACGGAATATGAATTAGTACATGTTGTTTTTTTTTAAATCACCCAGTCATTTCACCTACTGTTGTGTAAAGAAGCCTGAAAAACTGGTGGCTCGCCATGATGAGAATTACCCATCAGTTTCATCTCGGCCTACCCAGGACTTGATAGAATTAGGATTATTTTGTTGTCTAGGAGTGGGGATGGAGAATTTTGTTTCAATATGTATTTCACTGGGAATCAACCTAATGTAATCTGCATTTTCTGAAACAATACATGGACCAAAACACAGCTGTTTTTCGAAATTCACACATGTCCAAATTTTGTGCCCCTGCCCCCCCCCCAAAAAAGCACAAAAGTTATTCTGGTCTCTGACATCTTATATGCAAGTTTCCAGGATCCACTATGTTCCAGTGACTGTAATTTGCTTTAACTGTTTTTAAGACTGAATTTTTCATGGCACCCAGGGGTGGTGTGTCCCATTTCACATGAGGTAAAATGGGAACTGTCCATTTTGGTGAGATCTTATGTGACACCATTTTGACCAAGATAGGCATTGATACTGGTGCTACTTCTACTTTTGGTGGAGGCAACAGGGCAGGCATGATACCTGTGGGATCGCTGCCTTGGGGACTTTTGCCACCTGAAGCAGCCACCTCAGTCTGCCTAATGACTGAGCTGGCCCTGCTGGGACTTGCTGGTAAAAAGCAGGTAATAAATGTAGCATCATCATCTTCTTCATCATCAACAACAGTAGTAGTAATTGAATACAAAATGTCTTACAAAAATGAGTTATGGTAGGAAATTTGTATGCAAATGTGTGTGTGTGTGTGTGAGAGAGAGAGAGAGAGAGAGAGAGAGAGAGAGAGAGATGTGTGTTGCATTTAAGACTGGGAGAAAGAAAGAGAAGTCAAAGTTAATATATTTATTCATCCACACCTACAGATGGTGATGTGGATATCTTCTGACTATTGGGTTCAACCCTAGTTCACACACACAATCTAGTCAGAGGATTTAAATTCCATATGTTCTAGCTGCAATTGCCTTTACACATTCCATCTCGTTATTTTACCTTTCTCTGTATAAAATTTTGAGCTATGGCATACCAAAGATGCCTTATCAAAATAAATTGATTGGAATTTTGCATAACAGAGTGGAAAGAAAAGAAAAAGTTACCTCTCAGCTGTCTCGGATTTTTGATTAAAAAGTTATCATAGAAGCTCTTCAATCCAGTGATGCTTGTCTGTATTGTATGAGAAAGAGGAATAGGAAACGGTGTCAGATTAAAGATAAATAGTTCACATTTCATTTAGAGGGAGTGTTTTCCTCCCTCCTCTGTTGCAACAGCCTCTGTACAGATAACATCAAGCATTCAAGCTACCCTTTTCAAAGGATCTTTAAGTAGAAAACAACAATTTTCTTTAATCAACTAGTAGCTAACCAAAGCATAGCATTTAAAATAAATAGAATGCCATTATTCCAACATTGTACCTATTGTACAAATATTAAATTCCTTACAAATCAGCAGGATCTTTTTTCTGTTTCTATTTTGCAGCTCTATTTTTTCTGGAAAATGGCTTACTAAGTCTAAGAGGTCTCCGTAGTATCTTGGGCTTTCTTTCTTTCTTTCTTTCTTTCTTTCTTTCTTTCTTTCTTTCTTTCTTTCTTTCTTTCCTTCCCAACTAGGCGTTAATTGTGAGGAAAAAGCCTGTGCCTTGGTCATTACTGCTTAAGGTATTACTAGGGATTTCAATGAAATTATAGAATGTTATCCCCCACCCACTGTGTATAATTTTAGGCATATGGATAATAGGGTTGGCAGATCAGTAGCAATCAATATACACAAATAAAATTAGCTCCCCACCCCACGCTCACACACTGTTATATCTTCTATTAAACAGGAAATAGGCTCACCTGGAGCAAAATATTACAGGAATAAAATGTGGAACACATGGGAATCATTGAATTCTGTATGTCCAGAGTAAAGAGAATATAGGATGCAAATAGCAATGCAAATAAGATTGTATTATTATTATTATTATTATTATTATTATTATTATTATTACCCCGCCCATCTGGCTGGGTTTCCCCAGCCACTCTGGGTGGCTTCCAGCAGAATATTAAAATACAATGATTCATCAAATATTAAAAGCTTCCCCAAACAGGGCTGCCTTTAGATGTCTTCTAAAAGTCTGATAGTAGTTTATTTCTTTGACATCTGAAGGGAGGGCATTCCACAGGGCAGGCGCCACTACTGAGAAGGCCCTCTGCCTGGTTCCCTGTAACTTTGCTTCTCGCAGTGAGGGAACCACCAGAAGGCCCTCAGTGCTGGATCTCAGTGTCCGGGCAGAATGATGGGGGTGGAGACACTCCTTCAGGTATACTGGACCGAAGCTGTTTAGCGCTTTAAAGGTCAGCACCAACACTTTGAATTGTGCCCAGAAACGTACTGGGAGCTAATGTAGGTCTTTAAGGACCAGTGTAATATGGTCTCGGCGGCCACTCCCAGTCACCAGTCTTAGTTGTAGTTTCTGGGTCAACTTCAAAGGTAGCCCCATGAAGAGCACATTGCAGTAATCCAAGCAGGAGATAACCAGAGCATGCACCACTCTAGCGAGACAGTCCGCAGGCAGGTAGGGTCTCAGCCTGTGTACCAGATGGAGCTGGTAGACAGCTCCCCTGGACACAGAATTGACTTGCACCTCCATGGACAGCTGCTAATAGATTGTGGGCCATCCCAGGGACACTGGTGGAGGAAGAGGGGAGTGGGGGAGAGCACCGCCCCCAGCACCACGATCCCAGTGGGATGCCATCGCGGCTGCCCCACCCATGCTGGGCACCATGCCCCCGCAGGCAGCGCACCACGCCCCCAGGATGTGTGCCACACCCCTGCGGGCGGCACACCATGCTCCCGGGACATGCACCAACCCTCCAGGACGCATGCCAGCCATGCCCCCACCTGCTCTCCATCCCCCTGGTGCCGAGCTCTTTGCATGAAAAGCTTGTGCCACACCACTGAGCTCTGGCCCTTCCCCATGAAAGGCAATCTTCACTAAGAAAGGTAGGATTTTCAGGGGTGCCCATACTTTTTCCAAAGAGGGCTGAATTTGATGAAGTAAACATGCATGAGGGCTGAACGAGTTTTTTTACCATTTTACCTCAAAGTCATTGAGCTTTCCTTAGGATTTTACCCCAGGAGATATACTGTCATGGGGGCTAGATTAGGCCCCCAAAATGGACTTTGGACATTCCTGGTTATTTCAGGGAAGGTTGTCTGCTATTACTGATCTTTTTACTGAGCTATTCCTGATTTTCTGCAAGCCACCCTAGGGTGCATCAGAACACAACTGGAAAAAATATTGGACTAGACATTAGCAGTGGACTGGCTCCAATTAACCTTGCTTGTTTTCTTATAATAATAATAATAAAAAACAAGAACGGGGGTCAAGTGGCACCCATGAGAGATGCATAAGTAAACAATATTTTGGGTCCCAGTGAAAATACATGTCAAAAGATAGTATACGGTATGGCCCTGTCAAATTGATAGCAGCTGTAACCAAAACAAAAATAAAAATAGAGAGAGAAGCAAAGAGAATGTCATCCTCTCCACAGACATTTAGCGTTGTCACCACCTCCAGCACTGATGAAATTTCCTTAAGCAATGTGACAGCTATTTCTCACTCCTTGCTACATGACATCTGCTCCTAAATTTTCAGAGCAATGCACAGGGATTAAGCTTTGCAACGCTTGTTAGAGTCAAAGGAACAAGGCTCCTGTACGCACGCGCGCGAGAGCATGCAAACATACCTGCACAGGCAATGCAGAACACTCTGGAAATCTTGGAAGTGACATGCAATGGTATGAAAATGTAAGAGGGCAACAACAGTGCTCCATTGCAATCTGGTAATAAAACAACAATCACCCCAAGAGTCCCCTTTCGTGTGAATTTTAAATATGCCAATGAATTTGGCGAGAGTCCACCTCTACAAATACTAGTCATACTGATGGAGCGTTTGTGCAAGGATGGAAGAAGAACATATTAACCTAGATTTTAATGTTAAATATGAATGTCACAACAAAAATTGTTGCTGGCTTGTTGTTTTCTTAGAGATGGGCAAAACTCGCTGGAAAGATGGGGATCTATTTCTCTATCTACACATGTACAGAGAGAGAATTTGTTATTTGAATGCCTGCTCTTATGTAGTCAAAGCAGTATAAACCATATATATGCAAGAGATATCAACAGGCTTAAGGTAGGTATCAAGGGGACATTTGATTCATTACTCACATAAAGCCAAATCTATCAAATCAGCACTTTCGAAAACAGTATACAAACTATTCTTTGAAATTTGCACTTATCCGAATTTTGTGGTGCAGTTTTCCAACCCATGGTGATTTTAAAAGGCACATAGTAGGGGAAAGTGTACGTAAAAATGAAGGTATTGGTGAAAATCACATACAGTAGGGAAAACTGTGTAAAAATCTGTACAGTCAAAACTGCATATAAAATTAGGAGAAATTTTACACTAAAATGCCTACCGGTTTCATGAGGATTTTTTTTTAAATCTTAATTTGCTGCAAAATTTGGAGAACTGAATTTCCATCATCTGTCAATCCATCCATCAATTTATTTGTATGCCGCCTTTCCATAGAAAACCATTATGAAGACTGCTTACAACATGAAATAAATTGCATAATTAAAAAACATAACAAGCGTAGCCATAATCAATAAATAAAACATCAAAAAGTACACAACCAAATTAAACAACTTCTACATATATAATAAGATCTAAAATAAAGATACAAAAATTGATAGCATTAACAGCACCTCTTCTGAAGGCCGGCGGTGGGCGAAAGTCTTTGCTCCCCCCCCCCCCCGCCTGCCTTCAAAAGCCGTCGGGATAGCGGAGAAACGCGCTGCACTTCTCCGCTATCCCGGGAAGGCAGGCGGTCGGGAGCAAAGACTTTTGCCCCCCGCCGGCCTTCAGAAGAGGTCTTCACCTCTTCTGAAGGCCGGCGGTGGGCAAAAGTCTTTGCTCCCGACCGCCAGCATTTTAAAAGAGGTCCCCGGAGATTTCCCTATGGGCTTTCTTCTTGCGAAGCAAGCCCATAGGGAAATTCGTCTGGCGAAGCACCTCGAAAAACAGAAAACTCTTTCTTCTTGCGAGTTTTCCGTCTTGCGAGGCATTCGTCTTGCGAGGTACCACTGTGTGTATGTGTATGTATATATATATATATATATATATATATATATATATATATATGGAAAAAGCAACAGTCTGAAATAACTCCAGGTTTGCATATCTAACCAGGGCAAAGAGGGTGAAATGGCTGCTGAGTAATACTGATGACTCTCTGACTTATATGGCGGTTCTCTATGCCCTGGCAGCTAGGAAGATTAGGAAGAAAGAACTGGTTGGGCTAGCGGTCAATTGCAAAAGGGACTCCAAGAATTAACCTGCACATTTTATTTGAGAATTACTTTTTATTCTGTGTAATATGAAATTTTGGAGGATTTGACCATGGTTTTACTATGTATGTTGTTGTTGTTGTTTACTGGGTTTTATAAACAAGAATAATGTTATACAAATAAGTATGCTGTACCAAGTTTTCATTCGTAGCAACTGCTGTTTTGTTTGGTTTGGTTTTTTCTTCCTTCTTTGGACGTTGCCATGGCATTTGGCTAATGCAATAAAATATTTTTAAAATCATTACATAATACAGTGGTACCTCGGGTTAAGTACTTAATTCGTTCTGGATGTCTGTTCTTAACCTGAAACTGTTCTTAACCTGAAGCACCACTTTAGCTAATGGGGCCTCCTGCTGCTGCTGTGCCGCCGGAGCACGATTTCTGTTCTCATCCTGAAGCAAAGTTCTTAACCTGAAGCACTATTTCTGGGTTAGCAGAGTCTGTAACCTGAAGCGTATGTAACCTGAAGCATATGTAACCCGAGGTACCACTGTACAGTCAAACCTTGGTTTTCCAATGTCTTAGCTGCTGAACGTTTTGGAACCCGAACACTGAAAACCCAGAAGTGAATGCTTCCGTTTTCTAACACGCCTCAGAAGTCGAAGGGCTTCTGAGGCGCGTTTCTCAATTTTCCCCATTGAACTTGCTGACAGCCCTTTGATCTTCAGTTTTTAAATGTTTTGGAAGTCGAATGGACTTCCAGAACGGATTACGTTTGAAAACCGAGGTTCCACTGTAATATAGAGCACTTGCTGAGGTGTGAACCACGTGAACAGAGTGAACAGAGAACAAAGAGTGACAACAAGCTATTGCACTCAAAGCCACACATCTACAAATGCATGCAGTTCTTTCACTTCCTAGGTTACACCCAAAGGAATCATTTTAAACTCTGCTATTATGAAGTATTATGAAGTGAGGTCATTCCCACCCCCCTGTTAGGATTCTTGCTCTGTGTTTGCAGTCATGAGATTGTGGTCTATCACATGACGGTGTATGTTTTCATTCCACAGTGTCGGAAGTGACGGAGATAGGATGTTTTGGTATTAATGTGTTCGTGAAGTGGGACTATTGTCCTTTGTTCTTTCTCTTTTTGCTGTCTGATGAGAAAGAGGAAGGAGCTAAAGCAGAATGCTCTGGGTGTATCATATGTAAATAATCGTAGATTAGCCAAAATGCTGTGCTACTGAGTTCTGTTACAGAAACTGCGGATCCCTAAGTGTGCTGATGCTTCTTGGTATCAGCTGCTGTGATGTTCAGGCTGAAGAAAGATTTTGAAGCTCCCAAATGATTGACCAGGAGGGAGAGAACATGCCAGTTGGGCACGTGTCTCTGCCAGGGTCCTACACGAGAGTAGGGCGATACTAACACCGCCACCCCCCCAATTGATGCTTTTATCAATTAATATCAAATGAGTTCCCACCACCATTTCCTGCCCTGGACTTCTATACAGTGGTACCTTGGTTTACAAACTTAATACATTCTGGAAGTCCATTCTTAAACCAAAGTGTTCTTAAACCAAGGTGTGCTTTCCCATAGCAGTGGCGGACTCAATTTACAAAAGGAACACACTCAACAGGAAATGGAACATGTTCTGCTTCCAAGGCAATGTTCACAAACCAAAACACCTACTTCTGGGTTTGCAGCGTTCTTAATCCAAGTTGTTCATAAACTAAGCTCTTCTTAAACCAAGGTACCACTGTATTCACATTTTTTCTTGGTTTGCCAGTCATCCTGCAGGATCTGAACAACTGTGTTAATAGGAAAGGGGGCGAACGGTTAAAATAAATTTATTTTGGTTTCGAAGGTTCAAGCTCCGGACCTGAAGTGAACTTCAGAGCTTCATATTAGGTTACACTTGAATTATTTGGCACTAGGTCATGTCTGTTCTGATGTAATTTGATCTGATCACAATACCACACGTTAATCAGACTTTGGCATATTCATTTGCTAGCCTGATATATATACTGCAGTTTAGGGCTTGCATATTAGGAGAAAAGACATCAAAGAGACTTGGAAAGAACTTTGAGAAATATGAATACAGATAGGCAGGTCACTTCTAAAATATTTATCGGGTTATTTGCATCCTCTTTTTTTCTTGTTCTCTTTATTCTTCACATTATATTTCTGTATAGAGCCTTCAGCAGGAATCCCAAAACACAATAAGTTGTTGTCTATCACTTGTGTCAATTTGAAAAAATCAACAGATATAAAGCAGGGTCAGTGTGGAATATTCTTATTTTTTTAGTTGAGAGAGAATGGAAATATTTTGTTTAAATAAGTACTGGCCTGGAATTTGTTTAGAATAGGCTTCTATTGCTCCGGAGTGCATTAGCACCTTCTTGGAAGATGTCAAAAGAAATTTTATGCAGAATATATGAATATATAGACACACACACACACACACACACACATAGAGAGAGAGAGAATATTACTGAAAGATTTGGGACTTTGCTGAGACGAACAATACAGTTTCTTGAGAAACTGGAATGGTTGTCTAGCATGAGCATATCTGATATGAAATTCCAACTCTACAATTCTATGATTCTATGAAATGTGAACTCACTCATAACTATTGAAATAGACTTCTTGGGGATCCAACAAACTATGGATAGATACCCACAGTTGTAAAGGATTTCAGTCATTCATAGGGTGTAAGTTGGTGCCACTTTTGTACTGGCGACTGACAGAAAGGCCATTTTATAATTTGTTATATAAAACAAAACCACACACAACAGATAATGACGACATAATGGCATATACCTAAAAGGCCCCCCTCCAGCTGTATGGCATTATGAAATGACACATGACTCTACATCTGGTTACCAGCACTGCCCTCCAATGCCACCCTGTGGGGCGCCAAAAGTGAAATGATTGGGAAATGAAAGTGTGAGAATTGATGGAGATGGATGGGAATATATTGATGATGATTATGATGAGCAATGGGCCAGACCCAAAGGGGAAGCCCTACCCCTCACCGCAGTTTACAGCTGCTTGGGAGGAGTCGAGACTGAGAGGGCTAGAGAGGAAAGGATGGACCAGACACCAGTTCCATCAACATCTTCAACTAAGTGAGATGGTGTCAGGCTTCAGAGAATCCGACCCTCCACCCTCATGGCTGGCAGCCAGAAATGGGAAAACAAGATGTTCTTACCATGATTCTTTATTCAATATTCACAGAGAGAGACGGATGGTGCTGCCTCTCAGATAATGGCGTTGCTACAAGTAAAGTCTCACCCTCCTATGTCTCCCCTATTCTGTGTCACCCTTGTGATGGCTAATCTGCACTTTCTGCCTCTGAGCTTTCTGTTCTTCAACCCTCAATGCTTGCCTGGTCCTGGGAGAGGGGGTTCAGGAATGCTCTCCAAAGACACTGTCCGTCAGCTATCTCTCCCCTGGTGCGTCTTCTTCCCAGCTTCTCCCCTCTGCAGCCTCTGAACTATGACCTTCTGCAAACCACTGTTCTAAATCTATACTGTCCTCCTCTTCTCAGGAAGGTTCAGGAAGAGGGGTGGGGGTCCCCACCATTCCTCTTCAGTCTAGTTCCTGACAGACTGGGGCACAGGATCTCTGTCATGCTTTTACTTTTTTGCGGCAAAAGTCCTTTCCTGACCTGTGGGTGACCTGCATTCCCCTGACAGCCCCTTGACATGTGCAGGGGGAATTGTGGAGTGCATGGATGCTGGGGAACTTACTGTGGCTGACACACAGCACCAGCATCCCCATTAAAAATGGGTCATTGCTGTGCTGAGACTGACACAGGGAGGAGAAGGCTGGGCAAAGTGGCTGCGGTGGCTGCCATCCTGATTTATTTCTGTCAGATGGCTCCATCCTCAAAAAGCTTTATTCTCCAGCTCTAGAAGGCTGCAGACTTTGTTGTGCATAGGTACACGGACCACCTATGGGATTGCACATCAATCATGAAGAAGAGTGGTTTACATTTTACAGTGCATCTCTACCATGTATTTTCTCTAGATCGGTGCCCTCCAACTTTGGATCCCCAGTTGTTGTTGGACTTTTGTTGTTGTTTAGTCGTTTAGTCGTGTCCGACTCTTCGTGACCCCATGGACCAGAGCACACCAGGCACTCCTGTCTTCCACTGCCTCCCGCAGTTTGGTCAGACTCATGTTTGTAGCTTCGAGAACACTGTCCAACCATCTCATCCTCTGTCGTCCCCTTCTCCTTGTGCCCTCCATCTTTCCCAACATCAGTGTCTTCTCCAGGGAGTCTTCTCTTCTCATGAGGTGGCCAAAGTATTGGAGCCTCAGCTTCAGGATCTGTCCTTCCAGTGAGCACTCAGGGCTAATTTCCTTAAGAATGGATGCGTTTGATCTTCTTGCAGTGCATGGGACTCTCAAGAGTCTCCTCCAGCACCATAATTCAAAAGCATCAATTCTTCGGCGATCAGCCTTCTTTATGGTCCAGCTCTCACTTCCATACATCACTACTGGGAAAACCATGGCTTTAACTATACGGACCTTTGTTGGCAAGGTGATGTCTCTGCTTTTTAAGATGCTGTCAAGGTTTGCCATCGCCTTTCTCCCAAGGAGCAGGCATCTTTTAATTTCGTGACTGCTGTTGTTGGACTATAACTCCCATAATCCCTGGCCATTGGCTCACCTTGCTGGAGATGAAGGTAGTTGTAGTTCACCTATATTTAAGGGCCCAAAGGTTGAAGAATACTGTCCTAGATAATATGCTCCCTGCATTTTGTATTGTCTCAGTTCAGCATGGCAAAAAAGAATAAAGTATCTACTGAATACATGTTGTAAACTTTGGGGAATTAAGGATCTGGATGGAAACTTTGAAATGACATTTGGTTAATCCCAGGAATTAGAGAGGCTTTCTTATAAAATTTAGTAACTCCAGCATTCACTTTTGACCTGAACTGCTGTCTGAATTCAGACAGATGAAAAAAGCAATAGCTGCTATGAGCATCAACTTATTATGATCACATTTTTTATGTCTTCCTATGCTGTGCCTCTGCAATGTCACATTGCAGCAACTGCACGGTAACAATTCTAAAATGAATATGTAAATATTCCAAATATGCTTTAAGCTTCACTCTGGCATGTTGATCCAACAGGAAGTTATTGCATGCTCTGAAAACCGAGCTTTAAGCTGCCTGAATTTACTAACATTAATCCAAACCATGGCAAATACAGCAGCTTGAAAGATTTTCAATTAAAAACCGTTCCGTCTGATATAAATTACTATTATTACATAGTGGAAAGAATGCTGGAAATACATGCTAGCTTGTTAGATGTGTGGCTGCCCTTATTTTCACCTCACCTGCCTAACAGTGATTTCAGAAAATTGCCTTTAGTTATTTAAAATGCTATCATGAGGTGGTTTAAGAAAAACAAGGAAGAGCTGAGTAAACGCATAATCTCTTAAATAAATAAATAAAAACCTTAACACTGTAGGTTACTAGATAATACCACTTGCAGTATCTGTAGTCTGGGTATGTATTATAGTTTTAAGAGTTGGGCAATCCTATATTCATTCTGTTTTATAAAAGTGTATCAATAACCATTTAATAGAGAGCAAATTTAGAAATTCAAAGACTGTGGATTCTCCAACTGTGGGGGCAGTATCCAATGAAGACTCTCAACAGTACAAGGATTTCCACTTGCAAAACTGAATTTTGCAGGAGGGGGATCCAGAACAGAGTTTAGTGGCATGTGGGAGGAGATGAGAGGGAGGAGGAGTTCTTTTGCACAGCCCAAAGTCCCTGTGCTAGTGGAACGACTTCAATGGGTAGTGTAAAAAAAATAAAATGCATAATGTGTGTGGGGGGGGTATTGGTTTGTTGTTTTTTAATTTGATTATATACTTTGTGGTTTTATATTTAGATTTTGTTCTATACCCTGAGACCTCCAGGTATAGGGTGGTATATAAATTCAATGAATAATAATCATCATAATAATAATTTATGTTGTGAACCACTGTGAGATCAACAGATGGTGATGTATAATTTTAACAAATAAAAATAAACAAATTATATGAGGAAAGTTGCTTTTCAAAAAAAAAACACAAGTGCATATTAGGAGAAATTCACAATAAATGCTACTTATAAGGGAGGTAAGCCTCTTAACACTACTGTCTTCTTGAGGTTATGGAAAAGAAATTTGATTCAGCAGCTTTCTTCTACCTGTACAACAGATTTAAAAAATAAAGTGGATTTTCATGATAACCTTCAGAAAAAGAAAGAAAGAATGCTGGTGTGGGGATGTGGAGGACTGAAATTGGGGGTGGGATGAGAAACTGAAATGGTTAGATTCGTCTGTCTCTTCTCACAAGAGATAAAATAATTAAAATGTTACAGGTAGGTAGCCGTGTTGGTCTGCAGTAGTCGAAACAAAAAAAACAACAAAATTCCTTCCAGTAGCACCTTAGAGACCAAGTAAGTTTGTTATTGGTATGAGTTTTCTGAAGAAGTGTGCATGAAAGCTCATGCCAATAACAAACTTAGTTTGTCTGGCGCTGTGGGTTAAACCACAGAGCCTAGGACTTGCTGATCAGAAGGTTGGCGGTTCAAATCCCCGCCACAGGGTGAGCTCCCGTTGCTCGGTCCCAGCTCCTGCCCACCTAGCAGTTCGAAAGCACGTCAAAGTGCAAGTAGATAAATAGGTACGGCTCTGGCGGGAAGGTAAACGGCGTTTCTGTGTGCTGCTCTGGTTCACCAGAAGCGGCTTAGTCATGCTGGCCACATGACCCGGAAGCTGTCTGCGGACAAATACTGGCTCCCTCGGCCTATAGAGCGAGATGAGCGCCGCAACCCCAGAGTCGGTCACGACTGGACCTAATGATCAGGGGTCCCTTTACCTTAAGGTGCTACTGGAAGGATTTTTTTTTTATAATTAAAATGGTTTTTGCTTGGATGGACTTCCTTGTTTTGCTCCCCTGTTCCCTTCATTACTGTGACCAGCTCATTCCCCTGCCTCGGAGAGAGTGTACCAAGCCAAGTGTCTTTTTTGGCCCTTATATATCTTTCCACTTGGCCTTGAATGTTGCCAATAGTGAAGCTGGCATGGTGATGTACAGCCCGTGCCCCACAACCATGGAAATTAGCTTACATGCAGCTGACTCCTGGCATGTTGGACCTTTGGGGCAGCGGCTGAAGTTTGGGACAAGACCCTGATTTACAGCTTCTATTTCCACATTTTTGTACCGAATGTTCACTACGTGGGGGCAGTTTGTCGCACATTTGTTTCTTTAGATCATTTGTGTCTCCCCCCACCTCCCAACTAGTAAAATTCCACATCGCCAATCATATATCTCAAAGGTAGGAAGCTAGATGGGAAAAGAGGAACAGGCCTTCTATTCCCTGTAACTGCCTGGCTCCATAACTGTGGATGCCAGACAGAGAACAGAATAAAACCAAATCCCAACAATTGCAAGGGTTTTGTGGCAACAAGCTGCCCCTGAAAAAAAAAATTGCTTCAAATTTTCAAGTCTCTTCTCACTGGCGGGGATGGATTTTTTTCCAACCAGTAAGTGGTCTAAGACCACATCTGCAAGACAACCTTGAGTTCCTCACTGTGATATAGATTTTGATTCTAGCGGTTTTCTGAGAACTAATGGCTTTCATTTTATAAAGGATGGCAGGATAATATCTGATTATATGATGTATTTGATGGTAGTTGGAAGGGCTAAGATTAATATACACTCTTGGTATCTTTTTAAAAGTTAGATTGAATATAAGAAAGAGTAATGTGTAAGAACCTTTAACCACTGATGAATGATTTGGAAAAGATTTTTCCATTAATGTAAAAAATATACTTCTCTGCTTGATTTCCAGTAGATATTTTTCAGGACTTTTTTTGTTCTAATAAAAGACACCAAATCAACCAGTCCCTCAAATTATTCATCTTTTTTATATAAAAAAGTTGAATATACAAGTTTGATTTGCATGTTCAAAGAAAAATTATAGAGAAGCTGGCTCTTCTCTCATTTCCCAGAGATGCTGGAGGCTAGACTGTGTCACAAAACAATATGCCTTAAATCTAAGAATTTGGGGATTTCATTCATTAAACTGGCCATTAGGGATATTTGATGTAATTTATTTTCTGTTCCTGTCTCTGGTGATAATATGATCCTTGCAGATGGCTAAACACCCTTGAATTAATTACAATATAAATTATCACATTAATAGAACCAGTATTTCTATTAGGGAGGAAAATGTGTAAATACAGCGTTATTTTTCCTCTTGCACAAGCCTTAATTTTTATCACTCTAAGTCACTCAGTGCTCTGAAATAATATATGCAGTTTGTTAGCAGCTTGGATCTGACCAAACACATCAAGGTGACAGACCTCCATTAGGCAAATATATGCAGTAAAGCCATTTATAATCCAGAAAAAAGAGGATATACAAATTGCAGTATTTAAATCTACATTAATATTATTTACAATGCAGTGATTGTGTTACAGAACATATTTCAACTGATGCTGAGCCTACTGACCCAATCTTTGTTGCTGCCTTGTTCAAAAGGAGTGAGCATCTGTTTCGGATAAAGTCATAATACTGAACCCACCATCCAAAGAGGGTTCCAGAGCCATTTTATTTTCTATGCACAATCCTAGTGTTTAGACAAGGTATAACCAAATGTGAGCATGAGGGTACTGAATAGAATAATGAGGTGGTGGTGGGGAATCTGCATAAGGGTTATGCTATACCTAGAATATGACATAGATAAACAGCCTTGGCCCAGTATATCTGAATGAGTGTCTCCATCGTTCACCCCCAGGTTCTTCTGCGATTTCCTCACTGTGAGATGCGAAGTTACAGGGAACCTGGCAGAGGGCCTTCTCGGTAGTGGCACCTGCCCTGTGGAACGCCCTCCCATCAGATGTCAAGGAAATAAACAACTATCTGACTTTTACAAGACATCTGAAGGCAACCCTGTTTAGGGAATTTTTTAATGTCTGGTGTTTTATTGTATTTTAATATTATGTTATTTTGTATTTGTATTTGTATTGTATTCTGTTTTATTGTATTTGTATTTTATTATTGTACTTTGTTGGAAGCTGCCCAGAGTGGCTGGGAAACCCAGCCAGATGGGTGGGGTATAATTATTATTATTATTATTATTATTATTATTATTATTATTGATAAGCACAATGTTTTAATTCACACAGAAATAAAAAAGTATATGTATTAATGATGGTTTTAAATGGAAAATGGATACATGTAATGCCAACCCTGGAATTTTTCCACAAGAGTTTTTCTAAAGGACTCTGAGCTCCTTGCAGAGTTAGTGACTAACTAACTGTTGTTCTCTGGTAGCTAAAATGTGAGGATTGTAAACCTGGGATCATGTTATGGGTAATGGGTTGCAATCTCAATTTTGAAAGGAGTTTCCTTTGAGTCTTTGCCTCCCAAACCTCACTGGAGTGAAGATGCAAATGGAGGCATCTCTCTGGATGTTACAGGAAGAACAATGCAAGTAAATGACTCTCCTGAAGGAAGAGCAAACAGCCTGGAGGCTGGAGAGCAGGCTAGAGAGAGAGACCTTTGCTTATAGGTCTGTTTAAATTATTTCATACTTTCTAAGGTGCACAAGACAGCACAAGACATTGTGTGGATATTTTTGATGTTTTAATTCTGTTTTGAAGAAAGGTCTGCTGGTAAAAGCTTTAATGGTAGTTCCATGGACCTGGACAATGTTTCATTTCCAAAGGAGTCAGTTTTTATGCTTCCAGTTGCTTCAAACTGCACAGTATTTAATATCTGCAACAATAGACACTCAGTTAGAGGCCAGAACTTAAGATGATGTAATATAGATAGATAGATAGATGATAGACAGATAGATAGATAGATAGATAGATAGATAGATAGATAGATAGATAGATGATAGATAGATAGATATAGATAGATAGATGATAGATGATAGATAGATGATAGATAGATAGATAGATAGATAGATAGATAGATAGATAGCAAGCATGTAAGAAAAGTCCCGTTGACCAAAGGGCTGGCTAGTCCAGCATCTTGTTCCCACCAGATGCCTATTAGAAACCTACAAGCAGAACTTTTCTTCAGCAGGAGTGCACATCTTGGTACATTTCCCCAAATTCCAAATGTAAGGCAGCTCACCCTATTGTTAAACTCACACTGTTTGGAGAGGGGGGAGGAAATAAAAATATTGCCTGTATGTTAGTATTTGCCACCTCCAACTCCTCGAAATATTCCATCAACGGTGTCTCTGAAAAAATTTACACATCACTTGGGAAGACAGGCGAACTAATGCCAGGGTACTGGAAGAAGCAAAGATCACCAGTGTTGAAGCAATGATTCTTCAACATCAACTTTGTTGGACTGGTCATGTTGTTTGGATGCCTGGTTATCGTCTTCCAAAGCAACTACTCTATTCCGAACTTAAAAATGGAAAGCGTAATGCTGGTGGTCAACAAAAGAGGTTTAAAGACTGTCTCAAGGCAAATCTAAAAAAATGTAGTATAAACACCGACAACTGGAAAACACTGGCCTGCGAGCGCTCCAGTTGGAGAACAGTCTTCACCAAAGGTGTCATGGGCTTTGAAGATGCTCAAACTCAGGACGAAAGGGGAAACCATGCTAAGAGGAAGGCATGCTTGGGAAACCTCACCGTGATAAACTCCCACCAGGAAACCTATGTCCCCACTGTGGAAGGATGTGTGGATCCAGAATTGGCCTCTGCAGTCACTTACGGACACACCACTAAGACCATATTCATGGAAGACAATCTTACTCAGCTACAAGTGATCACCAAAGAAGAAGAATAAATAACTTTTTTCCTTATGCTTTTCTGTAACTCCAGAAGAGATTGAGAGGCAGTCATAGCAAGGTGTAGGGTATCTGTGGCCCTCCAGAGATTGCTTGTCTCCAACTCCCATCATTCCTGGCCATTGGTTGTGGTTGCTAGGGCTGATGGGAATTGGATTCAAACAACATATGGAGGGCCATAGTTTCCCCACTCCAGCTGTAGACTAAGAACCACTCAGTCATAGTTCATTTTTTAAGATAATAATCTCAACTTAATCTGAAAACAGGACTACAAAGAAGCTAGAAAAATAAAGATGCAAGCAAAGCAGAAGACTGAATCAAATTAGCACATTGCAAATAGACGCTTAGCAGCAAAACAACACGTCCCTAGAAATTGTGACACATCCATTTCTAAATCACTCTTAAATAAGGAAAACACTACCCACATGTCTCACCTGACTTCAGTTTGAGCAATGTAAATCCACCACAGACAAAATCGAATGAGTTCCACCAATGCAAGTGAAGCCAATGTAAGTGAAGTTTTATATTTATAGATGTCAATTGCAAGATGTGCTCTGTCGCCATCCTATTGTTCTCAGAGTCTGGTATTGACTCCTTATATCCTGGCACAGATCCCATCTCCATTATGGCTTGCCTTGTTGAGACGAGCAAAAGTCTAGTATCTGGCATGAATTCAAACCTCTCATTAGCTTTGATTAGTTGTATCCTGCTCCTAATAAAATCTATACTTTGCTATATGGCAATCACGGCATTTTATGAGATATGTTTCCTTCAGAACCTGTTCCTATGCTGAAGTTCCTGTAAATGCTTAGTGTATGGGATCATGTTCTATCAGTAAAAAAAATAAAATGGTTTGCTGATCTATCAATACTACTTACATTGTGTTTTCATCCCAGGCTGCATTGCTGGTCTGCGCCTTGTTGATGTAATAAATTTGCATTGACTTCTACAGCTCTACAGGAGTTCTACAACAGAAGATATCTATTATGTTCCAGATTCCAACTGCAGCACATTAAAAGGGACTAATCCTCCATTTTATTCATTAATGATGTTTCCTTTTTTGTACCTCCAGATTTTAAAAATAAATACCTGCTAAAACAATCATACATTGATAATATGTTGTTAATACCAGGGTGTCATTATTTTTTGAGTAATGTTCCCACATCCCAAAATAAAGAAGGGAAATGACATTCTGGGCCTACTAGTAGGGGCAAGAGATGAAGTTTTAAGAAATTAGAACTTCATCATTGGCTGGGAAATTAGCCAACATAAAACCAATTTTTAAAAAGAGATCATTGAGGGGTGAGATTTTGGAAATTTTGGGCCAGCTGGCTGAACTTCTGTCCTGGGAAAATAGGCGGAAAGTATTTAATTATGTGCTAACCACTCCCATACCCACTTGAGATAATAGACCTCTGCCAGAATTTATGCTAGACACTTAAGGGCTAAAGTGAGTTGGAGACTTTAGTATAAAGTTCTGAAAGGAGCTTGTGAATGTACATAAAGCCCTGCCAGAAACTGGATTAAATTAAGTGGCAACTCTGTACGTTTTGTTCTAACTAGCACACTTTCCCATAATATCCCTGAAAATTGCCTTGCTTCATGGTGCTAGCCTAAAATAGCCCCATTCATGAAAGTGAGAAGGTCTTTGGGCAAACATTATGGAACAAAAAGCAAATTTCAAGGGGGTCGGGGACATTTCTCCTTGCTCCTTTGGCTGGTGACTGCCAGCAGCGCCGATTATATTGGGTGGAAGGGGCCCCCTCAATAATTTGGGGCAAGGGGCTCAGCCCTCCCCCAATATTGAGGGGGCTGTCAGCCCCATCATTGGGCCCCATTCCCCCACCCCACCACCAGGCGAGTGCTCGGCAGTCAGGCGGGACCTGTGAGCATGAACTTCACCCTCCATGCACCACATTCCTCGTGCGCCGCAGCCTCTCTCTGCCCCTTGGATCAGACTTGACCTGTGGACAGAGCTGCCATGGTTAGCAGCCTCTTTCTGCAGTGGAGGAGCTGCACATGGTGCAGGCCAGTTGAGGAGAGGGACAGCAGCTCTCTGCTGCCAGCTCTCCACTCTGAGGAAGTTCCCTTGGCAGTTCCTTCATATGCCGGAGCCAGGCTCCGATGGGAGCCTGTTGGTGGGGTCCCTGGTCACCCCCTCCAGAAAATGCACCCGGTAGATGGTGGGCTCAGTGAGTCTGGCTGAGTTGGAGAGGGGTGTCCTGCATGTGGCATCATGCACATGTGATGTGCCCCCCCCAATGTTAGGCGCAACTCGGCGTGCCTGGTGGCTGCCATTTTGCTTTCCTCAGAATGTTCCAAACGATGCAATACCAAGACATAGCATCACTTTGGGGAGCATTCTGATGGAGGGGGATCGTGGCCCACACTGGTGACTGCCATTGAAAATTAGCTTCCTTTACTCCCCCTCCAATTCAGTCAAAGGTAGGAGAGGGGTTGAGAACTTTCTACTCATTTTTAGTGAGAATGTACTGTGTTGGACTATGGAGGACCCACATTCCCATTCCATCTCACTTTGGAAGCTTCTCTGGCCCATAGCTGTCAACGTTTCCCTTTTTTAAAGGGAAATTCCCTTATTCTGAATAGGATTCCTCGCAAGAAAAGGGAAACGTTGACAGCTATGCTCTGGCCGTCCCTTGTGTACCATTTTCTCTCTCTCCACCCCTGCCTTGCCATATCTCTGAAGATATGTTTCCATCCAAGATATTATGGTTCCCCTAAAACAATACCCAAATGACTTTTACAGCCTTTTAAATGTTTCTACATCAGTACGAGTAAAAAATACATCTCAGTTAATTCTCAGCCCCTTAAGGCTCCTGAAGCAAGATCAATGCAAAAAGCATAACGCTGCTAAGTAATGCAGATAATTGAATTATCTTTGACATACATATTGTGTGTCTGTAAAATTCACCCGTCTCGTCTTAGATTGGGCTTCATCATTATGCTTCACTCAAACATTACTTTGCCATCTCTTACATCATCACATGGGGGCAGGTATCTCCAAAGAGCTGCATCTCTCTTTATACATTAATAAAGGGTATATCTTACCCATTGTTACATGGATATCCCCAGTGAAATTCTTTGACAGGCAAAGTAAATGAAGAATAATAAAAGTTAAATTACTTATTTGTAATGCTAGCTAACTAATGCGTACAAAACCCACAAAGGGGGTGGGGGGAAATGTGCACTTTTTTCATTCCCTCTTCCCCACCCATTGATTCATTATTTAAAGTGTCTATTTATTTAGCTGTGCCTGTTTGACTGCTTAACGTGTCACTGAAAAGGAGAAGAGTTTCTATGTATTGGATTCAGCAATGGGCCAAGGGCTATCCTTTGAAATATTCTGTTTTTTCCATGCCCATGAAACCACGAATATCTTAAAAACCATACCAATAGAAGTAGTAAAGGTTCATATCTCCTGCAGGCAGCATTTAAAAGTGCAGGATATTACCCAAGCAGCTATTGCAGGGTTGTTCAAAAGAAATATGCAATAAAG
The DNA here is from genome assembly GCF_027172205.1 of Podarcis raffonei. NCBI lineage: Eukaryota > Metazoa > Chordata > Lepidosauria > Squamata > Lacertidae > Podarcis > Podarcis raffonei. Next base: position 71,442,794 of record NC_070608.1, read on the forward strand.
AGATGAGAATACTGCATCCATGTCTTCTCCCCGCCTATAGGAATATAGGAGACTAAGTAAATGGTAAAGGACCCCTGGGCAGTTAAGTCCAGTCAAAGGCGATGATGGGGTGTGGTGCTCATCTCGCTTTCAGGCCAAGGGAACTGGTGTTTATCCACAACAGCTTTCTGGGTCATGTGGACAGCATGACTAAACTGCTACTGGAACACGGAGGACCATGATGGAAGTCACAGCGCATGGAAACACCGTTTACCTTCCCGCTGCAGCGGTACCTATTCATCTACTTGTGCTGGTGTGCTTTTGAACTGCTAGGTTGGTAGAAGCTGGGACAGAGCAATGGGAGCTCACCCCATCACGTGGATTCGAACCACCAACCTTCTGATCAGCAAGCCCAAGAGGCTCAGTGGTTTAGACCACAGCGCCACCCGCTCCCTTATAGGAGACTACCTTATACTGAGTCAATCTATTGGTCCAGTAGTGTCTTGCCCAGTAGTGTCTGCACTGACTTGCAGAGGTTCTCCAGGTTTCAGACAGGGAAACTTGCACTGTCCTACCTGAAGACATTGAGGATGCACCTGGGACCTTCTGCATGCATGTGGACTGGGAGACAAATGGTGGAGTCAGGGCTATTTTTCAGCTGGAACTCGCCAGAACTTAGTTCCAGCACCTCTCATGTGGGCACTGTTGCCCTTATAAGAGTACAAGGGTGGTGTTCATGGTGAGTTCCAACACCTTTTTTTCTGGGGGGGGGGGAAGGAGAATCATAGAATCATAGAATCATAGAATCATAGAGTTGGAAGAGACCACAAGGGCCATCGAGTCCAACCCCCTGCCAAGCAGGAAACACCATCAGAGTACTCCTGACATATGGTTGTCAAGCCTCTGCTTAAAGACCTCCAAAGAAGGAGACTCCACCACACTCCTTGGCAGCAAATTCCACTGTCGAACAGCTCTTACTGTCAGGAAGTTCTTCCTAATGTTTAGGTGGAATCTTCTTTCTTGTAGTTTGGATCCATTGCTCCGTGTCCGCTTCTCTGGAGCAGCAGAAAACAACCTTTCTCCCTCCTCTATGTGACATCCTTTTATATATTTGAACATGGCTATCATATCACCCCTTAACCTCCTCTTCTCCAGGCCAAACATGCCCAGCTCCCTTAGCCGTTCCTCATAAGGCATCGTTTCCAGGCCTTTGACCATTTTGGTTGCCCTCCTCTGGACACGTTCCAGTTTGTCAGTGTCCTTCTTGAACTGTGGTGCCCAGGAGTACTGGGTGGAGATAAGATTAAGCCAATAAACTTTCATAACCTGCTCTACTCCTGTGGGTAATGTTGTCTATTCTGCTTGGCATTAAGATTATCATTTTTGTGGCTGTTGAGGGCAAGTTTCCACTGGAACATTTTAGCCAGGGACTTGTGCTATTGGACACTGCCTTCTGTGGTTGAAAATATGAACAAAAAGAACCTGACTTTTGATAAATCAAAGCATAGGTTTATTCAACCTTATACTCTGACAATGGCTGTTCAATAGATTGATATCTTTCCCAGTCCCATTATCTGATGTCCTTTTGCATACCCTCCAACATTTCTCCAATAAAAATAGGGATGTCTTTTTTACTACTACTACAGTGGTACCTCGGGTTAAGTACTTAATTCATTCCAGAGGTCCATTCTTAACCTGAAACTGTTCTTAACCTGAAGCACCGCTTTAGCTAATGGGGCCTCCCGCTGCCGCCGTACCGCTGGAGCACGATTTCTGTTCTCATCCTGAAGCAAAGTTCTTAACCCGAGGTAATATTTCTGGGTTAGCGGAGTCTGTAACCTGAAGCATATGTAACCTGAAGCATATGTAACCCGAGGTACCACTGTACTACTACTACTACTAATAATAATAATAATAAATACCCCACCATTCTGATTGGGTTGCCCCAGCCACTCTGGCTGGCTACACACACACACACACACACACACACACACACTAAACATAAAAACCTTCCCTATACAGGGCTGCCTTCAGATGTCTTCTAAAGGTTGTATAGTTCCATATCTGATTGGCTTGGGGGGGGAGAGGTCGCATAACTGCATACTCTCCAGCATTTCTCCAATGAAAATAGGAACATCCTAAGGAAAAGTGGGGCATTCCAGGATTAAATCATAAACCGAGACAGCTTCTTTAAATCCAGGACTGTTGCTGGAAAATATGGCCACTTGGGGGGTTTGCTTTTGACAGAACATGCCTGGAACTGAACTTAAGACTTTCTATGTGTCTAGCATATGTTCCGTTATGAGCTATGCCCCCTCTTTCTGCCCAGGTTATAATAGGAGTAGAATTTAGGAGTAATGGTGTGAAAAACGGGTTTGTCACCGCTCTAGCAGTAGAGCCCTTGCAGATGGAGAGGGTGAGAGGTAAGGGGCAGGTAGCTGTAAAAACCATCCTACTGGAATGAATAGGGCACTGTGGTGCTTATCCTGTTTAGGAAAGGTTAAATCATCTCTTACAAATTCCTTTTCTCTGCCTGCTGTGGGGCAATGACAGTTGATCAGTGCATCCCTTTTCACATTTCTCCAGGGGACTGCAATACTGGAGGCAGAAGAGTGGGCAAATTTAAGACACACAGTCTACATTTGCGTTGTTCATGGAAACAGTAAGTAACACACTCTATGCCGTTTAGAACACATGCATCTCCCCAAATCTGTCCTTTATAAAATATCGACCCCATAATATCTGAATAACGCAATTAAGAAATGTTGCCTTCTTATCAGCATGGTTTCTCCTGTAGCTACTTAAAGCCATTAAAATTGATTAAGATTAAGAGATGGGGAGTGTGAGTTGTGTTACCTTTGGTACAAATAATTTAGTTCCTTAGATTTGATCAAATTAAATGGAGAATCAAGTTAAGCGCCAGTGGAGGAAATGAGATGGAAGTTTCTTTCCTCATTATTTGTTCCATTTGTTTAGAACAAGATGCTTCCTGACTTATTAACCTGATAGATTTACTTAAAGGGTAAAACTCAACTGACACTAAACAAGAACTAAGTCTTATCAACAAATGAGCATTGCCAGTTAGCTGTCTACATAATGTGCGAAGATTTCTGAGGACTTGGTGATATCTGGGGTGAGGTGGGGGGGGGGAAATGATCACTCTGTTAGTCCTTGAAGCTATCATGAAAGAGCACCCCAAGTTCAACCCAAAACCTTTATGGATTCTGTTTCCCCTTTGCTCTGGAAATGGACCCCAAATCCCAAGAGCATATTATAATAGGACTGAAGGACTCTGAGATCCCTGCATAGTTATTTCAATTCTACATTTGCCATCTTATCCAGTACTTACCCTTATTCAGTATATACAGTACTAATAGCAAACTCTGGGGAGCGGGTGGCACTGTGGTCTAAACCACTGAGACTCTTGGGCTTGCTGATTGGGAGGTCGGCAGTTCGAATCCCTGTGATAGGGTGAGCTCCCGTTGCTCTGTCCCAGCTCCTGCCAACCTGGCAGTTCAAAAGCACACCAGTGCAAGTAGATAAATAAGTACCACTGTAGTGGGAAGGTAAATGGCGTTTCCGTGCACTCTGGTTTCCGCCGTGGTGTTCCGTTGCTCCAAAAGTGGTTTAGTCATGCTAAACGCAGCTCCTTCAGCTTGAAGCAAGATGAGCACTGTAACCCCATAGTCGCCTTTGACTAGACGTAACCATCCAGGGGTCCTTTACCTTAAAAAACAACACACAATAATAGCAAACTCACTATTTGAGTGTGGATACTCTAGTCTATAAACAGCACCATTCACAGAGGAAGGATACATCAGCAGACTTGGGGGGATCCAAAGCTTTGCAGAAATACTTAAAAACAAAACAAAACCCAGAAGTGGGAATAAAACCCCTAAGAGGTGGAACATGGAACTGCACACTCTGGCCTGAGCATAGATTGCTGGCTGACATTTGTGGGGAGGAGGTTGATGTCAAACCAGGGAGGGTCAGAGGAGGAATGGCATGGAGTTTCCTCGAATAGATTATGGCTGTCACTTGTGAATAGGAGCATTCCATGTACAACAATTTGCAGGCCACACTTGCATATTAGTATCCATATTTTTCTTATGCCTCTGTGGCATCAGCCTTACCCTATAATTAGGGCTGTCACGTGATTAAAGAGAGCTTTGTTAATAAGTCATGTGGGTTTTAGTTGATTAATCAGTTAAATCTGCATTCCATGCCGACTCAACATGCTCAGTCCTCCTTGGCCAGTCCCCTACTTTTTAAGGGATTCTTGCTCTCTGGATTATCTGCCACAAGTCTTAAAAGGTCTTAGGTCAATTCCTCTCCCCCTTCCCCTCCCCAGTGTGGTGTAGTGGTTAAGAACGGTAGACTCGTAATCTGGTGAACTGGGTTCGATTCCCCGCTCCTCCACACGCAGCTGCTGGGTGACCTTGGGCTAGTCACACTTCTTTGAAGTCTCTCAGCCCCACTCAACTCACAGAGTGTTTGTTGTGGGGGAGGAAGGGAAAGGAGAATGTTAGCCGCTTTGAGACTCCTTTGGGTAGTGATAAAGCGGGATATCAAATCCAAACTCTTCTTCTTCTTCTCCCCCCCAAAAATCTTGACTGCATTAACCTTCTGGAGATCAATTTGTATCTCACTGGAGGTATTATCAATTAATAAGCTTCAAAAGTCTTTCCCAACCCAAGCCATGTTAATTGGTCTTGTTCTGCATAAGTAGTGCAGGAGTCAAACTTTTTATGGATGTGGGAAGCGGGAGATGGAGAGAGTGAGAGAATGTCACACAGAAAAGTCTTTTGTCAGCCAGGAAAAAGCTCCAAGCTCTTCTGTGAGCACAGATGTTCATTTGGGAGAGAGGGTTTTCTTCCTACTTTAATGATTCTAAAAATATTAGCCAATGATAAATTATTCACAAAGGATTATTATATACATGAGCAATCATTCATCATCAAGCCTGAATTTTTTTTCATTGTCATCACTCAATTTGCATGAAATCCATCCAATGCTGTTTGCCTACATTAATATATAAGTCAGGTCATTATGTGCTTTTTTGGACAATGGGTAATAAAAGATACATTTCTCCCACACAAGAAGCAATTATTTACCAAGAGAAAAATTACCCCCCAAACCAAATACAGCCCTACTCATTATTTCTTCTTCTTCCTCTAAATAGTAACTTGGTCTGTCAGCATGGATGAAAGCTAAAGCCTGTGATTTTTCTAAAACATACTCTAATATGGCTGTTGATCACTGTGAGGGTGCTGATGGTCATCTCTGCAAAAAGCCAAAGGATATTTCCAGATCGCACCAGGGACCACATGATAGGCCATAATAAGAATCAGAATCAGAATCAGAAGAAGAATATACTGCTTAATGGGAAAAAATAGGCTTCTAAACAGTTTACAAGTAATCAAGATCGTGTTGGGGTGCTTGACATTGTGCGGTTCAGGGCAGTCTGTGCAGCAACTGCTTCTCAGACTTTGAATTTTGTTGGGATTTGAAAATCATATATCTAAATTCTGTCGACATGCAGAGGGCCGGGAGGCCAGCTGGCTAGCCCCATCTGAGCCGTTCCCTTCCAGCCATCCTGCTGCGAAGACCATCGGCCTCTGCCCGACGTAAATCAGCGACCCGGGCTTCAAAGCCAGGGCACACTATCAGCAGAGCGAACTGCACACACAGAATAGGTGTGAGGCTTGTGGGAGCATACCACAACTACAGATTTATTAATCATAAATCAGGACAAAGAAACATGTCGTCTCTCTCTTTCGTTGTCTAGAGAGAAAAGCAAAAGCAAAAGCTATACACAACGGAAGTTCCCAGCAAGCTGTGCTGGAATGTAAACAGACATGTGACATGCAACAGTTCCACACGTCTGCTCCTTAAGGTGGAATGGAAATCTCAATTGGGGCTTGTTGGTGCTGGTTTTGCTGGGGATGCCATTCCCTTCCTCCTCCCCCTGCTCCCACGACACAGATGTCCGTCACTGGAGACCCATTTTCAAACCAAGTTGAACAATTATCCCTACTCAAAGGGGTGGTATGGTGCATTTATGATACCCAATGGCCTGTCTGGGAGCAGTTGTGTATACTCTAATGAAATATCACAGTGCTGGTGCACCGTTAGCCAACTCAGTGCCCTCCTGACTGCAGTTCCCATAATCTGAGACCATTGGCCATGCTGCCTAGGTTGGATGAGAGTTGTAGCCCAACAGTGTGTCATTTACTCTGGATTTGTGTATACTGAAAATCAGTTAAAATGTCCAGGGAAACCTGGTTGTATGGCAGCCCATATCAGAAACAACTTCTTCATCTTTTGATATATATATATATATATATATATATATATATATATATTTGGGGGGGGTTCAGCAATTTTCATGCCCAGATTTTCACTTTTTGAAATATGGCAACCCTATTGTAATTCCAAAAGCAGAAACATCTGGTGGGCCACAATACAATGAAAATGAATGTTTATAACACTGAGGATAGACAGCATAGCATATATTGGATGAGCCATTGATCTAATCCAGCAGGATCTAATCTTATGCTGGAGGATTGAATTTAGCTTGGTTGAGTTACACATTGTGCAGGCCTTTTTTGGAAAAGAAAAAAAACACTACACAGTATAGGTATTTTATCCCGATGAAGACACATGTCTTCTTTTCATACATTGGCCAGAAGCATGGAATGTGTACATGGTGCAAAAGCTGCTACAGAAACTGACATGTTTGCAGATCTTAGAAAGTTGAACAATTAAGCATATAAAGACGGGGTCCCAAACCAGCAACTCATACAACAAGGTAAAGGAGGAAATCTGATATATGAAACAAATCTGCATGGCTTTTCCACAAATTATGCAGCTGTAATATAAGTTTCTCAAAATAAACACACATGTTTCATCAAAGAGCAACCAACCCTAGCTCTCACACAGGTTATTTGCCCAATGCATTTCCAAATATATGTTTGCTGCATTCACCCTTGATTTCTTTTAGGTTTGTGTTTTAATTTTTTTTTAACTGTATGCCCCAAACTATAATGAATGAAGAGACCCTAAGATACAGCGACCTATTATACTCTGAGCCTATCAAATTACTCATTGTTTCTTAGGATATTTTTTTCTAATGTTCAATTTATAATATTGTGTGTTCTAGCTTCAATATTATTATAGCTCTCAGAGGTGTTCCTATATACCCTCAATGTGCTTTTGGTAAAAAGGAATGCGTAGCAAGACCTTTGTATAAGTACAAAAACAACAACTAGAGAACAGAGTGAACAATTTATTTTCTAAGCATCTGGTAGAGAGAAGGCTTATCACTAATGCCTATAGACAGATACAGATTTTCCTTCACTGTGCTTTTTTTTATTGTAGTACCCAAATGTTGCAAACAGTATATTTATTTTGAGAGTGGAGGAAAGAATCTAATATATAACAGGCTGATTTTGTTGTCAGATTTTGGCCATTAAGCATATTTATAGCTGCTTGCAACTTCTTTGGGGAGCATACCACTGGTGGCATTCATTGCCTGCTAGTTGAGATGGTATTTTTGAAGGGATAGGATGGCCTTAAGAGATCGTGGAGGATGATTTGTGTGTCAATTTCACAGAATCTACAATATCAAAGGTAAGGGGAAATAAATAAACAAGTTTAAAAAAGGACACCAATATATTTATAATAACAAAAAAAAACAAAATGCATGTCTTAAATACACTTCTGCGAACACCAATGCTAGTTAGAGAACAGAAAGAAACAGTCACTCCATTAATAATTTGATATTTTTTTAATGTATTTTTATTAAAGATTTTCTTGGGTTACAAAAGTATGTGCAATGTCTCTCTCTTTTTTCCCTTCTAGTAACATTTTTTACAGATCAGTTTCATTTGTTGAGACATTGGGAAGAAAAGGGGGGAAAGAGGTGGAGGGGGGAAAGGTGAGTGGGGGTGGGGTGGGGTGGTGATGTTTCTATTTTCCTTAACATATGTGGGGTTTTGCATCAGCGTCGCTTGTGCAGGTTCTCTGCTATTCACTTGTGTTTCTTTGTTGGTGAGAGAGGTTGGGGTTGGCCTAGGGTGTGGTTGTTTGTTTATGATTGGCTGTGATGATCTTTGTTTTCATTTGTGAGTGGGGTGGGTAGGTGTTTTGGATCAGGTTAGCCATATTGATTTGTATGCTGTTGGTGGATTATTGTCATTGTCTTGTTGGGCTGTGTATGTGATAAACGGAAGCTATACCGGGGTGAAGGTGTCTTCTTCTATTTGTCCCTGTGTCAGTTTCAGTTTATTGGTTAATTTTTCTAGTAAGGTTGTTTCCCATACTACTTGGTACCATTGGCCCATGCTTACTCCTGACAGCTCTCCAGTGTCTGGTTATGATGTTTCTGGCTGCTGAGAGTAGGTGGGTTATGAGTTCTTTGTGGTGTAAGTGGGCATTATTGTATTGGAAGATGTTTAGTAGGGCCAATTCTGGGGTGATTTCTAATACTTACTTAGTTATTTTACTTATTTCTCATATGTCTGTTGTCCAGAATAGTTGGATTTTGGAGCACTCCCACCACATGTGGAGGTATGTGCCTGTGGAGGTGCACCCTCTCCAGCATTTTGGTGAGGTTCCTGGTTCTATTAGCGCTAGTTTTCTTGGTGTTAAGTACCACATGTAGGTGAGTTTCAGAGTGAGTTCTTTTCTTTTCATTGGTCATTCCATTAATAATTAGAATAATTAGAAGTCTGTGAATACTGAGAATCATAGAATCATAGACATGTAGAGTTGGAAAGGACCCCAAGGGTCATCTAGTCCAACCCCCTGCAATGCAGAAATCTCAGCTAAAGCATTCATGACAGATGACCATCCAACCTCTGCTTAAAAACCTCCAAGGAAGGAGAGTCCACTGCCTTCTGAGGGAGACTGTCCCACGGTCAAACAGCTCTTACTGCCTGAAAGATTCTCCTGTCATCTAGTCCAACCCCCTGCAATGCAGAAATCTCAGCTAAAGCATTCATGACAGATGACCATCCAACCTCTGCTTAAAAACCTCCAAGGAAGGAGAGTCCACTGCCTTCTGAGGGAGACTGTCCCACGGTCAAACAGCTCTTACTGCCTGAAAGATTCTCCTGATGTTTAGTTGGGTGTTATGTACTGAGTTGAATAGGATCCAAATTGCAGCAGTCTGATTGGTCCTAGAACAATAGGATCCAAAAGGCAGCAGTCTGATTGGTCCTAGAACAATAGGATCCAAAAGGCAGCAGTCTGATTGGTCCTAGAACAATGCAGCAGTATGATTGGTTGGCAGGAACTACCCAATCATGCTCCAGATAGAAGTGAATCCACAACCTGATTGGCTTACAGTAGAATTCCGGAATTAGCCAATCATGTGCAGCCCATTGTGTAAATAATGTATATAAAGCAGATACTTTGAGGGGACATTCTTTTCATTCCTCCTCACCACTATGAGCTGAATAAAGAGCATGAAATCACTTCGCGACTCTGAGTATATTTCATTGGGATCTCCTTTTTTGTAACTTGAAGCCATTGGTTCGAGTCCTACCCTCCAGAGGAGGAGAAAACAAGTTTGTTCCATCTTCCATTTGACCACCCTTGAGATATTTGAAGATTGCTATCATATCTCCTCTCAAGTCTCCTCTTTTCCAGGCTGAACATACCCAGCTCCTTCAAGCGTTCCTCATAAGGCTTGGCTTCTTAATGGGGAATAGTCACCAGTTGTGAAGTACAGCTTAGCTTGTTGGGGAAAGAAGACCCTATTTAACAAAGCTTGAAAAATTAAACAAACTTAAATCTAAAAGTAGACACAAACTTTTTTCTGTTTATATCTAGAACCAAGCAGTTGTGGTCAGGTGGTGTTGCTTACCTTACTTCACTTTGTTGCAATCACTGTGGCTTACTGGGAAGGGAAGAAGTTAGTGTCAGGCTTCAGGGAATCAGCTTCTTCTCCCATGGCAGTAGATAAGAAGAGATCAAATGAAAGGAATGTCTTACCAGTTAGATTCTTTAATAATCATAGCGAGAGAGAAAAAGAACACATCTCCCTAGAAATGGTGGTGCTCCCAGTTAAGGCTCACTTCCCCCCTCCATCCCTATTAATCTACGTCACTTCTACGTCTTGTAATCTGAGCTTGTACCCTCTGCGCTTTCTGTTCTAACACTTTCTGAGCTCTCTGTGTCTTTGGGGAAAGGGGGGGTGTATGCTGTCTGGAGACTGTGAATCTGTTAACTCTCTCTCTTCTAGTGTGTCTTTTGCTAGCTGTTCCCCATCCAGTATTTCCCAGCTTCTGCCTTCTGAACTATGTCCCTCTGCAAACCAGTGTTCCAAATCTATACTGTCCTCCTGCTCCTGGGAAGATTCAGGATCAGGATCAGGGGGAGGGGTGGCTCCCACCATTCCTCCTCAGTGCAGCCCTTCTCAGCACGGTCTCTGACAGTTAGGTACCAATGAGGTTGCTGTGGTGCCAATACACTACAGGAACACCAGACTAGCTCCACTGATGTATTTACACCTTACTGCATTCACCACTGCCTTCCCCTTCTGTTCTCCCTCTTGGTAAGCCACAGCAAAGGGGTGATGGGAAATCAGGTAAGTTCCACCACCTTATTCCACTGCCTGCTACTGGAATTGGGAGATATTTCACCAGTCTCACCAAAACTCTTTCCCCCCCCCCAAAATATCAGAAGTTCCACCTATATCTTCTCTTAGGTGAAGCTTGGATCCATCCTGAGAATTTATGCTAGTCCTATTGGAAGTCTTCTGCTTTGCTCAAAACCCCATAGATGCTTCAACCAAGGAGAAATGTCGAAATTTTCCATGAAATTTTTGCCAGAAGAGAAATTCAGGCACAATTTTAAATGCACCATAAAACAAGTGCTGAACTGGACCTGTTGTTTCTTGGTCATCTTTCTGCCATATATTAAACTCTGCAAGGTGCAATGTATTTGTGTGAATTGACCTATGCAGCTACCTATATATTCATCTGTTGAACCAAATAAACATTCTGCAATGCCAGGCAAAGACAACTGGATGGCTTTTGTACCTAGATGCACACTTGAGCTATGCCATTCATCACCTGTACTAAATTATCTACTGTGGTATCTACAGGTGAGATTAAAAATGAATGAATGAATGAATGAATGGGAAAGTAGTAGACCTGGACCAAAATGATCCACCACATTAACTCAATGTGATTCTGGGAGAAGTCCAAAGAACACTCCCATATAGGGCATTGACCGGGCCTGCTTGGCCTCACTGACACACTGAAAGCTTTGAGACAGAAGCAAGGGCACATCTGCAATGTGAGTTTACTCATATTCAAGCAACTGCAGGTGGAAGCCTCCTGCAGTACTTCCCCAAGCAACATGATGAAAATTGGAGATTGAGAGGAGGCACACCATGCAAAAGGGCATTGCAACCCCACCTTGGTGTGCCCATGTGTTCAGGCACACCATGCCTGAACACACCTATTATGAGAACTGAAATGTCATGGTCTACAACCCATCCAACCCTTTGCTTAGTCTGTGTTTTTAATATTCTGTTGGGAGCCACCCAGAGTGGCTGGGGCAACCCAGTCAGATGGGTGACATATAAATAATAAAGTTGTTGTTGTTGTTGTTGTTGTTGTTGTTGTTGTTGTTATGTAGCTGCATGCTGCAAAGAAATATTAGTAGTGGATGGCAAGCTGTATTTAAAGAAGCTTGTTTGCCATTATTGGTTTTCTTATTTAAAACCCCCTGAAAATTTCCAGGAACCCTCAGGCTTCACTGGAGCACAGTTAAACCAAAACTAAATGATTGAACCTTCTCCAAATACTACTTTTTTTAAAAAAAAGTCCTAACAAGGCAGGCTCCTTCTTTTTTTATTTGTAATTATGTTAGTGACACCCAAAGAAGCTTGACTTCTGCCAGTTGTGAGCATGGATTGCTGATACGCAGCTTCAGGCCTTTGCTCAAATTGAGTCCCTGTGTTCTTCCTACGGAACAGATTCCAGCAGAAAACGGTTTGTATTCCAAGTTTCCTAGATATATCAGGATGGGCCCTGTTCTTTGGCCACAACTCTGCATAAGGAAGGAGGCTGCAATCTGCTTTCTCTCTCTCTCTCTTTCCAATCAGCTACAGCCACAGGGCCTTGGCAAAACTCCATTGTGGCCGAGAGTCAGAGTCAGCTGTAGCTTGGGTGCATCTGTCAGCCCTAACTGAAATCTTAACATTTTTTGCCATGGCGTACTGATTTGCTTCCAGCAGAAGCTATTAGTGAAGGTTCGTTCCAGTTGCTGTTAGTCATCGTTGCTAGCACTCTAATTGTTTGACTTTCAAATATCGGGGATAATGGCATTTTTAATGTGATGACTTTGGTTATTTTTACTCAACTTTTTTTGTGTGGGGGGGTAATGATAAAGGGCTCTCCAATTTTCATGGAGCATATTAGTATTGAGGTGGCATGTATGGCATTTCTCTTGCTTGACGATAAACAAGAGGACGCAGGCTCTTCGATGTTTTTGATGCGATCCCACAAAGTAAAAATTGAAGAGGGGATAAAAGAAAGCCAGTGGCAGAGCTTTCGACATGAAGTAAACAAAATGTGAAGAAAGGCCAAGAGATTGGCTTTGAAAGTCTTTGAAGACAAGCATTATCATTGCTTCTAAAAGTCTACAGAAAGAGGCAGAGACTCACATAATTATGCATTTATAAAGATACTGGGTTAGACTAAGAAGTGCTGATAACCTTTTAAAATAATAAAACTGAGGGACTCTATAAAGGACATGCAGATCATCTGATCTAGTCATCTGCTCCCAGAATCCTACATGCTGAAACAAATTTGTGTATGCAAGTGTATGTGTAAATGTAGGTGTGTTGTATCTGACAAAAGGGGCAATCCTGTGGCAAGATAATGCAGGGCAGCCAGCATTAAGTCCCCAATCCTGGCTCCTCCAAAGATATGCTAACGTAACTTGCTCATCCTAGCTCATCTGGGGCTCAGACAGCTGAGCTAAAGCTGGCTGAGCCAAGTCCAGTGTTAGTCACAAAAATAGGTGTTCTGGAGATGAGACCAGAGACAAGGGGACCTTGGCCAGACCCTAAACCCCATTCACATCAATCATGTGAGCTGGAAACCTGGTATAAAATACTATTTTAAAGGCTTGTTTCCCCTCTGCCAGGCTTAGGCAGACAGCAGTCTCTCCACTGCTAAATGCAGTTTGGATCTGGTGTAACTTTACTCTTCTGTAAGTTATACCAGCTTGCTTTTCACGAGCTTCTTCTGCATAGGATTGCTTCCTAAGTCATCCTAAGAGTAGACCCATTCAAATCAATGGACTTAGGTGAGACAGTCTACTCTGGGTGTGACCTAGTTGGATACCACACTTGATTGAAACAAGTATACTCAGATTATGGCTTAGTTGGATAAATCGCAACTTCAGAATGGCATCACTAAAGTTATGTCATGCTTTTATGGCATATGATTGACCAAATCATGGCAAATGGAGCAAAACTATGCAAACCGAGCAGTCTTGCTTCTAAAGGTTATCTACTATATTTTATCAGTTGCAACAAATAGTCTACAAATCAATAAGATGGCTAGTAGAAGGGCAAAAACTTGCTTTTTCCAAGGAAATGGACATGGAGGCTTCACCTTCTCTCATGACACTGCATTCCAAAATAAGAATGAGGGAGAGCGAAATAGCATTTTTTATTTTTACATCTGGTTTGTGTATGTGTGCGCACACACACACACTTTATTTATTTATTTTAGATTCTTAGCAAGCAACAACACCATGAACTAATTAGCAAAAATAGCTATGAGTAAATAAGCAGCAAATATAAATAGCTCAAATCATACACCACCATTATTTATGAAGCACAGCTAGCTCAGGTTGCTAGATTGGTAACAGTTTCTTTCACAGTTTCTGTTGCTCTTCAGCAACAGTGGAAGAGCTAACTGAAGCACCATGAGGAACCATCTCCACTACTGCTTCTGCATGTTTTTAGAAATCTGGGCAGTAGGGCAATGCCCCACACAAGCGGCAGGCCTCCTGGCCCTGCTGTACTTTTGATAACATTAGTACAACAGGGCCCTAACTTTAGAATTGGGTTTCTTAAAAAAATAAACAACAACCAATAATTCATTATCATACTTGCGTGCCAAGGCTCTGTGCCCTGCAGCTCCCCATTGATTAATAAACACACGGACATGAATATTTAGGTTTATGGGATAAAGAAGGCCACAGCTTTATTGGTTACAACTGTAAGTGGTTTGGCTTAGGCACTGGGTGAAGCCAGGCTATATCTTGACTCCCTCCCTTCTGCAGGGAGTTCAACTAAAGGTAAAACACCAGTAGGCGGAGCCCTATGACTTACTTCAAATAGGGGCACCCTGAGGGGTTCCCATTGGGGCTGTGGCATGGCCTGTTACGAAAAAGGAGCAATGCAGCAGCGAGCTCCAGATGGCTGGAAAGCCAAACAGGATGTTGATGCATGGGACTGTACCGTGGGAACAAAGGAACAGTCTATTCATTGTACTGAGCACCGGATGTTAGCTCAGAGTGTCATCTGACCTGTACTGGAAGTACAGGGGAGGAGTTTTTCGCTCTCTGCTGTTGGTGTTAAGAGAGTGCAGACACGTTTCTCTGTACTGCTGGAAAGACAGAAATAAAGGCATGTAAATACATTTCTGTCTGTCTCTTTCCCCTCCCTGGGGATGGCAGGGGAGGAGTGGTGTGTTCTTCTCATGTTAGAGGAGGATCGCCGATTGAGATCTCGCCTGATCTTGCCGGGAGTCGCAGACGGGGAGGTCAGCAAGGAACTCAAGCCGGGTGCCTGGAGAGTGGCCAATTCCTCTGACTAGGCTTGATTCCTACATGGCCATAGCCCACATCTGGGCAGGATCCACACACACACCAATCCCTTTAACAGGATACCATTAATGAGGAGGGGCAGGTGGGCACTACAACCTCCCCTCCGTTAAAAAAAAAGGCTTACCCAATGCCTAACTTCCACTTGAGCCCAAACAGCTCTCCGCCAATACCCTAACACCTACAACCAATTGCTGAGGCTCTCTGCAGTGCCTTTCGGCCAGATATCATATCCAACATCGGAAAGGCATACTCCATCGGAACAAGAACCTCCTAGTCGAAAGTGATGGCAGGGTGACATATCACACGACCTTTCACGTGTTGCACCTTCTGTGCAACTACGCAATTAGCTTGCTTTCTAGCTTTTTTGTGGCAACTGGGTCAGGGGAGTCATGCCAGCAATTCCTAACCAATAGCTAGGATCAGATTAAGGTTAAGTCCGGGTACAGGGCAGCAAGCTTATCAAAGTCCTCTTTAATGTTCCAGGGTAGGTCAGTGCCCTTCTTTAGAACCAAGTTGTTTTTGCCCAGCGTGTCAGGGGGGCCATGCAATGCAGCTCTACCTGGAAAAAAAATCATTTTACCGAAGCCCCATTCTACACTGAGATGGGTGGGTGTGCTCACACATCAAATGCAGTTATGAAACAAGGTATTATTAGACATTGAGACTGACATTATCAACATTACTGGCCCTCTTTTGCATCCAAGCATTCTCAAGCACTTGGCAAATGTGATTATATACTGCTGTGTCCTTTATCTCTCTATGCCCACTGGAGCATCACACCCAAAGGCACTGCTAATTGGCAATGATGCAGCTACACTTTGAGGAGTATGTATTGTGAAATTGGTGGTAGTGGGGAGACACCCATTCCACTCTCTCTCTCTCACTCTCATTCTCTCTCCGTTGCCTAAGACAAGAAAAAAAAAGGAGAGACAAGCTAAACATTTCCCCTACTTACTAAGCAAGATATCACAGGACTGACAGC
This sequence comes from Podarcis raffonei, assembly GCF_027172205.1. Lineage (NCBI taxonomy): Eukaryota > Metazoa > Chordata > Lepidosauria > Squamata > Lacertidae > Podarcis > Podarcis raffonei. Next base: position 71,458,617 of record NC_070608.1, read on the forward strand.
CTAATTCTATGCTCTAGTGTGCTAAAACTGCAGTCTATTAGGCTAATATCTCCTAGCTCTGTAGCAGCAGCTGTCATCATTGGTTCACCAGATCGTGTCCTCTTCCCAGAGAGCACGCGTTGTGGTGAGATCGTCAAGACTGACCTCACTGCTGTTGTGAGTGGGAGCGATTGGATAGCCACAACAACCCAATTGGTGGTCCCTTGGTGGCTGGGCCAATGAGATTAATGAGATGTATTAACCAAGGGACCTATATACCACTGCACGTTGCATTGAGCTTCCTCTTTTCGCCTCATGCATCAGATCACCTGCCCACCCTCCCTATATTTAGGGTTCATTATGACCTTGCTATGCCGTCATGGGTCGTCTGTTTTTGGGACAGGGGCCCGGTAGGAATTTTCCCATTTGGCTGATTGGCTGGTGCCACTTGGGTTTCGCCTGCCGCGTAGCAAATCATCACAACATTGTAAGGTTTGGCTGTTAGGCATTGGTTCAAGATGGAGGGGAGGGGAGGTTGTCACACCCCTGCCCCTCCAATGCGCGAAAGGGTATTCCATTAAAGGAATTCAGGGGCTCGCCTTGCTTTTGTCAGATCCCCTCCCAGGGGTTAGGGCCACGCCAGAGCCCCTGGGAGCATTTGGGGTGAGCTTGAGTCTGAACCTGGTCCAATGCTCCCCCAGGATGTTTTCCCTTACTGACGTCTGCCGGAGTCCAGTCATCAGTGCTGCCCTGCCAAGGTCAGGTGCAGCTAGTCGGGAACCAATGCCTAAGCAAACCACTCACAATCTGTAACCAATAAAGTTGTGGCCAAAATTATGCCAATAACCTTAAACTAAATTCTGTGTCAAATGTGTCTTTATTTATTGGGGGAGGTATTGGGATCTTAACACGCAACAGCCCTTGTATCAGGGCACATCCATGGAACAGAAGCACTGGGATAAAGAGAAGGGAAAGCAGGGTATATTGGGGAAGAATTCCCTCCATTCCCCATGTCAATGTATGAGTGTCAATGCACATGGAAGTACAATGGCACCATCCATACACAGGAATGAAAGAAGTACCGGTAATTGTTGTTCATTCTGTCTTGCATTACTTGTATGCAGTGATACCGTATTTTTCTAGAAAAAGAGGTGTTGGAACTCGCCTCCCTTCTTCTCTTACATGGCAATTGGCACCCATCTGAGAGGTCCCAGAATGGAGAAAAACTTTCCCTGCCAAAACTTAACTAAGGAGAAAATCCCTGCCTCTGCCCATGTGTACAGTCATCTGATTATCCCATCCAGACATTACTGGAATGCCACAGACTGAGCCAGGGGGACAAGGCTCCCACACCACTGAGGTAACAGAGGAGAAATGGGGGACCTTTGAGCTTCCAGGTGTTGCTGAACACCATTCATTCATTCATTTTATTTGTGTGCTGTTTTTACACACAAAACCATGCTCAAAGTGATATACAACTAATAAACAGGGATAAGTTTCAAGCAACACTACAATTCCGTAATAGCACAGCAAAACAATAACATAAGATCGGTTTCCTAATAACACAGCAAAACAAAAAGCTATTTCAAAAATCCCATACTCTGAAAGATGCTGCCCTTGTGGCACAAAACAAGTCAAATCCATCGCACACATTCTATGTTATTGCCCATTTAATGCAAAAATATGTGATAAGTATTTGGCCCCCTTAATGAAAGAGGGCATTTACCGCACTGACTCTTCCAGGGTGTCTTAGTTGCTGAACAATTGCAGTAATGAAATTGTGGAGAATGCAGCAAGATTTCTGAAATTACGTCACCATAGGTCCTAAGAGCCATTTTTGTACCTCATGATGTCCATACAGTTTTATCCTTAAGTATCTTCTACTATGTTTCGTTAAGTGTGTTGTGTTATATTCCATGTATACGATGCACATTTTCTATACCAATAAAGGAGATAGATAGATAGATGATAGATGATAGATAGATAGATAGATGATAGATAGATAGATAGATAGATAGATAGATAGATAGATGATAGATAGATAGATAGATAGATGATAGATGATAGATAGATAGATAGATAGATAGATAGATAGATAGATAGATGATAGATGATAGATAGATAGATAGATAGATAGATAGATGATAGATAGATAGATGATAGAACATCCAGACATACCAAAAAAAACCACCCAGATTTTAATACTATAAATATAACAAGATTGCTGAAACAATGTGTAACACCCAACATTAAAAATAACTAGGGAGCTTCACGGTTTCACCTTAGTCCTAGAAACGCCCCTCTGATTATGTTGCTCTCCTCCAACACTTTCTTATAAGGCTTCCAAGGGCAAGGGATGGTGTAACAACATTTGCCACAGTGTCAAAAACTTTTAAGCTGCTGCTCAACCCAAGCAGAGGAACCCCTTTTCGAGTTTCTTCAGAAACCTGGCAACAGAAAATGGTACAAAAACCCAATGTCACAATTCCCTATCAGAAATCAGAAGGAAAACGAAACGGCTCTGAATAAATGAGATACAAGAGCAAACATGCAAATTACGATTTAAACTTTGTCATGTTAATCAAACAGGGCAGAAGCATATTATGCTGCTAGATGAAGTTGCAGGCTTTCATTAGATAGCTTGATTTCCTTGAGAGCTGGACAGATAAAACTGAAATAATGACAACCAATGTTCTTCCTCCTTCTGAAACAGATCAAAGACAGCAGACCTGAAATTTATTGTACTTGGCACCTTCATAAAAATGCTGAATGCCTACGTGATTGAATCACTCTCTCGGTTCCATTAGTTTTGTATCTATTAAAATTAGCAATTCATATCCCCAGCCAAACAAAATATCTAGAAAACTAGACAGAAGGCTATAAACATGACACTTAGAAATTAACAGGAAGAATATATTAGAGAACTGTATCTCTGTGTTAATGTTGTGTCAAGAAGTCTGCATCTGGGGCAAACTGAGAATTTTCCAATGGGCACCAAAGGGATTTGGGGAATGGCCCTTAAGTGGTGATTTCTATCTAGCACCAAACATCAGTGTGCCATTGGGCTAGATGGAATTGTGGCTTTCATACTGTTTCTGAGGATGGGGATGCAGCTGGGGTGTGGAACAAGCACATTACATTACATTATTATATATTAGTTCATTCTTTTAGCATGCCCTTCCTCCCTAAAAACATACACACAGTAAATGAAATATTACACACACACACACACACACACTTAAAACACAACACACTGCACAATAAAACTTAAGACTCCAATAAGACTACATTCCAAAAGCCCGACCAAATAAATAAGTTTTTAGTTTGTTCCTGAATGTTGTCTATGTGGGGGACAACTGAATTCCAACTGAGATGGAATTCCATAGTGGAGGATTGCCACACAGAAGGCCCTGCCCCATGGGCCATGCCCATAGGTGGGGCTATGAGCAGGGCTTTCCCAATTGATCGTAAAGCTCAGGTCATCAAATGTTGAGGGAGACGCTCCTTTAAGTACTTGGGCCCCAAGCAATAAAGGGCTTTGTACTCCAGTGCCAACACCTTGAATTCAGCTTAATGGCTAACAGAAAGAGCAATTCTAAGAGTGTTGGCTGCCTGATGGAGAGGGGGAATGACAACCAGAATGTAGTGAAATGAGAAAGACATGGCTGACTGGCTGGAACCCTGAGCACTCTACTCCACACTAAAATATTTTATTGAATGTCCCCTTGTAACTCTCCTAATGGTTTCTGCATCACTGACAAATTGGTTCTTCAAGATATACAATAGTCTAGAGTAAAAGTATCTCAGCTATCAAATTTAGGTAAACTGAACCTCCATGGTCAGAGAAAGGATACCACAGACTATCAAGTGTTGGAGACAAACAACATAGGACAATCATCATTGTGCCCTGCTTGTGAGCTTCTAGGAACACTTGGCTAGCCGCTTTTAGAAATGATGATCATTAGATCCCTCTGTAATAACACATAGTCATCAATAGCTCATAGTCACCCAACAGCTAAAAGCATGTTCCCTGTCATGTATTAGGCAACATTTATTCAACATGTGGCATTTATGTAGCCAAAATGACACAAGCCACATACAAGAGGCTTGGGGGAAGAAAACCCTAAGAAGGAAACTCGAGCACAGCCAAATGAGGACTGGGCAAGCTCACTGGTGACAGAATGATGACTTGACTCTTGGTGGTAGTGATGGGACAAATGGAAAATCAATGGGGAAAGGAAATGGAATGGAGTATACTGGGAAAGGACTGCGACAATGAATAGGTCCCACTTGCCCTCTTTTTAATCACAAAAGCGCAGGCAACTGTATGCATTATAAAGGTACTGCATTGTTCATGAAACTGAATTCAAAACTGAGTATATCCTAGTGATATTTGTCCCTAAAGTCTTTAATTATATGTTTAATTGCTTAAACTACTGTTAACCTTTCCTGAAGTAGGGAATTATGACTGTGAGATAAAATACGTCCATGTTAGTTATTTTTCTTCTTTGTCATGTCTTATTTTGGATTTATTTCTGGTGTGAGCACATAAATGGATCTGTTAACATGTTTTTAAAGTACCCATCTAATGTCTAAATGACAGCGATTCTTCCTTACTTCATTATCATTCTCAAAATTTACAGAGAACACCTCTTTCAGCACTTTTTTTCCCCTTCCTGAAAATGAACGTCTATATTTTTTATATATATCGTCCCCATGGAGTACAAGGCTCCTAGTAGACTAGTGTTTGATTTCCAGTCCTTTTATCTCTGATTGTAGATACGATAATTCCAACCTTAGCCAAGTCTGATTTTAATTGAAACTTCATAAGAAATTGCATTTCCCTTTGATAGAAGATTTCAAAGTTACCAAGCAAAGTTTTGGGGTATAATTGAAGGGTCATGAAAGGAGAGGGCCCTGAAGTGTTCCAGTGCTCCTGGCCATGATCATCAAAGGGTTTCTCTGTTACTGGCAGCCACAGAAAAGCTAGTTTGAAGTTCTATTAATATAGGAGTCCTACATCAGTCCAAATCAACAAATAAAACTGCCTTCTGTTGCTTTTCCATGGATTCAACCTGAGACCCATAGTAGCATGGGTGTGATCTTTGATCTACTGGCCAAGAAGACTGATTCTGTATAGGTGTCAGTAGCATATCCTCACCTCAACATATCTGCTGCTTCCTATAAAAGCATCAGCAACCTAGACCTTCCTTATTTTATCCATATTTTCCACCATCATGAATGACCAGAACCAGAACAACATAGAATGTGAAGTAGGACTTACAGAAGTGGTGAAGTGCCTGCTTTGATTTCTCCAGCAAGATAAAAGCTGAGGATAAAGGCTTCATCTCGGAAGTCGAATGTTTCAGTTTCCAAACACCAAAAACCTGGAAATAACTGCTTTGGTTTTTGAATGTGCCTCGGAAGTCGAACAGGAAACATGACTTCCATTTTGAGTTTTCCATAAGCAAATGCTTCCGGAAGTAAATGCTTCAGTTTTCAAACGTTTTGGAAGTAGAATGGTCTTCCGGAACAGATTATGTTCGAAAACCGAGTTACCACTGTATAGTGTGTCCTTGTTTATCAATATGACCCTTTTGTATGGTTTTGTATGTTTAGTGGTATTTTATGCATTGTGACCTGCCATTACTTTTGTTGATTACAGTTTAGTATTTTTGTATTGTAACTGATAATTGTAAACTGCTTAATTATTATTTGCTGATATTTAATTTTGCTGTTTACTATTATATTCCAATGGATTACTGAATGTTGCTTTATTTGATATAAATTGTTTTGTTAAAACCACTCACCTTTTGCAGTGGGTGGCACTGTGGCTGGGCATCTGGGCCCTCATGGTGATCCGGCTAGGGGGCGGGGGATTGATGCCCACCTCACGCCAATTTCCCAGCCGTGTCACGCTCGCCCAGCCAATCAGTGCTAGCAAGGGGCATGACCACAGGTGTTTTAAACCGTGGCTTGGCTGGGGGGTGGCTTCCCTCTCTCGCCTCCCTGCAAAATCTACCGGTCGCTTCTCCTTTGAGACTTTGCTTCTTATTTTCTTCCAATCCAGTTCCAGGTTACTGTTGATCATTGCTGCACCCGCAAGATTCCCACCCCATTGCCTAGGATTATCGTTTATATTAAAGTTATTGTGACTTTGGATCAGATTGTTATTATGTGTGTGATCTTTGTGTCTATTTTGTTGTTTCTTCAGCTTGTAAAGGCGGTATACAAATTAAAAGTGAAATGAACTGAAATGAGAATATGATATCAGTAAACACCAATCCCTTTGGTGAGATTGACTTCTAGCACCAGTTAGAAGATAGATAGATGATCTCTAGATAGCTAGATAGATATAGCAGACATGGTACATGAACCATAGCTCTAATAGGACATGAAGATCCAGAGACCCTTGATGACCTAGGTGCCCTATGATTTTAGGGAAATGTCTTAAGTTGGATGGTAGCTCTATCAATTCCAGTAAAGGCTATTTTGACTGACAGTATGGTCCAAAGTCTCAAAGCAGAGGGCTTTCCTCAAGCAGGAGCACAGCCCCATCCACAGTAGGCCACCTGCCTAATTTCTGGACTTGGAAATTGCCTACCAATATGACCTCTTGCCTTTGCAGGATCCATTTTGACCTTGTTGATCCTCACCCAGTCCCCTCTTGCATCCGTGCACTGACTCGGGACTGGTACAGCCAGAGAAATAGAAATATTTTATCAACTATTGCCAATGAAAAAAAGAACAGTAATTATATTTTAAAAGTCATAACTGGTATTTTCAAACACTATGGAAAGAACAGTGTTAACCTATGAAGTCAGGCAGATAAATAATGCATATGTCACAAATACTTATTTTCGTAGCAGGCAAAATATAATTAAAAGTTAATCATGTAGAAGAAATCTTTCCCTTCATATTTTTAAAAAAGTAATGTGGGGTTGTTGTTGTTATTTTGTCTTTGCAACACTTTCAGTCACCTTATTTACATTTACTGTATCACTTGCTAACAAGACAGCAGAATGAAGATTTCTGAGTTCTCCACCTACAATTAACATTTTACAACTTGAAGGACAAAGCAAAGGTGAGCAGCGGTAGCTGTTGCTTGAGGAAAGAGGAAAAAGCTAAATGGTATTCTTAAAATTCTTTCAGTTACTATGGGGCTTATTTTCTCTAAAGGGTCAGTCAATCTTACCATTTTATTTCTGTTGCCAGTGCTGCAACATTAGATTATATATAACAGTGGTCGACAACATCCCTCTAAACATGTTGCTGAACTGCAAATCCTGTCATCCTTGATAATTGACTATGTTGGTTGTGGATGATGGTAGCTGAAGGGCATCTGGGGGCTACCCTGATGTAAAGAATAAATTGAAGCATCCTTGAGTGTGTGCAGAGCCCATTTGTTTTCCAACTAAGGAGCTACATAGTTTACACACAGCCATAGGTGCCTACTGTAGGAGTCCGGGGTCCCTTGACCCCTTCAATAATTTTCTCCTTGATATTTCTCCCCATGTGCTTGCCTTCCCACCTCCCTCTCTCCCTCAGTCTGCTGCCTTCCCCCAGCCAGGCACCACCCTCTGTTTCCATCTTGCCTCCAAGAGAAGCAAGGTGGCACAGCAGTTGCCACAAGCAAGTGTGTGGCATGTGCATGTCTGTCCCCTGGCTGGCTGCCCATCCCTCCTTCCTCTGCTCACTCGCTTGCTCCCTCCATGCGGCTTGGCACAGAGCAGACCAACGCAGGCGGATGAGTGATCCAATGGAGGTGGCACCCTCTTATGGTGAGGACGGTGGCCCCCTTGGAGGCAAACCTCAAAACTACCATGGTGGCAGCCCAAGTACTGACGGGCGCACAGGGTCAGTGGGCTGCAGTGGGCATAGGAGAGGTGGGCGTTCATCTTGAGGGAGGCAGCTGAGCAAAATTCATTTATGAATTTATTCCCATAAAGTACCTTGAAGCAATGCCACAATAAAAACATCAGCCTATGTCAAAACATTTTCCAATCCAATACTAATACAGATGCAGTCTGGGATCAAGATCTCCACTTAAAAGGCTTGTTGAAAAAGGAAGATCTTCATTAGGCACCAAAAAGACAAAAGAGAAGCCTGGTTTTTACCAGGAGGGCATTCAAAAGGGTAAGCACTGCATTACTAAAGGTCTGATTCCTACATTGTATCAATTGGAGCTATAGCAATTATGGGGGGGAGAAATTCTCTTTTAAATTTAGTTAAAAGTTGGAAATTATCTCTGTGTAAGGCAAGCAGAACTGGCACCACCTCCATCCCTGCGACCTGAGGCAATTGCTTCAGCTTACCTAATGGAAGTGCCAGCCCTGGTTTCCCTCATACCAGTGTCACACCTCTGTTTGAGACCAGTGACATTGCTGCGAGAAGGAACCATACAAACAGCATGATCCAAAGCATCACTGTTGATTAATTGAAAACTATAGAAGGCATTTTATTGAAAACACACCACCGCTGCTGCTGCTGCTGAATCAGTAACTTTGTTCCATTGTGTGTATTTGTTGTGTTATATAAAGTGGACTCCATTCCATGGAAGCTTATGCCATAACAAGTGAGTACCTTGAAGGCATTGCAATTCAATCTGGTGTTTTTGCTGCAGCAGATTAAACACAGCTACTCCTCCCCTAAGTTTTCAGGGATCTGATAGGGACACTAAGCTAAGGTTACCAGACATCCCCGTTTCCTGGGGACAGTCCCCAGATTTACAAATCAGTCCCCTGACAAAATCCTGAAAAATCAACTGAAGTTGAAAAGTGTCCCCAGACTCATGGAAAAAAAGTCTGGTAACCTTACACTAAGCTGCATGATAACAGACCCCTGCCTGCAAAAGTCTATTGCCTGCCTGCAAAGAGCCCTCCACTGGATTGTGGACAGGTGCTATTCAGCCTTAGGTTTCCCAGCATTCATGGACTACAGTTCCATCATCCCTAACTACTGGCTAAAATGGCTTAGGGGATGTAGTCCCAAACAACATCTAGGCACTCAAAGTTGAAGACCCAACTACACCAGGGAGTTGCTATCATTAGGAGGCCTTGTACTTTTAATGGAAGTTCCGTAGAAGTGATTTACTAAGTCATCGGCTTTAAATAACAGATAATTGATTTCTTTGCTTAATGGTCCTCCAAGTCTGCTTAGTAAAGGAAGGCTTGTCTGCTGAATTACTCAACCTCTGCTCTGCTGAAAGAGCTATCTTGTTAGATTCATTGACATTAGATGTTACCATGCCTGGAAGTCCTGTATTCTACAGAGCAAAGATACTTTTAGCCCATCCATTTGTGGTGGTGGTTGCTGTTGTTGGTTTCTTCAGTAATTGATTGCATCTATATTATACAATGACAAATGCAACGCCTTGAACCAAAGTGCAGTGAATGCTGACAGGAGGCGAAAACCAAAAATCTAGACATTGCTGAATAATACTTTTTTCCCCTTCTGCCAGCTCCATTTATCATGCCAATGTTAAAGTTAAGGAATGGATTAAAACATAACTTTAAAAGCAAAGACACACTACAGAGGGTATGACTGCTACAGCCTGGCCCAATCATTAATCAGACCCGGGACTGTATTTGCTTTGCAGTAACAGATTTGTCTCAGGAAGCAGAACTATCTCAGGCAATTCTTCCACATGACATATGAGAAGCAAATTCATTCCAGAGAGTCTCGTTTTCTAGGCCACTGTTGTGAGATTTCTCTCCAAATTGCAGATTTAATTCCCTTTGTGTTTCTTATTATCTTTGAGGAAGGCACAGAATGGGCAACTTTTTAATAAATGGAACTCATGACCCAGGTCAATTTATTTGCTGTCAAGCAAAGATGTCCATTTTTAGGATAATCTTCTAGATTTTCAAAAAATGGAAAGCATTTTCTTTTAGCACTGAGCTATAAAACCAGGCATACCTCATTTTGTTGTGCTTTGTTTTATTGTGCTTCACATATATTGCTCCTTACAAGAATGTGGGTCCAGCTGCTTCCAGGGAAAGAAGTCCCCTGCTTTTGCAGCCCATCTACTAGCCATGGGAATGGACCTGGTTAGGGCTGGAGCAAGGTTTTAACTCTCCCATCCCTGCAGCCAGGGGGTGCTGGTTTAATAGACTACAGTATAGTGTAAACATAACTTTTATATGCACTGAAAAACAAACAAACAGAAATGTGTGACTTGCTTTATAGCAATGTTTGCTTTACTGCGGTGATCCGGAACTGAACACACAATATCTCTCCAATGTAGGTAAAAGGTAAAGGACCCCTGGGCAGTTAAGTCCAGTCAAAGGTGACTATGGGGTTGCGCCGCTCATCTCGCTTTCAGGCTGAGGGAGCTGGCATTTGTCCACATACAGCTTTCGGGGTCATGTGGCCAGCATGGCTAAACCGCTTCTGGTGCAACAGGACACAGTAGTGGAAGCCAGAGCACACATGAATGCTGTTTACCTTCCCGTCACAGTGGTACCTATTTATCTGCTTGCACTGGTGTGCTTTCAAACTGCTAGGTTGGCAGGGGCTGGGGCAGAGCAATGGGAGCTTACTCCGTCATGGGGATTTGGAACCGAACACGCAGTATCTCCAATGTATGCCTGTACAGACTCATTCCTGGCATTCTCAAGAACTCTAAGAAACCTTCAAATCGGTGCAGGTTTGAAAGGTTCAGGCCACCATCTCAATTCAAAATGGCATCCAGTTTTATCCAAACATGGATGCTCCTTGATCTCAGGAACCATCACACACACAGGATGGGACTATCAGCTACCTGGGTTTGGGGTTCTGTTCAACCACCCCCCTGCATTGCTCATCACAAAAGATCCCTTTGCCTCAGTTTAGAATCAGGCTGGCAATTCTGAGCATCCTCAAAGAATGGCTTATAAATGCACATATTGCAAAGCTCTAAATTGCCTTCCTTCCTGGGGCACAAACACCTTACTACAATGCTGTTTGGGAACTGTAGTGGATTGGCAGAGGAAGACTGCACATTGCTTAACACAGTCTTCTCTTTTCATCCATTTACATCATGAGTGATGACACCTGAACCCAGGAGCTACCAGTGTATTATTATTACTATTAACCCATGGACTAGGTTGTGGTGTCCATTGCAGTTTCTCTAGTTTGCAAATGTGTCTATGGACTCAAAAAGGTGGAAGATCCCAAACATGGAGAAAGTTGCAAGAATTCTGGTGTTGATGGTTGAAACATCAGCAAAAGTGCTGCCCCCATATGAGCAAAGGTCACAAAGGTAGGGATTTTTAAAACAAACTAAAAAAATGAGGGAGCCAAAATGACTCACTTTTCTGCTCTTTCCGCCAGCTGTACTGTTCTGGTTTACATGTATCCACACACTATGGTTTCTATGGCAACACCAACATCACTTTTTCCACTTTCAATTTGATTAGTTTGTTTTTTTCAAGAGGCCAGTTGCTCCCCACCCCACACACTTGGACTCATGAGTTTCGTTAAAGGTCACATTTACATGATGTATGCCCCTCGGTTGTAAGTGACTTTTTTTGAACTTGGAAATTCCCAGGCCAGCTGATTGCTAGGGAGCCAAGGTATTGTTGTGTAAATTGCATTTTTATTTTGAAAAGTTCTAGCTGAAAGTTCAGCTATCAGCGACAGTTTCATCAGAAGTGAGGGGTTAAAATAATCAACTTCTAATCATGCATCGACTCCAGCTGTTGGCATGAGCTCCTAGCCTGATTAATGTGTATCATACAGGTGCAATATTGGCACACACACCCATCATCATCTTGTTTCGCATTGTGAACGTAGGAAAATTGTTGGGGCAAGGAAACTTTCTGCAAAATACATCCTGGTATTACAACCAGGAAAAAATTACATTATGAGCCCATTATTTCCAGACTGATGGCATCACTTGCCATAATGCGTAGGCTTCAGAATTCATTTTTGGCTCTATGCTATGCCACTTCTGAGATAGCCATCTGTTGCTTGCCACTGTTCATTTAGTGGCGCTGGATAGCTAGTCTTCATTCCCAAGAGACTTAAAATGTCTCTCAGTGTACCATTCTACCAGAAAATGTTAGCAATTTTCAAGGACACACGGGGATCACTACCATTTGTATGCTTACGGCGTCTAATATGTACCTTGTCCTATGAGTCCTGCTTTTCCCAGAAGAATGCTTGAATGATACAGATAAATAGAAGCACAGAGGCTTTCTGGAGAACAGTGGGCCACATGGTGGGACAGGGACTTCTTTTTTGTGTCCCCACAGCTGTGGCATGCTCTCCCCAGGGAACTTGGCACCACTCCTTCCACATTAGCTTTTACATGCCAAGCCAAGACAGCCCTCTGGTTCCCCTTTTGTTTCTGCTCCTGTGATCATTACTGCTAATTACTATTTAAAGGAAGTGATGCTTAAAGAGTGGACAAATATTTATATAATGCATGTTTCCCCCCCCCCCAATGTTTCAGTGGGTCTTGTCTGCCATCTTGGATACTTGGCATTGCACATTAAAAGAAAAGCCCAACAAAGTTAATTTAATAAAAGTAAATATACAGCAATACACAATTCACTATGATTTCTGGTGCCTGATGGTTACATTTGCCTAAGCGACAATTCAGCCTACTCTCTCCATTAACCGAACTCTGCAAAACAAATGATGAAGCTTTGTGCAGGAGAGCCAGTGTGGTGTAGTGGTTAAGAGCGGTAGACTCGTATCTGGGGAACCGGGTTCGCGTCTCTGCTCCTCCACATGCAGCTGCTGGGTGACCTTGGGCTAGTCACACTTCTTTGAAGTCTCTCAGCCCCACTCACCTCACAGAATGTTTGTTGTGGGGGAGGAAGGGAAAGGAAAATGTTAGCCACTTTGAGACTCCTTCGGGTAGTGATAAAGCGGGATATCAAATCCAAATCCAAACTCCACCTTTAGAGAGTTACCCCTAAATTACTCCTTAAATGAAATCCCCACAATGGGAGAATGGCACTACTGCTCATAAATGAAAAGAAATGCATAATATTTATTATTTTGAGATGGTAGCAATGAATGAATTTAGGGTTTGCAATCACAATTCCTCCATTGAGGCTTCTGGTAGGGCTGCGAGAGTGTGATATTGCTTTGGTTTAAGCTCTCAGAGTTTGCAAGTTTGGCATCTTGCGCTGAAGACATATTGCTAGCAACAGGGATGCAGTTGACTTTACTTATCTCCCACCAAATGCTCGCTGTTCATATTTCAAAACCTCATTTCATTACTTTACTTTGGATTCCAGGAAATATATTCCTTCCAAGGCTTTGTCTAAATCTGTTTCATTCATGATCAAATTTATCAGCTGTTATCAAAGCCAGCATTTGGAATGCCCTTCAGCCACCTTGTACGTCAGTTCTCCTGGCCCATGCTGGCTCTCAAGTATCAGCTACATTTCCATGACTGGTGATAAACAATGAGAAGAATATATTTTGTATTCCCTTCTCCTTTGTTGCTACTTTACACACAAGGAGAGAGTAAGAGAAAGCTGGGCTTCCTCACCTGCATATATGTTTCCAGCTGAATGGTAAAAACACACATTTCATCAAGCAGGTATTGTATTTTGTTCAAATATGAAGAACATATATCCCTTTGAATGAGACGCAGGACTCTAGGGGGATGAAATCCAAGGCACTCATGCTGTGTCTCTCCTGGCTTTCTGGACCATCCTAAGCAGCTCTTCACGTCTAATATTCTAATGTCTGTGGAGTTAGAAGGTAGCTAGTGGGGAGGGGAGGATTCTAAAAACATTATGGATCAAAATGTTTTCTTGACTGCCCTGGGGAAAGATTAGTCTCCTCAGCTGGTGGTTCTGTTGAAGCTCTGGTCAAACTCTGGAGCAACCAGGGGAGTTGAGAGGTTCATTCCCAAGCAGTTTCTCCTACATGGAGGCAAACTGATTCCTTGGTTTTGCAGAGATGGTGAAACAGCAGGGACAACAAATGCAGCGATGGCGGAGGAAAAATCAGACAAGTCAGGCAGAACACACGTCCATATTAGGGCCTATTTTATAGGGGTGCTGGCTTCAAAGAAGTCATACTTTTCTGCTATTGTTGCACACCATCCAGAATTCTCCATCAGAGCTGTTCTGAACTGCTAATGATCTGCCACATCTTTGCATGGGGGATGAGTGCTCTGTAGCCTGCTGTGACTTTTGCTGGACACTGTGCAGCTAAAATCACTTGTATCAAGTAAAATGTGGACACCATGCTCACAGCAGATCCCAGTGAAGTGCCTTTGCTACCTGCTTGTCTTGCTGCAACAGATGCATTTCCATTTGTGCAACCCAAGGATGTGGGCAAGATCCTTAGAAGCATGGGGCTGACCACTTACATGATTGACCCTGCCCATCCTGAGTGGCTAGAGGATGTTTACCTCAGTGGACTAGGAATATGGTGATGCCCCTTCAGAGCAGGGTACAGCACCATTCAGGCTGAAGATGGCTGCTATAAAACCTATTTTGATCATTGGACAACATTCCAGATTCATAAAGTCCACTCTTCTTGTTTTTAGTTGCCCACACTGAGACCTTAGGGTAGAGAGCATTACAACATTAATCCTGGGTTTATGTGGGTATGAGTGTATGGTAGCAACTAAGCTTCAAGGGTTCTCAGTTAAAACTTATTTAGACATTTCAATTTGGCTTCAAGTCTGGTTTGGGGTTTTGGTCACCCTGGTGGAAGGCTTATGCTTGGAACCAGACATGAGGAGAATGTTCCTGTTGGTTCAGCTGACTATATCAGCAATATTCAGTGCCATTGTCTACGGTATCTTTCTGGGAAACATTGTCTTTGAAAGCACTTTTTGTAGTGCTCTGATCATTATGGGAAGACTGTTGCTAGAAGGTGACGATGGGGAATTCTACGGAAGGTGCGCAGGCCATTAATTAATTTCCAAATTCAATTCAAAGTGGTGTTCAGCTCCTTTAAATCGAAAATAACTTGGGCTTAGGATAACTAATGGTCTTTCTCCCACCCCAGTGCCAGTCTGCCCACTCCTTAAATATACCTTGTATGGAAGGTGGCAGGACTCCTCTTCATGTTCCAAGGGTGCCCAAGGCACAACTAGCTGGAACACTGGAACAACCTTTTGATGTGAGCAAATCTAAACTATGGCACCTCCTACCTCTGGAGGTCTGCTTGACTCCCTGTCTTTTTGCTTTCTGATGCCTAGCCAAAGATAAATTCTGGCAGGAATTGATTTGCCAGACTGATGTTCTTTAGCAGCTGAATTCCTTGCATTTCATGTACTGCATCTCTCTTTCTCAAAATAATATTTTTTCTTAGATCCTATTGTTTTAAAATTGTTGCAAGCTTCTGAGTGCTGCATGTACAGAGGAAGGGTAGGATGTATAATAATAATAATAATAATAATAATAATAATAATAATAATAATAATAATGTTTACCCAGGGCCAATGAGGAAGTACAAACAGCTTTAGTGGGAGGGTAAATAAAATAAAATATATTGTCTCCCTGCTTATTTAACTTATATGCAGAATTCATCATGCGAAAGGCTGGGCTGGATGAATCCCTAGCCAGAATTAAGATAGCAGGAAGAAATATCAACAACCTCAGATATGCAGATGACACAACATTGATGCCAGAAAGTGAGGAATTGAAGAATCTTTTATTGAGGGTGAAAGAGGAGAGCGCAAAATATGGTCTGAAGCTCAACATCAAAAAAACGAAGATCATGGCCACTGGGCCCATCACCTCCTGGCAAATAGAAGGGGAAGAAATGGAGACAGTGAGAGATTTTACTTTCTTGGACTCCATGATCACTGCAGATAGTGACAGCAGCCACGAAATTAAAAGACGCCTGCTTCTTGGGAGAAAAGCAATGACAAACCTAGACAACATCTTAAAAAGTAGAGACATCACCTTGCCAACAAAGGTCCGTATAGTAAAAGCTATGGTTTCCCCAGTAGTGATGTATGGAAGTGAAAGCTGGACCATAAAGAAGGCTGATCGCCGAAGAATTGATGCTTTTGAATTATGGTGCTGGAGGAGACTCTTGAGAGTCCCATGGACTGCAAGAAGATCAAACCTATCCATTCTTAAGGAAATCAGCCCTGAGTGCTCACTGGAAGGACAGATCGTGAAGCTGAGGCTCCAATACTTTGGCCACCTAATGAGATGAAAAGACTCCCTGGAAAAGAGCCTGATGTTGGGAAAGATGGAGGGCACAAGGAGAAGGGGACGACAGAGGACGAGATGGTTGGATAGTGTTCTCGAAGCTACCAGCATGAGTTTGACCAAACTGCAGGAGGCAGTGGAAGACAGAAGTGCCTGGCGTGCTCTGGTCCATGGGGTCACAAAGAGTCAGACACGACTAAACGACTAAACAACAACAACAACAAATGAAATAGGTGTTGTCCTAAATAAAGAAGCCCTCAAGTGGGCAAAAAAGAGTGCCTCCTTGCTCAACTCCTTTGAGGAACAAGGCCCTGTGTTGTGTGCCCATCATACAATTTTCCTGCTTGCATTCCATTGCCTTTTTTCTCTAGACACTAGTATGGGTTAGGGAAAAAGAGTTGCCAATCAGTTCAACCTCAAGGGAGGGCACAGAACTGCAACCGTTAAAACGATATGCTAGGGGAAAGTGAGATCATTTTTACATCAGGGAGCAAAACAGCTTGAGAGACTGCCCTAATTTTATGCTGCATGTTGTGTCTACCACTCCCCAGAGTGCTTATCACCTGATGAAGTAGGCCATTGCCTATAATAGCTCAGATAACATATAAGGCAGTTTAGTCTCCAAGGTGTCACAGCACTTTTCCATGAAGGTGTCATATCCAGCCTGTAATGACATAAACACTGATTTTCAGGACAGATCGCTGGCTAATTGTTGAGATTCATTTGCACCAAGCTGTTCCTCACATGCAGAGAGACTATAGCTGCTTGTCGCCTCATGATAACCTTATACAGTGGTACCTCGGGTTAAGTACTTAATTTTTTCCGGAGGTCCGTTCTTAACCTGAAACTGTTCTTAACCTGAAGCACCACTTTAGCTAATGGGGCCTCCTGCTGCTGCCACACCGCCAGAGCACAATTTTTGTTCTCATCCTGAAGCAAAGTTCTTAACCCAAGGTACTATTTCTGAGTTAGTGGAGTCTGTAACCTGAAGCGTATGTAACCTGAAGCGTATGTAACCCGAGGTACCACTGTAATGCGTAAATGCTCAAAAATATTTTGCCAAGATCTACCACTTTCCTTCCATGAATATTAATGGCCACTATCATAAAAAGGACATTTATTTCTATTGGCTATAATCCAGACACTCAAATCTCATGGAGACTAAGTTGCATGTGTGCAACTTTTTAGCAACCACTGTTGTTTAAGGAAAGAAACCTGGGCACAGATTAGAAGGAAAGCAAAGGGAAGAGGATGCAGGACAGAGACTTCCAGAGCTGTCTTTGAATTGTTAATAATAATGATGGTGATAATAATAATTTATATAGCATCTGTCAGGGTGCTGTCAGCGGCTCCCAGCTGGTTGCACAGGAAAGTATAAAGAAAAGGAAAAGTTTCAAGTTTCTTACAGTTCTTTTTTCATTTCAAACTTTACAGAGAGCGGCTATAGAACCCAGCCTCTTGGATGGCGTTGTCCCAAGTGAATCTCCACTCCACCCCCCATCTCTCCCACTTCCTCATCATCTTCATCATCACCTCCTCTACGGGTGGCACTAAGTCCCCTCTGCCCAGTCTCTGACAATTAGTTTTCTTTAACAGTGGAAGCAGGTTTTCAGAATGTACACAGCTCTTCTCCAGGCTTTGATTATGAGAGCAAAATTTAAACATCCAATAATCTAGATAGAAACCACTGGTTAGTCAGGCTGATGGTTACTTGGTTGCAGATGTTTACTGGCCATTGCTGTTGGCATGGAGATAGTCTAGGTTGAATGCAAATATGCCATTCTGATGTCACATGTGATGTCACAAAGAGGCTATGCTTTAAGTCTTGGTAAAGCCAAAAGCAGTTGACAGTCAGACTGCATCTCAGCCCTGTCAAGATGGATCTCCATAACAGGTGATGAATAGTTTTATTTGGGGGATATGTTAACTTTTACTATTGGGGAAAAGTTTTAGATAGGTTTGCCAGTTTGTAACCCATCAAGTTTAGGCCAATAGATGTACATTCACAACCCTGTACCCATCAAATAATCAACTTTATGTCTGACTTTGGGATGGATTCATACAACCACATTTCCTTTCTCAAGAAAGGTTTGAAGGTATGTAATTTGAATGGCTATTGCTCTCTGCTCCCTGCTGTCAGGGTGCTGTCAGCAGATCCTGGCTGGTTGCCCAGAATAGTATAAAGACAAGGAAAAGTTTCATACAGTCCTTTTTTATTTCAGTCTTTACAGAGAGAGGCTATAGAACCCAGCCTCTTGGTTAATGGTGTTGTCCTGAGTAAATCTCCACCACCCACTTCCTCATTCACCAACCTCATTATCTCCTCTATGGATGCCACTAAGTGCCCTCTGTCTTAAGCTGTTTGCTCTCCTACTTTTAAGGCTTGCCAGATTCTGGGAGATGGTGGGTCTGGGATGCTTTCTAGTGACAACATGTCAGCCAGGTGTTGCTCTGGCTCTCCCATGATTTCCCAACTTTTCCCCTCAACTACCTCTAAGCTGCTACCTCCCTCAAATCCCTGTTGTAAATCTATACTATCTTCCTTTTCCTCCTCCCTGAAAGGGTCAGGATGGGGAGGCGGTCTCCACCACTTCTCCTTCTCTGCCCAGCCCTTGATATCATCACAACTATAGCATCATAGCTAAATAATAATTTATATAGCATATATAGCTCTCTTGAGTCACTCTTGTGGGGTTGAATGGCACATCAGAGCACTGTGATGGAAGCCAGAGCACACCAAAACGCCGTTTACCTTCCCACCACAGTGGTACCTATTTATCTACTCGCATTGGTGTGCTTTCGAACTGCTAGGTTGGCAGGAGCTGCGAGAGCAATGGGAACTTACTCCGTCAGGGGATTCGAACCGTGCCAGCCTTTCGATCAGCAAGCCCAAGAGGCTCAGTGGTTTAGACCAGAGTGCCACCCACATCCCTAATGTAGGTAATGCCAAGTGAAGAATGGACATTGTGAAGCATTGGGAGTTGTAGCTTAACAATACCTGGAGGGTGCTACATTGACTACTGCTGAACTACTGGTATCAATGATAGACCATTTCATAATGATTGTATTTATGCAGTACACCTTTATAGAGTTATAATTCCATTTTTGTTCTGACACTCGCTGGGGAAAATCTATTCACTTCTTTATTTAAATCTCAGATATTAGCCTGAATGTGTGTGTGTGTGTGTGTGTGTGTGTGTGTCTGTTCAGTACTAATATGAAATCTGCTTCCAGTGTTGACACAACTTTTTGTAAGACTAAACTTTTCCCATCATGCTTCTTTCTATCATTTCATCTTGCTGCTTGTTATACGGAAAACAAGACTGACAAGTGGTGTCTCATAAATCAGCCAACTTTGTGTACCTGTTCCCCATGCGCTCTGCACCACTGGCAGACAGCTCCAGTCCTACAGAAAATGCGAAATGATTTTGACTTATTTTCAGCTAGGAAAAGCACAGCTAATTTATACTGTGGTGACATGTGTTCCTGAGAAATTACATGACTGCATTCCAGTGGATAGACATAACTTGTCACTTCAGCTGCCGTGCAGACCTAAACTAGAGTGACACGCCAGCTTGACATAAATACTGTATTGTGTTTGACTGATGTGTACCTGTATATCCTTTGCTTAATGAAAAATGGCAAACAGCCACAGCGAAGGTTGTTTAGGGTTCAGTAAGTTTTTAGTAGGAGGGAATTAAAGGTGAGCAGCTTGAACTCTGCACTTAACTTTTGGAACAAGCCAACAGTAGCTATGCATCCAGTTCTATTATATGCTGTTATCCTTGACAAGCATGGTATTGAACCCAGGTTCTTTGGGATGAAACAGGTTTTGACTTTAGATTATGCAAGTGTCCCTCAAGGCTTTTCACCATTCAGTTACATTGAGTTCTGGGTAGAAATGTTGATGCTAACTTTCACAACATGGAGATTACAGTGTGAGTGGGCTTGCACGTTCCTATGATCCTTGTGAATGAAGCCGCCAGGAGTTTCATACTCCCAGCAGGGTCACCCAAGGCAGTAAGTTCAAAGGGGAGGAGCTAGACAAAGAATGATCCAAGAAGTCCTCAACGGCAGAACAGGCAGATGTTAACAAGTGGTATGTTACAACGGCTGTGAAGGCTGCAGCAGATCAGAATATATTGGTCATCGTGATACTCATGCCATCGGAATAGAGTCTTACTGCGAAAACTGTGCATTGGTCAGCGTGCACTGATCTACACACATAAAACAAATTCACGCACAGACATCTTCCAAAAACCCATCCCAGACTCAAACCCCCAATTGTCCCATGGTGATTGGCAAATGGTAACAGGGGCAGGGCTGTGAAATCTGGAAGCCCCTAGTCATGAACCAGCACATGGGTAGTGGATACAGATTCAGTCGCTCTGACTCAAGGAATGAGGCAGCTGAGCAGCTGTATCCATGACTGAGCAACCCTACTTAAGATCCACTCTGCTCACCCCAAAAGGGGGAGGGGCTAGAAAAGGTGCCCTAAACATAGTCTGCCTTCCTTTACAATCTTACTCAGCTACGAGTGATTGCCAAAGAAGAAGAGAAGATATTGGGGTAGGGAATGTTCTTTCAGTTCAAAGACCTTGAACTTGCCTTCTGGACAACTTTCTCAGTGTCACATGACATGGGTGGGTGGGGACAGAGGCAAAACTGGGTGGAGCAATGCATGTGGATTTTATTTCCGTACTGTAGACAAGTCAGGGAGTCAGTGATCTGAGCCCTGGGATGTAGCCTTGGAAAATGCCCAGCCATGGCAACCCCTGCCCCTAACTTAAATCCAATTGATTTCAATGGGTCTACTTTGGTTGGCACCCATCTGCCTCAGGAGACAATGAAGGAGTGCGTTTCTGGGGATGAAGTTAACTGTTGGGACTACTGGAAGGTTACAGCACCTCCCTTGCTACACTGGCTGCCCTACTTACCTGTCTGTTTCCATGCACAGTGCAAAGTGCTGGTCTCATTAAGCAAAGGATATAATGTATAAATATGCATATACATTTATACACTTACACATTAATGTATAAATATGCATAGAATCCAGAATTAGGTCTGCTTAAGCAGCTGTTTGAGGGACGCGGGTGGCACTGTGGGTAAAACCTCAGCGCCTAGGACTTGCCGATCGCATGGTCGGCGGTTCGAATCCCCGCGGCGGGGTGAGCTCCCGTCGTTCGGTCCCAGCTCCTGCCCACCTAGCAGTTCAAAAGCACCCTTAAAGTGCAAGTAGATAAATAGGTACTGTTTTATAGTGGGAAGGTAAACGGTGTTTCTGTGTGATGCGCTGGTGCTGGCTCGCCAGATGCAGCTTGTCATGCTGGCCACGTGACCCGGAAGTGGCGCCGGCTCACAGCCTCTAGAGTGAGATGAGCGCACAACCCTAGAGTCAGACACGACTGGCCCGTACGGGCAGGGGTACCTTTACCTTTACCTTTAAGCAGCTGTTTATAGGGAACAAACCACTTCCTTGCAAAATGCTCGTCATCACCTATAAAGCCCTACACAGCCCAGGTCCAAGTTATCTGAAAGATAATACCCCCTCATATGAAGCTGCCTGGGATTTGAGATCTTCAGGGGAGGGCCTTCCCTCAGACCTGCCACCCTCACGGGCATACATGCTGGGGACAGGACAGGCCTTCTTGGTGGCAGCTCCCAGACTTTGGAACTTCCTCCCCAGAAAAGCTGGACTTGCTCCTACCTTGCAGTCCCTTCACTGGCAGGTCACAATTTTCTTGTTCCAATGAGCTTTTGGGATTGACTGCTTTCAATTAAAGGGATGGTGCTATGCTGATTTTATTGCAGTTATTGGTTCATTCTAAATACAGTGGTACCTCAGGTTACATACGCTTCAGGTTACATACGCTTCAGGTTACAGACTCCACTAACCCAGAAACATTACCTCGGGTTAAGAACTTTGCTTTCAGGATGAGAACAGAAATCATGCAGTGGCAGCGCAGCAGCAGCAGGAGGCCCCATTAGCTAAAGTGGTGCTTCAGGTTAAGAACAGTTTCAGGTTAAGAATGGACCTCTGGAAGGAATTAAGTACTTAACCCCAGGTACCACTGTAAATTTTATATACGTATATAGTTTTAATTCAATGCTGAATTGCATTTTCATCATCATCATCATTACACCCCAGGTATCAAAACTTTGGGAAATGTTGGTATAGCTGCAGTTTTGATGACAGACAGTTGAAAAGTCAACTGTGGGCTATTTAATATGTCTCAAGGAGAACTTTATAGCATGATAGCTGCTGTTAACTGCTACACAATAAAATTTAATTGAACATTCACCAAAAGGTTAGGAAGTTAGTCAAACTGTAACTGCTGCAATTATCACCCCACCCTGTAGTCATGTACTGAAGGCAAAACAGTTTTTGTGTGCAAGATAAATAGAAGGAGCAATGGAAGTTTCTAGATGGCTTTCAGGATTTATACTTCGCTGCTTAGGAAAATATTTCAGTGTTTTCATTTGCAGGATTAAAGTTCTTCAGATTCAGTGTTTATGAATGAAGTTTTTTCAGTTGTATTTAATTAGCAGCAGTAATGCAGCTGTTGCATTAAGCCGAGGAGGGAGCATTTAAAATTTGTTTTGTTTTAACATATAGATTATGGGGATTCAATGTAAGTGAATAGAGATACACAATGAAACAAAAATATTGACTTTGATTATATGCTTACTGACTCTAGATACCTTATGGTGTTGGCATGGGATTTAGGGTTGCCAACTGACTGGATAAGAATAGATTCACCTAGTCTAATTTTCTCCCTTGCAACTCATCTGCAGAGAAAAGCTGATGAGCAAATAAGAAGAAGAAGAGTTTGGATTTGATATCCCGCCTTTCACTCCCCTTCAGGAGTCTCAAAGCGGCTAACAATCTCCTTTCCCTTCCTCCCCCACAACAAACACTCTGTGAGGTGAGTGGGGCTGAGAGACTTCAAAGAAGTGTGACTAGCCCAAGGTCACCCAGCAGCTGCATGTGGAGGAGCGGAGACGCGAACCCGGTTCCCCAGATTATGTGACTACCGCTCTTAACCACTACACCACACTGGCTCTCAATAAGATGCATATTCATAGCATGGAGATAACTCACTGTAACATATTTACACAAACTGCTGCTAAAGCATAGGAACAGGCATTTTGGTAACAACCTATGCTCATCAAAAAGATGATATGCATCAATAGAAGAGAGGACAAAAGAGGAAATACATGTGCACAACATTTCCTATGCTAATTTTTATGTTTGCATATTACCCATGTGCCTTTTTAGTCTGCTGACCAGGTACTTCAAGGTTCATGCTCTTTCTCCTGATGGTTATCTTTGGAACTGACAGCCCTTCAAATAAAGGATGGTCCTTTATAAACTAGGGCAACTCTAGCAGGAATTCTCAAGCAGGCCACCAAACCCCCTTGGGAGAACTAGATCTTTTGCCTCTTCTGTGTTTCATGATTGATTTGAGATTATATTTGAAGAACATCTCAATATGTGTGTGTCATGACCCTCTAGATCAGACTCTTCTTCCTCAGGAGATGAAGTTGAAGATTCTGAGTGCAAGGGGGAATTGGCCTCAGGACCAGCCCCAGGTATACATATCCAATCAGAAGCATTTGCGCAAGAGGAGCCCAATGTGCCATTATATTTCTGGCCTGGGGATGTTGTGTGCCATTCTCCACTCAGAAGGCTTAAAGGTAAAGGTACCCCTGCCCGTACGGGCCAGTCGTGTCCGACTCTAGGGTTGCGTGCTCATCTTGCTCTAGAGGCCGTGAGCTGGCGCCATCCGCAGACACTTCCAGGTCACATGGCCAGCGTGACGAAGCTGCAGCTGGCGCACCAGCGCAGCACACGGAAACGCCATTTACCTTCCCTCTATAAAGCGGTCCCTATTTATCTACTTGCACTTAAGAGTGCTTTCGAACTGCTAGGTGGGCAGAAGCTGGGACCGAACGACGGGAGCTCACCCCGCCGCGGGGATTCGAACCGCCGACCATACGATCGGCAAGTCCTAGGCACTGAGGTTTTACCCACAGCGCCACCCGCGTCCCTTCTCAGAAGGCTTAGTGGAACCATAATCTCCTCTACTCTTCCTGAGTCATTCATTGCTAAAGCAAGCTGGGCCCATTCAACTGAAGAGGCTCCACTTACCAAAGATAGAGTTAGCAATTGGAATAGAGTTACCTCTCCTATTGAAGGCTCAGTTTGAGGATGACTGCAGCTGAAACAACACCAAACCTTTGCGCTTGTGGATGTGGCAGCCAAAACCCTGCAGGGAGCTGTCCAGGGTACTTCTGAAGCCTCAGCTCTGTACTTCTGTGGCCTTTTCTCAGAATGAGGGTTGGGGGAAGAAGATAAAAAGGCAAAGTCTGCACTTAGTTATTTTCTTTATAGACAGGTATACAATTACCTCACAGATTAAGGGGTAGACAACAGTTGCTTAAGTCTAAATCTATAACTAATCAGCTTCTCTTTAACAATAGTTGCTATTAGAAACCAGCTTCTTAACTCTGCAATTCTAAAACAATCAAGGTAAAGTGGGAGACAGTGAGGAAAAGTGAATGAACGTGGTTCGTTGCTGTGCCCCTGCACAAAGAACAAAGTGTCTATGGTTTCATACAAGCAAACAGATACAGCATTTTGTTGTTTATCTGGCAACTAATCGACAACTGGAGACCCTAGTGCCACTGCCCCATATCACCTCCTCTGAATAGCCCTGCTATAAATAGTGGGTGGCGCTGTAGTCTAAACCACTGAGCCTCTTGGGCATGAAAATCAGAAGGTTGGCGGTTTGAATCCGCACAATGGGGTGAGCTCCTGACCCAGCTCCTGCCTACCTAGCAGTTTGGAAGCACGCCCATGCAAGTAAAAAAATAGGTGGCAGGAAGGTAAACAGTGTTTCCATGCACTCTAGTTTCCGTCACGGTGTTCCATTGTGCCAGAAACGGTTTAGTCCTGCTGGCCGCTTGACCCGGAAAGCTGTTTGCGGACAAACAACGGTTCCCTCCGACTAAAAACGAGATGAGCGCCAGAACCCCATAGTCGCCTTTTACTGGACTTTACCTTTACCTCTTTTTCTTTTTTTCTTCTTTGTTTACCTTTGCCATAAAAAGTCATTGACCATGAACTTTGTCCTTTTCCAGGTTCTCCTATGTAAGATAGTCTAGGGTGGGCAGGTCTGCAGTGATTGAAGGCATTCTAGAACATTCTGCAGGATCAACAAATGGCTCCATTGTTAACCCTAACATAAACTTGCACAGCAAGAAAGGCTGCAGGGATTTATGCAAGATTCAGTTCTGCTGCTCTGAACTTTATATAAGCAAAGCTGTCTGATATAGTGCTCCTGTATGCCACCATCCTAGATCTGATGAGTCTTCATGAGAAAATGTAATACACATTACGTTCCCTGGAAAGTAATATAGGGAAAAGTAAATCAAGGTAAAGAAATAAACAAAAACTCCAAAGAGCTTTCAACAATGGAAGTAGCTTAATATAGTGGAACAGTGGATGGTCACATCTCCATTTTTATTTAGAGCAAACCTACATAAGTAGTGACCTAGCAAGCCACCCACGAGCAGACAACTCACCATGAGTGAGCGCAGGCATAAAAAGGCTTCTTTGTTATCTAGGTGGGGGTACAGGGCTGCAAACCAATGCCTGCCTTAACCAAGGTTCTCACACAAAGATGCAGGGGTGGCTAATCTTTTTTAAAAAAACGCACACACACACACACACAAAAACCTTTTTATCTATTTGATTCCCCACCAACTGTCAAAATATGTGGGATCTCGTTTGGCCAGAAAAATGTGTTCGGGGGCACATGGATCGCCTTGAGCCAGCGTTTAACCACCCCGATTTAGTATCTATTATTCTAAATATTACTAAAGTTGTGTATCAGGGACTGGATTGAGGAGGAATTGTGGGGACTGCCCCTCCTCTTCCTGCACCTTTCCGGAGAAGAGGAGGACAGTATAGATTCAGAACAGTGGTTTGCAGAAGGGCATAGTTCAGAGGCTGCAGAGGGGAGAAGCTGCAAAATATTGGGGCAAATACAGGAACAAGAATCACTAGGAGGGAGACAACTAACATACTCAGTGTCTCTTGAGAGCATTCCACCACCGCCCCTTCCAGAACCAGGTGTGCCTTGAGAGTAGTAGAACAGAAAGCTCAGAAAGCAGAAATCACAGATCAGCTGGCACAGGGATGATGTAGAATAGGAGAGACTGAGGGGGTGGGACTTTACTTGGAACAATGCCATTATCTAAGAGAGACCACATTCCTTCGTCTCCCTCTGTGTATATTAAATAAACTACTTGGTAAGAACTCTTCTTGTTTATCTGCTTCTTGGCTGCCACTGTGCAAGGTATAGGATTCCCTGAAGCCTGACACTGTGGCCCTCTTAATGCAACAGCAGTTGGCTCACCTCTTTATTCTGAGCATAGGTTTACCCAGGTGTTGTGGTTAGGCATGCCACAGCATCAGAGTTCCTCCTCTTTGACTAATGTTCAGATTGGAATGTAGTCCTCCTTTGAGATTCTGACTCAAACAAATTCCACATTTGTGTTTTTTTGGGGGGGGATAAACAGGCAATAAACATAGTGGCTAGAAAGCGGGTGGGTGGTGTCACAGGTAGTGAAAATGGGGCCACAAATTTCTTTGGAGGCACCCATCTTTTCCCCAAAACAATACCCCTAGGAGGGATAGGACATCAACACATCTCATTGCTCTCAGGGCATATTTTGTGACATACTCTGTATCTATTCCAAGCAGTCATTATCTATCAAATAAAAAGCAGGCCTTGGGTATTGGATCACCTTGTAAACAGGTGTAATGGCTTTTGTTTTGGGTGCATACATTTAGAATTGCACATGGGTGGTTGTTGTTTTTTAAATGTACATACCACTGTATAAATGGGATGGAACAGAATCACAATTGAACAGTTGCACAAGTGCTGTGATTCACCAGTCCCTACTTTTGGTCTTCCCTGTTTATAATACCTCTATGAAAATTACTTCTACCTTATTGTTAACCTTGGCTTCTGGTGTGATAGGTCTCCATCAATAGTAATTCTTGCCTGAGCAGGCTTTCTGTTCCATCTTCTCCCATCTTGCCTCTATTGGGTCCTAATTGCTCCCTTCCCATTGTCTCAACTTCCTCAATACTTGGACTGGGCATTTGTGACACTGTCACAATCGGCAGGCACAGTAGCATTATTGAAAACTCAAAAGAGCAATACAGATAGTTGCGTGCACAGCAAGAGGGATTTTGGACATGTATTTCCTGAGCAGCAGCCTCTCACATTGCACATCAAATCACTGTTGAAATGTGATTTTTAAAAAGCTGTTTGACATATGGCACAGGGGATCTGCTGTTCCAAGGTTTGGCATGCGGAAGCCTTCAAGCATGCCTCAAGTAGCTCTTGGGATTATGGCTTGTGTGTGCATTACAGCACACATAGGGCTTTGGGTTGGGGTGTACAGCTGTTTCCATCATTGCATCTTTGTGCAACACAGGGCAGCGGGGTGAGTGCTTGAATTCCTACCTGGCCTTATTACAAACACTAAGTCCTTGTCAGGTATAGATACATATGCCAATCCTTCTCAACACTTGTTTCTTTTTTTAAGTACAGAGAAAACTAAGCTTTGCTTCTCTAATAGAGCAATGTGATGCTATCCCACATCAAAATGGATCCTTGTTTAATTGCATTAATGGGCTCCTAATCCGTGCTCTTTTCCTAGAAAAAGAGGTGTTGGAATTCACCATGAACACCTCTCTCGTTCTCTTAGAATGGCAGATACCCACCTGAGAGGTGCCGGCCCGGAACTGAGTTCCCCCGAGTTCCTGCTCCTAATCACAATTTATGAAGGAAATATTATGCCAAACTGAAGCAGCACCCACCTTTTAAAAGGAAAGAAAGAATTTTTATTTTTCAAAAGGTGTGCCATTCACAGTCCATGATTCACAACATTCAAAAGCTTTTAGGGTACTTACTTTTCTGCAGTGTTATTTCATAACATAACATTCACTTTGCAGGCTGCATGCACATTGCCTCTTTTCTAAAGGACGGTGCAAATGGCAACTTCTGTAGTCTCAGAATTGTTATGTTGGTCATTATTAAAACACTCATCCATGTAAGTCTTTCATGTGCACCCTAAAAGCATGGCTGCATGCCATGGCCCATTCACACATATTGTTAAGACCTCAATGGAAATGCTTCATACAAATGGTGCAATACATATAGCCAATGTGACAACAGTGGGGCAGGGTTATTTTTGATTTACTGTTTTGGCAAACACATTTTAAGTACATGCGGTTCCATTTCCCCTCATTTATCCTCTTCAGTCTTGCTTGTCCATGTTGTTGATCCCCCCCCCCACAGTCTGTTTGTGGACTGCAAACTCCTTGGGGACAAGGACCTATCTATTATTGTCTATGGAACCTTTTGCAGCAGAGGCATGTCTGCTGATAGTTCTGTAATGATGATGGTGACGGTGCAATGAAATGTGAATTGGTGCTGTCTTTCTGTGAGATTTTACAAGAGAAACAACCAGTTTCAAATCTGGACAGCATGAATGCTATGCCTTTTTAAATCTCAATACTTGCCCTAAGAAAACAGTTTCTGCATTTCAGCCAATTCTGGTTTTATTCAGATTAGATGCATTTAGTAGCCTATCCACACCCCTGCTTGCCCTGCTGATTTCCCCCAGGGAAGCCTGCAGTTTAGTGCTGAATCGGAACAAATGACAATTGGGTTTTCCACAGATTGCTGTTTGTTCCGATTTGATGGTAAAGAGTGGGTTTTCTGGGTGAAAGCAGATGGGCAAAGGCAAGACCATGTGGACCCATGCGTAAAAAGCATGGGATAAGAAGAAAACCAGATCTGTGCTGTGGGTGAGTCCTGTTGTTGTTTAGTCGTTTAGTCATGTCCGACTCTTTGTGACCCCATGGACCAGAGCACGCCAGGCACTCCTGTCTTCCACTGCCTCCCGCAGTTTAGTCAAACTCATGCTGGTGGCTTCAATAACACTATCCAACCATCTCATCCTCTGTTGTCCCCTTCTCCTTGTGCCCTCCATCTTTCCCAACATCAGGGTCTTTTCCAGGGAGTCTTCTCTTCTCATGAGGTGGCCAAAGTATTGGAGCCTCAGCTTCATGATCTGTCCTTCCAGTGAGCACTCAGGGCTGATTTCCTTAAGAATGGGTAGGTTTGATCTTCTTGCAGTCCATGGGACTCTCAAGAGTCTCCTCCACCACCATAATTCAAAAATGGGTGAGTCCTAATGAACCTAAATTACTCTCACACTGTGCTTTTTTTCTGGGGGTACGGAGGGGTACACATACCCCTAAACATTTTGTGAATCTAAGTTTGGCCTCATTGAGGGACAGTATTTCAATATGAGTGGGAAAATGAGAGGACCCCTAAACATTTTTATTTATTTTTTGGGGGGGAAAGCACTGCTCACACTCATTAACCTCTATGGGTCTACTCTGAGTAAGGCTAGCATTGGATACCACCCCTTAATTCAGAATCACAGAATCATAGACTTGTAGATTGGAAGGGACCATGAGGGTCAACTAGTCCAACTCCTTGCAGTGCAGGAATCTTTCACCCAACGTGGGACTCAAACCCACAACCATGAGATTCAGTGTCTCATGCTCTACTGACTGAGCTATCCCTCAGCTTCTCTTTTTATTGTAGGTACTGAAATGGAGGAAGTCACTAGTGTGGCCATTCCAAGGTAATATAGATAAATACCCCCATGAGCATGGACCCATGTCAAAACCATAAGGATTACTCATCACTATGCCATCTTTGCCAGGAAAATCAGATTACAGGCTTCAGCATGAGCTGATGAGACAGCTTGCTTGTGAGCATAGCGTCAGACAGTTAGCAGTTTCCTCCTCTTAGGGAAATTATTAAAATGGCCTGTCCTTATCGTCTGCTGTTGCCTGGAGTCAGGAAACAGGAGGGAGGCAAACTCTTTTCACTACAGTAAGGAACCTCAGCTGCGCAAGTTGCTGAAAACTCAATTAAGGATACATTTGTTGCCATCTTCTTTGGCAGTGGCTCAGAGGACCCTTCCCAGATTGGATTTATCTTTGTCTGCAGAGATTGCCTTTGATAGCTGGTATCACTCTGTTAACACTCGGCTCTCAGGATTGACTCCTGCTTTGATGCCGAGAGCGGGGGAAATAGCCCCTTCCCTGCGATCTGATTCAATCTTTGGAAATGGAGCCTCCTGCAATAATTTTGGGATGTGCCACCCATTGGGCAAAGTCAAACGGCCACATTCTCTCTTCCTGAAAACCTGAAAACATTTCGGTGAGATTTATTCGGAGGGTGGAAATATTATGCTTTTTTTAAAATAGGGAGCTTTAAACTGGCCAACAGGCTGAACTGCATGGTTAGCTGCCACAAGTTAAGTTGTTGAGCATGCTGCTTCTGAAAGTTGCTGGTGGGGGAAGCAAAATGTAAGAACCTGCACAAATTGGTTTGCAATTTAAAATATGGAGAGGTTTCTTTTTCTGGCGTAGGAAGGAGGATGAAGTAATGACTACCCCCTCAATCCTATTCACAGAAGCAAATTCCTGAGATCAAACCCTTCACAGTATTCCATCACCAGCAATGATTCCCCGGGTGGTTCACAAACAAGATAACCTTAAACATACAATACAGAATAATTAAAATCTACAATAAGCAATCACAAAGAGAGAGGGAGCTGGGAAATTTCCTTATAATAGAGAGAACATAAACAGTTGGCAGCTTTGATTAAAGCCACAATAAGGCACAATGAAATTAGCTTAAAATGCATTTTTTAAAAAAAAAAAAAAGTTGGGTAAATAAAAAAAAAGTTTTTTTCACCTGGTGGTAAAAAGACCACAGAGAAGCGTGACAAAGGTTTTCACCTTGGTAGCCACTAGCCTCACTTCATTTCTAATGGTTTTTAATTACACTTATACCTCTCTTCTAAAGACCTTGATGCGTCCCTCCCCCCCATCCCTGCCATGAATTTTGTACTCACCAACCTCGTGGGATTAGTTTAGGCTGAGACTTAGGGACTTGCCTAATGTCACTCAGTGAGCTTTGTGGCTAAGTAGGGATTAGCGCTGTGGTCTAAACCACTGAGCCTCTTGGGCTTGCCAATCAGAAGGTCGGCGGTTCGAATCCCCATGACAGGGTGAGCTCCCATTGCTCGGTACCTGCTCCTGCCAACATAGCAGTTCGAAAGCATGCCAAAAAATGCAAGTAGATAAATAGGTACCACTCTGGTGGGAAGGTAAATGACATTTTTGTGTGCTGCTCTGGTTTCGCAAGAAGCGGCTTAGTCATGCTGGCCACATGACCCAGAAAAACTCTCTGCGGACAAACTTTAGCTCCCTCAGCCAGCAAAGTGAGATGACAGCCACAACCCCAGAGTCGTTCGTGACTGGACTTATCTGTCAGGAGTCCTTTACCCCCTTTTTTAGGGATTTGAACTTGAGTCTCTCAAGCCCAAACCCATTACACCACAACTTGGTGGTGGCACCCAGAGCAGGGCCTCCTCAAAATGACTTTAGGGCTTCGGCAGGTACGTGCTGGAGGAGGCAGGTAACTACAAGGCCATTGAAGGTTCTCTAGGTTCGAAACACCACTTCAAACTGAGCCTGGAAATGGACTGGGTACCAACGCAGCCAGTAAAGTACTGATATAATATGATCAAAATGACAGTTCCAGTTCCAATGACAGTTTCTGAACCATTTTTAAAGACAGCCTCAGGAATAATGGACTGAAATAGCATATTATCATCATTTGTATATGTGCCCCACTTTTCCATCCCCAAAGAAGTCCAAACCAGCTCAAAACTTCATACAAAAACAAGCAACTCTAGGAGGAAGAGCTTGAGCTCTGTTAGAGCAGATAGCTTGCCTTCAGTAGTTCCCTGGTTTAATCCATCTCCAGGAAGGGCTGAGGAAAGCATCCTTGACTGAAACTCTGGAGAGCCATTGCTAGCCAGGGTAAATGATACTAAGCTAGGTGGACCAATTGGTATAAGGCAGCTTCCCAGGTTCATTGTTATCAGTTGGCAAGAAAACAATATTAAAAATCTTGCATTATCTTGGCATGTTGTGCACTGAAAGAAAACTATATGAAAATGATGTACCAACCAGTGGTATTTGACTCCTAGTAAGTTAGCAAAAATGTGTAAGACAAGTACAAATACCTGCTGGAAATGTAAAAAAGAAGAAGTACCTTTGACCATATGTGGTGGTCATGTAAGGTAATAAAAGCATTTTGGAAAATGATATATAATGAAATGGAAAAAAATGTTTAAAATAACCTTTATTTTAAAACAAAACAAAACCCAGAAGCATTTTTATTAGGAATTGTAGGTACCACTATCCCAAAGGAGTAGAAAATACTTTTTATGTGTGCGACAACAGCCGAGCGGATGCTACTAGCCCAGAGGTGGAAAGAAGATACGGTCCCTACCCGAGAGGAATGGCAAACCAAGCTGATGGGCTGTGCCGAAATGGCAAAACTGACCGGAAAGCTCAAGAATCAAGAAGACAAAAACTTCAATAAAGAATGGGGGGGGAATTATAATTTATTTAGGAGATCACTGGAAGCTGATGAGAACATTAGCAGGATTGCAGTAACACTTGTAATGTAGCAAATATAATGGACAATATGGAAAGATATAAAATATGGACTATGAAATAATATGCAGTTGAAAAGGTTGACAATAGGACCCATGGAGGGGAAGGTGGAAAGTCTGGAGATTCAGAAAAATCTCTAAATATTGATGTATATTTTGTTTTGTCATAATTCTACATTTGTAAAATCAAATAAAAATTATTTTAAAAAATAAATAAATCTAGCATTAAAAACTGTTACAGTGAGCCTATAAATAAGTTATCAATTTAGTACATTGGTACCTTGGTTTACCAACTTAATCCGTTCCGGAAGTCCGTTCTTAAACCAAAGCATTCTTAAACCAAGGTGTGCTTGGGGGACCCAATTTACAAATGGAACACACTCAACTGGAAGCGGAACATGTTCTGCTTCCAAGGTAAAGTTCACAAACCAAAACACCTACTTCTGGGTTTGCAGCATTCTTAATCCAAATTGTTCATAAACTAAGCTGTTCTTAAACCAAGATACCGTTGTCCTTAAAAAAAACACCTATTCAGTTCAAACAAGGGGATAATAATATGCTACCCATATTTTAGCCAAAAATACACACACTGCACCTGTGTTCCAGTAACCATGCTGGTATAATGTTGAAGAGGACAAATCTACCCAAGAGCTAGCAGAAACCAAGAGAAGAACTAGGTATTAATTGATACAATCCATTCATACAATGAATAGTAACTTGTCACAAGTTAATACAGAGGAAAAGAGGTAGGTGGGGAATCAGCCAACCTATTTGACTTTATAATCATAAAACTTTGTAGCCCAGCCTGCAGTGCGCTCACAAGATACTAGTAACATATTTCATCCAGTTTTTTTGGGGGGGTGGGCAATCCACCCTTAGAAATCCAGGAATCTACCCCTGAGAAATTCTGAAAAGCCCAGCTTGACAATTTGAGAGCTCTGTTCTAATAATTGGTTCAAACTAATCTGTCTTCGGAATTATTTTCTTGTTGCTATCTCTTGCAATGGTTGGACAGCTGCCGATGTGCTATCATGCTGTGGAGAACATCATAGCACATTGGAATATGTTGTTTTTCTTCCAAGAAAATCCTTTAACTTCCTGCTGTGCATTACAATTTGCTGATGGTGTTTCGGCTAAAAGAGGCATTCTCGTACAGATGTGGGATGATAGGTGATTTAATACCTTTTTGGTCACCCTGCCCTCCAATGTTGCTGTCCTCAAGAAATATATTACCTACTGTTCAGAGTACGCAGAACTGGGAAGTGGAAACTTCCAGCTGCGAGGAAATGCTATTTCTGCAAGATTTCACTACCTGTCTTTCTCTCCATTAATCTAACACTAAATACTGAACGATGTGGCCCTCTTTGGCCTTCGGTGAACAAACTGAATTGAATTACTTTACTCTTTTCCAGAAAAATAGACTTTGGACATTGCTTCTGAATATACAGGGAGATGGAAATAAGACATTTTTTCTTTTTCTTTCTTTTTTTCAGAAGAAAGCTGTTGTGTTTGAAAAGAGACTGTGTCTTATCCAACACAAGTTAATTACCTCTAAGTCCCATTTCAGCCAAATATTAAACTAGGCAACCATCACTGATTACCTTGAGAGACACTTCTGGGTAAGTATGAACATAAAATTCAGCCTTTTAGCTTGCTCTGACTCATGCTTACGTGGAAGTAAGTCTCACTAATTTTAAGTTGAATTACTTACAAGGCTGCATTCACATTGCACTTTATTCAGTTTCCCTGATGATTCCCTAACAGTTAATTTCTGCATTATATTTGAGCTTTTCCACCATGTAAAAGCCACTTCCAGAAAACTATTGGAATATACCGTATTTTTCGCTCCATAAGATGCACTCCCCCCCCCCCCAAAAAAAAAAGTAAGGGTGAATGTCTTTGCATCTTATGGAGCAAATGGTGGTCCCTGGAGCTGAATTGCCCAGGGGCAAAAAGCAGATCATACTTTTTTAAAAAAGGGGGGAAAAGAGGGAAGTTGGTGTTGAAATAAAGCCTCTAATTGGCAAGTGATCGAGGAGGGAGATATGGGTCGCTAGCAATAAAGGAGGCTGTCTGGGAGAGGGGAGTGGTAAAGACAGCAAACTTGCAAGAAAAGGAAACAGGAACACTAAAGTAATGAGGAGAGAAATTAGAAGAAAAGGAGGAGCAAAAACTGCTCCAGCTAAGGAATAGAAACCAAGGCAAACAAGAGGGAAAGGAGTGTTTAAAGGAAGCAGCTGATTGGCAAGCGATCAGGGAGGGAGATAAAGGACGCTAGAGATAAAGGAGGCTGCCAGGGAGGGGAGAGGTAAAAGCCCATGGATCCTCAGGATTTTTGCATTTGGGTCACACCAAATTTACCATCAGATCACACAGCATGTCCAGGGCTACAGCCTGCACACACACAAAAACATTCACTGTTTCGAGGAGCCGCAATGGCGCAAAAAAGTGGTTACAAAGCACGAAACCACATGGATTCTCAGGATTCTGGCATTGAGCTACCCCAAACTCACCGTCAAATCACATATCTTTCGCCACAGCATGAAACACAAAAATCATACATCTACTGTTTCACTGAGAATATATTTCTATTCTTGTTTTCCTCCTATAAAAACTAGATGCATCTTAAGGTCAGGTGCGCATTATGGAGCAAAAAATAAGGTAATTCAGTCAAAAATGGTACCAAACTGTTACAAATTCTGCCGTGACAGGTTTGGCGGTAGAAATGGAAGGGTTTTGATCCGCGGGGTCACAATTTCATAAAAAATCAGCCCTTTTCCACTTTGCTCAAAAATGGTGCCAAACTGTTGCAAACTCTCCCCTGAAAGGTTGGGCAGTGGAAAAGGAAGGCTTTTGATCATAGGCTGCGAAATCAGCCATCGACTACTTCACCTGCGGAAAAAGATTTTTCTGAAAAAATCCCTAAGCCGCGCGGTCACAATTTCATCAAAAATCGGCCCTTTTCCACTTTGCTCAAAAATGGTGCCAAACTGTTGAAAATGCTCCCCTGAAAGGTTTTGGGGTGGAAACGGAAGGCTTTTGATCATAGGCCAAGAAATCAGCCCTCGACTACTTCACCTGCGGAAAAAGATTTTTCTGAAAAAATCCCTAAGCCGCGCGGTCACAATTTCATCAAAAATCGGCCGTTTTCCACTTTGCTCAGAAATGGTGCCAAACTGTTGCAAACTCTCCCCTGAACGGTTTGGCGTCGGAAAAGGAAGGCTTTTGATCATCGGCCGAGAAATCAGCCCTCGACTACTTCACCTGCAGAAAAAGATTTTTCTGAAAAAATCCCTAAGCTGCGCGGTCACCAATTCATCAAAAATCGGACCTTTTCCACTTTGCTCAAAAATGGTGCCAAACTGTTGCAAACTCTCCCCTGAAAGGTTTGGCGGTGGAAACGGAAGGCTTTTGATCATAGGCTGAGAAATCAGCCCTCGACTACTTCAGCTGCGGAAAAAGATTTTTCTAAAAAAATCCCTAAGCCGCGCGGTCACAATTTGATCAAAAATCGGCCCTTTTCCACTTTGCTCAGAAATGGTGCCAAACTGTTGAAAATGCTCCCCTGAAAGGTTTGGCGTCGGAAACGGAAGGCTTTTGATCATTGGCCAAGAAATCAGCCCTAGACTACTTCACCTGCGGAAAAAAAAATTCTGAAAAAATCCCTAAGCCGCGCGGTCACAATTTCATCAAAAATCGGCCGTTTTCCACTTGGCTCAGAAATGGTTCCAAACTGTTGAAAATGCTCCCCTGAAAGGTTTGGCGTCGGAAACGGAAGGCTTTTGATCATAAACTGAGAAATCAGCCCTCGACTACTTCACCTGCGGAAAAAGATTTTTCTGAAAAAATCATTAAGCCGCGCGGTCACAATTTCATCAAAAATCGGCCATTTTCCACTTTGCTCAAAAATGGTGCCAAACTGTTGCAAACTCTCCCCTGAGAGGTTTGGCGGTGGAAACGGAAGGCTTTTGATCATAAACTGAGAAATCAGCCCTCGACTACTTCACCTGCGGAAAAAGATTTTTCAGAAAAAATCCCTAAGCCGCGCGGTCACAATTTCATCAAATATCGGTCGTTTTCCACTTTGCTCAGAAAAGGTGCCAAACTGTTGAAAATGCTGCCCTGAAAGGTTTGGCGGTGGAAACGGAAGGCTTTTGATCATAGGCCAAGAAATCAGCCCTAGACTACTTCACCTGCGGAAAAAAAAATTCTGAAAAAATCCCTAAGCCGCGCGGTCACAATTTCATCAAAAATCGGCCGTTTTCCACTTTGCTCAGAAATGGTGCCAAACTGTTGCAAACTCTCCCCTGAACGGTTTGGCGTCGGAAAAGGAAGGCTTTTGATCATCGGCCGAGAAATCAGCCCTCGACTACTTCACCTGCAGAAAAAGATTTTTCTGAAAAAATCCCTAAGCTGCGCGGTCACCAATTCATCAAAAATCGGACCTTTTCCACTTTGCTCAAAAATGGTGCCAAGCTGTTGCAAACTCTCCCCTGAAAGGTTTGGCGGTGGAAACGGAAGGCTTTTGATCATAAACTGAGAAATCAGCCCTCGACTACTTCAGCTGCGGAAAAAGATTTTTCTAAAAAAATCCCTAAGCCGCGCGGTCACAATTTGATCAAAAATCGGCCGTTTTCCACTTTGCTCAAAAATGGTGCCAAACTGTTGAAAATGCTCCCCTGAAAGGTTTGGGGGTGGAAACGGAAGGCTTTGGTCATAGGCTGAGAAATCAGCCCTCGACTATTTCACCTGCGGAAAAAGATTTTTCTGAAAAAATCCCTAAGCCGCGCGGTCACAATTTCATCAAATATCGGCCGTTTTCCACTTTGCTCAGAAAAGGTGCCAAACTGTTGAAAATGCTGCCCTGAAAGGTTTGGCGGTGGAAACGGAAGGCTTTTGATCATAGGCCAAGAAATCAGCCCTAGACTACTTCACCTGCGGAAAAAAAAATTCTGAAAAAATCCCTAAGCCGCGCGGTCACAATTTCATCAAA
The DNA here is from genome assembly GCF_027172205.1 of Podarcis raffonei. Lineage (NCBI taxonomy): Eukaryota > Metazoa > Chordata > Lepidosauria > Squamata > Lacertidae > Podarcis > Podarcis raffonei. Next base: position 71,496,351 of record NC_070608.1, read on the forward strand.
AATCGGCCGTTTTCCACTTTGCTCAAAAATGGTGCCAAACTGTTGAAAATGCTCCCCTGAAAGGTTTCGGGGTGAAAACGGAAGGCTTTTGATCATAGGCCAAGAAATCAGCCCTCGACTACTTCACCTGCGGAAAAAGATTTTTCTAAAAAAATACCTAAGCCGCGCGGTCACAATTTCATCAAAAATCGGCCGTTTTCCACTTTGCTCAGAAATGGTTCCAAACCGTTGCAAACTCTCCCCTGAAAGGTTTGGCGGTGGAAACGGAAGGCTTTTGATCATAAGCTGAGAAATCAGCCCTCGACTACTTCACCTGCGGAAAAAGATTTTTTCATCAAAAATCGGCCGTTTTCCACTTTGCTCAGAAATGGTGCCAAACTGTTGCAAACTCTCCCCTGAAAGGTTTGGGGGAGGAAACGGAAGGCTTTTGATCATAAACTGAGAAATCAGCCCTCGACTACTTCACCTGCGGAAAAAGATTTTTCTGGAAAAATCCCTAAGCCGCGCGGTCACAATTTCATCAAAAATCGGCCGTTTTCCACTTTGCTCAGAAATGGTTCCAAACCGTTGCAAACTCTCCCCTGAAAGGTTTGGCGGTGGAAACGGAAGGCTTTTGATCATAAGCTGAGAAATCAGCCCTCGACTACTTCACCTGCGGAAAAAGATTTTTTCATCAAAAATCGGCCGTTTTCCACTTTGCTCAGAAATGGTGCCAAACTGTTGCAAACTCTCCCCTGAAAGCTTTGGCGGTGGAAACGGAAGGCTTTTGATCATAGGCTGAGAAATCAGCCCTCGACTACTTCACCTGCGGAAAAAGATTTTTCTGAAAAAATCCCTAAGCCGCGCGGTCACAATTTCATAAAAAATCGGCCGTTTTCCACTTTGCTCAAAAATGGTGCCAAACTGTTGAAAATGCTTCCCTGAAAGGTTTGGGGGTGGAAACGGAAGGCTTTTGATCATAGGCTGAGAAATCAGCCCTCGACTATTTCACCTGCGGAAAAAGTTTTTTCTGAAAAAATCCCTAAGCCGCGCGGTCACAATTTCATCAAAAATCGGCCGTTTTCCACTTTGCTCAAAAATGGTGCCAAACAGTTCAAAATGCTCCCCTGAAAGGTTTGGGGGAGGAAACGGAAGGCTTTTGATCATAGGCCGAGAAATCAGCCCTCGACTACTTCACCTGCGGAAAAAGATTTTTCTGAAAAAATCCCTAAGCCGCGCGGTCACAATTTCATCAAAAATCGACCGCTTTCCACTTTGCTCAGAAATGGTTCCAAACTGTTGCAAACTCTCCCCTGAAAGCTTTGGCGTCGGAAACGGAAGGCTTTTGATTATAGGCTGAGAAATCAGCCCTAGACTACTTCACCTGCGGAAAAAGATTTTTCTGAAAAAATCCCTAAGCCGCGCGGTCACAATTTCATCAAAAATCGGCCGCTTTCCACTTTGCTCAGAAATGGTGGCAAACTGTTGCAAACTCTCCCCTGACAGCTTTGGCGTCGGAAATGGAAGGCTTTTGATCATAGGCTGAGAAATCAGCCCTCGACTATTTCACCTGCGGAAAAAGATTTTTCTGAAAAAATCCCTAAGCGGCGCGGTCACAATTTCATCACAAATCGGACCTTTTCCACTTTGCTCAAAAATTGTGCCAAACTGTTGAAAATACTCCCCTGAAAGGTTTGGGGGTGGAAACGGAAGGCTTTTGATCATAAACTGAGAAATCAGCCCTCGACTACTTCAACTGCGGAAAAAGATTTTTCTGAAAAAATCCCTAAGCCGCGCGGTCACAATTTCATCAAAAATCGGCCGTTTTCCACTTTGCTCAGAAATGGTTCCAAACTGTTGCAAACTCTCCCCTGAAAGCTTTGGCGGTGGAAACGGAAGGCTTTTGATCATAAACTGAGAAATCAGCCCTCGACTACTTCACCTGCGGAAAATGATTTTTCTGAAAAAATCCCTAAGCCGCGAGTTCACAATTTCATCAAAAATCGGCCATTTTCCACTTTGCTCAAAAATGGTGCCAAACTGTTGCAAACTCTCCCCTGAAAGCTTTGGCGGTGGAAACGAAAGGCTTTTGATCATAAACTGAGAAATCAGCCCTCGACTACTTCAGCTGCAGGAAAAAAAATTCTGAAAAAATCCCTAAGCCGCGCGGTCACAATTTCATCAAAAATCGGCCGTTTTCCACTTTGCTCAAAAATGGTGCCAAACAGTTCAAAATGCTCCCCTGAAAGGTTTGGGGGAGGAAACGGAAGGCTTTTGATCATAGGCCAAGAAATCAGCCCTCGACTACTTCACCTGCGGAAAAAGATTTTTCTGAAAAAATCCCTAAGCCGCGCGGTCACAATTTCATCAAAAATCGACCGCTTTCCACTTTGCTCAGAAATGGTTCCAAACTGTTGCAAACTCTCCCCTGAAAGCTTTGGCGTCGGAAACGGAAGGCTTTTGATTATAGGCTGAGAAATCAGCCCTAGACTACTTCACCTGCGGAAAAAGATTTTTCTGAAAAAATCCCTAAGCCGCGCGGTCACAATTTCATCAAAAATCGGCCGCTTTCCACTTTGCTCAGAAATGGTGGCAAACTGTTGCAAACTCTCCCCTGACAGCTTTGGCGTCGGAAATGGAAGGCTTTTGATCATAGGCTGAGAAATCAGCCCTCGACTATTTCACCTGTGGAAAAAGATTTTTCTGAAAAAATCCCTAAGCGGCGCGGTCACAATTTCATCACAAATCGGACCTTTTCCACTTTGCTCAAAAATTGTGCCAAACTGTTGAAAATACTCCCCTGAAAGGTTTGGGGGTGGAAACGGAAGGCTTTTGATCATAAACTGAGAAATCAGCCCTCGACTACTTCAACTGCGGAAAAAGATTTTTCTGAAAAAATCCGTAAGCCGCGCGGTCACAATTTCATCAAAAATCGGCCGTTTTCCACTTTGCTCAGAAATGGTTCCAAACTGTTGCAAACTCTCCCCTGAAAGCTTTGGCGGTGGAAACGGAAGGCTTTTGATCATAAACTGAGAAATCAGCCCTCGACTACTTCACATGCAAAAAAAAAAAAAATTCTGAAAAAATCCGTAAGCCGCGTGGTCACAATTTCATCAAAAATCGGCCGTTTTTCACTTTGCTCAAAAATGGTGCCAAACTGTTGAAAATGCTCCCCTGAAAGGTTTGGCGGTGGAAACGGAAGGCTTTTGATCATAGGCCAAGAAATAAGCCCTCGACTACTTCACCTGTGGAAAAAAAATTTCTGAAAAAATCCCTAAGCCGCGCGGTCACAATTTCATCAAAAATCGGCCGTTTTCCACTTTGCTCAGAAATGGTTCCAAACTGTTGCAAACTCTCCCCTGAAAGCTTTGGCGGTGGAAACGGAAGGCTTTTCATCATAAACTGAGAAATCAGCCCTCGACTACTTCACCTGCGGAAAAAGATTTTTCTGAAAAAATCCCTAAGCCGCGCGGTCACAATTTCATCAAAAATCGGCCATTTTCCACTTTGCTCAAAAATGGTGCCAAACTGTTGCAAACTCTCCCCTGAAAGGTTTGGCGGTGGAAACGGAAGGCTTTTGATCATAAACTGAGAAATCAGCCCTCGACTACTTCACATGCAAAAAAAAAAAAAATTCTGAAAAAATCCGTAAGCCGCGCGGTCACAATTTAATAAAAAACCGGCCGTTTTCCACTTTGCTCAGAAATGGTTCCAAACTGTTGCAAACTCTCCCCTGAAAGCTTTGGCGGTGGAAACGGAAGGCTTTTGATCATAAACTGAGAAATCCGCCCTCGACTACTTCACCTGCGGAAAAAGATTTTTCTGAAAAAATCCCTAAGCCGCGCGGTCACAATTTCATCAAAAATCGGCCATTTTCCACTTTGCTCAAAAATGGTGCCAAACTGTTGCAAACTCTCCCCTGAAAGGTTTGGCGGTGGAAACGGAAGGCTTTTGATCATAAACTGAGAAATCAGCCCTCGACTACTTCAGCTGCGGAAAAAAAAATTCTGAAAAAATCCGTAAGCCGCGCAGTCACAATTTCATCAAAAATCGGCCGTTTTCCACTTTGCTCAAAAATGGTGCCAAACTGTTGAAAATGCTCCCCTGAAAGGTTTGGGGGTGCAAACGGAAGGCTTTTGATCATAGGCGAAGTAATCAGCCCTCGACTACTTCACCTGCGGAAAAAGATTTTTCAGAAAAAATCCCTAAGCCGCGCGGTCACAATTTCATCAAAAATCGGCCGTTTCCCACTTTGATAAAAAATGGTGCCAAACTGTTGCAAACTCTCCCCTGAAAGGTTTGGCGGTGGAAACGGAAGGCTTTTGATCATAGGCCAAGAAATGAGTCCTCGACTAATTCAACTGCGGAAAAAAAATTTCTGAAAAAATCCCTAAGCCACGCGGTCACAATTTGATCAAAAATCGGCCGTTTTCCACTTTGTTCAGAAATGGTTCCAAACTGTTGCAAACTCTCCCCTGAAAGCTTTGGCGGTGGAAACGGAAGGCTTTTGATCATAAACTGAGAAATCAGCCCTCGACTACTTCACCTGCGGAAAAAGATTTTTCTGAAAAAATCCCTAAGCCGCGCGTTCACAATTTCATCAAAAATCGGCCGTTTTCCACTTTGCTCAAAAATGGTGCCAACCTGTTGCAAACTCTCCCCTGAAAGCTTTGGCGGTGGAAACGAAAGGCTTTTGATCATAAACTGAGAAATCAGCCCTCGACTACTTCCCCTGCGGAAAAAGATTTTTCTGAAAATATCCCTAAGTCGCGCGGTCACAATTTCATCAAAAATCGGCCGTTTCCCACTTTGCTCAAAAATGGTGCCAAACTGTTGCAAACTCTCCCCTGAAAGCTTTGGCGGTGGAAACGGAAGGCTTTTGATCATAGGCCAAGAAATCAGCCCTCGACTACTTCAACTGCGGGGAAAAAAATTCTGAAAAAATCCCTAAGCCGCGCGGTCACAATTTCATCAAAAATCGGCCGTTTTCCAATTTGCTCAGAAATGGTTCCAAACTGTGGCAAACTCTCCCCTGAAAGCTTTGGCGGTGGAAACGGAAGGCTTTTGATCATAAACTGAGAAATCAGGCCTCGACTACTTCAACTGCGGAAAAAGATTTTTCTGAAAAAATCCCTAAGCCGCGCGGTCACAATTTCATCAAAAACCGGCCGTTTCCCACTTTGCTCAAAAATGGTGCCAAACTGTTGCAAACTCTCCCCTGAAAGCTTTGGCGGTGGAAACGGAAGGCTTTTGATCATAAACTGAGAAATCAGCCCTCGACTACTTCACCTGCGGAAAAAGATTTTTCTGAAAAAATCTGTAAGCCGCGCGGTCACAATTTCATCAAAAATCGGCCGTTTTCCACTTTGCTCAAAAATGGTGCCAAACTGTTGAAAATACGCCCCTGAAAGGTTTGGCGGTGGAAACGGAAGGCTTTTGATCATAGGCCAAGAAATCAGCCCTCGACTACTTCACCTGTGGAAAAAAAAATTCTGAAAAAATCCCTAAGCCGCGCGGTCACAATTTCATCAAAAATCGGCCATTTTCCACTTTGCTCAAAAATGGTGCCAAACTGTTGCAAACTCTCCCCTGAAAGGTTTGGCGGTGGAAACGGAAGGCTTTTGATCATAAACTGAGAAATCAGCCGTCGACTACTTCACATGCAAAAAAAAAAAAATTCTGAAAAAATCCGTAAGCCGCGCGGTCACAATTTCATCAAAAATCGGCCGTTTCCCACTTTGATAAAAAATGGTGCCAAACTGTTGAAAATGTTCCCCTGAAAGGTTTGGGGGTGGAAACGGAAGGCTTTTGATCATAGGCCAAGAAATCAGCCCTCAACTACTTCAACTGCGGAAAAAAAATTTCTGAAAAAATCCCTAAGCCGCGCGGTCATAATTTCATCAAAAATCGGCCGTTTTCCACTTTGCTCAGAAATGGTTCCAAACTGTTGCAAACTCTCCCCTGAAAACTTTGGCGGTGGAAACGGAAGGCTTTTGATCATAAACTGAGAAATCAGCCCTCGACTATTTCACCTGCGGGAAAAAAATTTCTGAAAAAATCCCTAAGCCGCGCAGTCACAATTTCATCAAAAATCGGCCGTTTTCCACTTTGCTCAAAAATTGTGCCAAACTGTTTAAAATACTCCCCTGAAAGGTTTGGCGGTGGAAACGGAAGGCCTTTAATCATAGTCCAAGAAATCAGCCCTCGACTACTTCACCTGTGGAAAAAAAAATTCTGAAAAAATCCCTAAGCCGCGCGGTCACAATTTCATCAAATATCGGCCATTTTCCACTTTGCTCAAAAATGGTGCCAAACTGTTGCAAACTCTCCCCTGAAAGCTTTGGCGGTGGAAACGGAAGGCTTTTGATCATAAACTGAGAAATCAGCCCTCGACTACTTCACATGCAAAAAAAAGAAAAATTCTGAAAAAATCCGTAAGCCGCGCGGTCACAATTTAATCAAAAATCGGCCGTTTTCCACTTTGCTCAGAAATGGTTCCAAACTGTTGCAAACTCTCCCCTGAAAGCTTTGGCGGTGGAAACGGAAGGCTTTTGATCATAAACTGAGAAATCAGCCCTCGACTACTTCACCTGCGGAAAAAGATTTTTCTGAAAAAATCCCTAAGCCGCGCGGTCACAATTTCATCAAAAATCGGCCATTTTCCACTTTGCTCAAAAATGGTGCCAAACTGTTGCAAACTCTCCCCTGAAAGGTTTGGCGGTGGAAACGGAAGGCTTTTGATCATAAACTGAGAAATCAGCCCTCGACTACTTCAGCTGCGGAAAAACAAATTCTGAAAAAATCCGTAAGCCGCGCGGTAACAATTTCATCAAAAATCGGCCGTTTTCCACTTTGCTCAAAAATGGTGCCAAACTGTTGAAAATGCTCCCCTGAAAGGTTTGGGGGTGCAAACGGAAGGCTTTTGATCATAGGCCAAGTAATCAGCCCTCGACTACTTCACCTGCGGAAAAAGATTTTTCAGAAAAAATCCCTAAGCCGCGCGGTCACAATTTCATCAAAAATCGGCCGTTTCCCACTTTGATAAAAAATGGTGCCAAACTGTTGCAAACTCTCCCCTGAAAGGTTTGGCGGTGGAAACGGAAGGCTTTTGATCATAGGCCAAGAAATGAGTCCTCGACTAATTCAACTGCGGAAAAAAAATTTCTGAAAAAATCCCTAAGCCACGCGGTCACAATTTGATCAAAAATCGGCCATTTTCCACTTTGCTCAAAAATGGTTCCAAACTGTTGCAAACTCTCCCCTGAAAGCTTTGGCGGTGGAAACGGAAGGCTTTTGATCATAAACTGAGAAATCAGGCCTCGACTACTTTACCTGCGGAAAAAGATTTTTCTGAAAATATCCCTAAGCCGCGCGGTCACAATTTGATCAAAAATCGGCCATTTTCCACTTTGCTCAAAAATGGTTCCAAACTGTTGCAAACTCTCCCCTGAAAGCTTTGGCGGTGGAAACGGAAGGCTTTTGATCATAAACTGAGAAATCAGGCCTCGACTACTTTACCTGCGGAAAAAGATTTTTCTGAAAATATCCCTAAGCCGCGCGGTCACAATTTGATCAAAAATCGGCCATTTTCCACTTTGCTCAAAAATGGTTCCAAACTGTTGCAAACTCTCCCCTGAAAGCTTTGGCGGTGGAAACGGAAGGCTTTTGATCATAAACTGAGAAATCAGGCCTCGACTACTTCACCTGCGGAAAAAGATTTTTCTGAAAAAATCCCTAAGCCGCGCGGTCACAATTTCATCAAAAATCGGCCGTTTTCCACTTTGCTCAAAAATGGTGCCAACCTGTTGCAAACTCTCCCCTGAAAGCTTTGGCGGTGGAAATGAAAGGCTTTTGATCATAAACTGAGAAATCAGCCCTCGACTACTTCCCCTGCGGAAAAAGATTTTTCTGAAAATATCCCTAAGCCGCGCGGTCACAATTTCATCAAAAATCGGCCGTTTTCCACTTTGCTCAAAAATGGTGCCAACCTGTTGCAAACTCTCCCCTGAAAGCTTTGGCGGTGGAAATGAAAGGCTTTTGATCATAAACTGAGAAATCAGCCCTCGACTACTTCACCTGCGGAAAAAGATTTTTCTGAAAAAATCCCTAAGCCGCGCGGTCACAATTTCATCAAAAATCGGCCGTTTTCCAATTTGCTCAGAAATGGTTCCAAACTGTTGCAAACTCTCCCCTGAAAGCTTTGGCGGTGGAAACGGAAGGCTTTTGATCATAGGCCAAGAAATCAGCCCTCGACTACTTCAACTGCGGAAAAAAAAATTCTGAAAAAATCCCTAAGCCGCGCGGTCACAATTTCATCAAAAATCGGCCGTTTTCCAATTTGCTCAGAAATGGTTCCAAACTGTTGCAAACTCTCCCCTGAAAGCTTAGGGCGGTGGAAACGGAAGGCTTTTGATCATAGGCCAAGAAATCAGCCCTCGACTACTTCACCTGTGGAAAAAAAAATTCTGAAAAAATCCCTTAAAATCCCGGTCACAATTTCATCAAAAATCGGCCATTTTCCACTTTGCTCAAAAATGGTGCCAAACTGTTGCAAACTCTCCCCTGAAAGGTTTGGCGGTGGAAACGGAAGGCTTTTGACCATAAACTGAGAAATCAGCCGTCGACTACTTCACATGCAAAAAAAAAAAAAATTCTGAAAAAATCCGTAAGCCGCGCGGTCACAATTTCATCAAAAATCGGCCGTTTTCCACTTTGCTCAAAAATGGTTCCAAACTGTTGCAAACTCTCCCCTGAAACCTTTGGCGGTGGAAACGGAAGGCTTTTGATCATAAACTGAGAAATCAGGCCTCGACTACTTCACCTGCGGAAAACGATTTTTCTGAAAAAATCCCTAAGCCACGCGGTCACAATTTGATCAAAAATCGTCCGTTTTCCACTTTGCTCAAAAATGGTGCCAACCTGTTGCAAACTCTCCCCTGAAAGCTTTGGCGGTGGAAACGAAAGGCTTTTGATCATAAACTGAGAAATCAGCCCTCGACTACTTCCCCTGCGGAAAAAGATTTTTCTGAAAAAATCCCTAAGCCGCGCGGTCACAATTTCATCAAAAATGGGCCGTTTCCCACTTTGCTCAAAAATGGTGCCAAACTGTTGCAAACTCTCCCCTGAAAGGTTTGGCGGTGGAAACGGAAGGCTTTTGATCATAGGCCAAGAAATCAGCCCTCGACTACTTCAACTGCGGGGAAAAAAATTCTGAAAAAATCCCTAAGCCGCGCGGTCACAATTTCATCAAAAATCGGCCGTTTTCCACTTTGCTCAGAAATGGTTCCAAACTGTGGCAAACTCTCCCCTGAAAGCTTTGACGGTGGAAACGGAAGGCTTTTGATCATAAACTGAGAAATCAGGCCTCGACTACTTCACCTGCGGAAAAAGATTTTTCTGAAAAAATCCCTAAGCCGCGCGGTCACAATTTCATCAAAAACCGGCCGTTTCCCACTTTGCTCAAAAATGGTGCCAAACTGTTGCAAACTCTCCCCTGAAAGCTTTGGCGGTGGAAACGGAAGGCTTTTGATCATAAACTGAGAAATCAGCCCTCGACTACTTCAACTGCGGGAAAAAAAATTCTGAAAAAATCCCTAAGCCGCGCAGTCACAATTTCATCAAAAATCGGCCGTTTTCCACTTTGCTCAAAAATTGTGCCAAACTGTTGAAAATACGCCCCTGAAAGGTTTGGCGGTGGAAACGGAAGGCTTTTGATCATAGGCCAAGAAATCAGCCCTCGACTACTTCACCTGTGGAAAAAAAAATTCTGAAAAAATCCCTAAGCCGCGCGGTCACAATTTCATCAAAAATCGGCCATTTTCCACTTTGCTCAAAAATGGTGCCAAACTGTTGCAAACTCTCCCCTGAAAGGTTTGGCGGTGGAAACGGAAGGCTTTTGATCATAAACTGAGAAAACAGCCCTCGACTACTTCACCTGCAAAAAAAAAAAATTCTGAAAAAATCCGTAAGCCGCGCGGTCACAATTTCATCAAAAATCGGCCGTTTCCCACTTTGCTCAAAAATGGTGCCAAACTGTTGAAAATGCTCCCCTGAAAGGTTTGGGGGTGGAAACGGAAGGCTTTTGATCATAGGCCAAGAAATCAGCCCTCAACTACTTCAACTGCGGAAAAAAAATTTCTGAAAAAATCCCTAAGCCGCGCGGTCATAATTTCATCAAAAATCGGCCGTTTTCCACTTTGCTCAGAAATGGTTCCAAACTGTTGCAAACTCTCCCCTGAAAACTTTGGCGGTGGAAACAGAAGGCTTTTGATCATAAACTGAGAAATCAGCCCTCGACTATTTCACCTGCGGGAAAAAAAATTCTGAAAAAATCCCTAAGCCGCGCAGTCACAATTTCATCAAAAATCGGCCGTTTTCCACTTTGCTCAAAAATTGTGCCAAACTGTTTAAAATACTCCCCTGAAAGGTTTGGCGGTGGAAACGGAAGGCCTTTAATCATAGTCCAAGAAATCAGCCCTCGACTACTTCACCTGTGGAAAAAAAAATTCTGAAAAAATCCCTAAGCCGCGCGGTCACAATTTCATCAAATATCGGCCATTTTCCACTTTGCTCAAAAATGGTGCCAAACTGTTGCAAACTCTCCCCTGAAAGGTTTCGCGGTGGAAACGGAAGGCTTTTGATCATAAACTGAGAAATCAGCCCTCGACTACTTCACCTGCGGAAAAAGATTTTTCTGAAAAAATCCCTAAGCCGCGCGGTCACAATTTCATCAAAAATCGGCCATTTTCCACTTTGCTCAAAAATGGTGCCAAACTGTTGCAAACTCTCCCCTGAAAGGTTTCGCGGTGGAAACGGAAGGCTTTTGATCATAAACTGAGAAATCAGCCCTCGACTACTTCAGCTGCGGAAAAAAAAATTCTGAACAAATCCGTAAGCCGCGCGGTCACAATTTCATCAAAAATCGGCCGTTTTCCACTTTGCTGAAAAATGGTGCCAAACTGTTGAAAATGCTCCCCTGAAAGGTTTGGGGGTGGAAACGGAAGGCTTTTGATCATAGGCCAAGTAATCAGCCCTCGACTACTTCACCTGCGGAAAAAGATTTTTCAGAAAAAATCCCTAAGCCGCGCGGTCACAATTTCATCAAAAATCGGCCGTTTCCCACTTTGATAAAAAATGGTGCCAAACTGTCGCAAACTCTCCCCTGAAAGGTTTTGCGGTGGAAACGGAAGGCTTTTGATCATAGGCCAAGAAATCAGCCCTCGACTACTTCAACTGCGGAAAAAAAAATTCTGAAAAAATCCCTAAGCCGCGCGGTCACAATTTCATCAAAAATCGGCCGTTTTCCAATTTGCTCAGAAATGGTTCCAAACTGTTGCAAACTCTCCCCTGAAAGCTTAGGGCGGTGGAAACGGAAGGCTTTTGATCATAGGCCAAGAAATCAGCCCTCGACTACTTCACCTGTGGAAAAAAAAATTCTGAAAAAATCCCTTAAAATCCCGGTCACAATTTCATCAAAAATCGGCCATTTTCCACTTTGCTCAAAAATGGTGCCAAACTGTTGCAAACTCTCCCCTGAAAGGTTTGGCGGTGGAAACGGAAGGCTTTTGACCATAAACTGAGAAATCAGCCGTCGACTACTTCACATGCAAAAAAAAAAAAAATTCTGAAAAAATCCGTAAGCCGCGCGGTCACAATTTCATCAAAAATCGGCCGTTTTCCACTTTGCTCAAAAATGGTTCCAAACTGTTGCAAACTCTCCCCTGAAACCTTTGGCGGTGGAAACGGAAGGCTTTTGATCATAAACTGAGAAATCAGGCCTCGACTACTTCACCTGCGGAAAACGATTTTTCTGAAAAAATCCCTAAGCCACGCGGTCACAATTTGATCAAAAATCGTCCGTTTTCCACTTTGCTCAAAAATGGTGCCAACCTGTTGCAAACTCTCCCCTGAAAGCTTTGGCGGTGGAAACGAAAGGCTTTTGATCATAAACTGAGAAATCAGCCCTCGACTACTTCCCCTGCGGAAAAAGATTTTTCTGAAAAAATCCCTAAGCCGCGCGGTCACAATTTCATCAAAAATGGGCCGTTTCCCACTTTGCTCAAAAATGGTGCCAAACTGTTGCAAACTCTCCCCTGAAAGGTTTGGCGGTGGAAACGGAAGGCTTTTGATCATAGGCCAAGAAATCAGCCCTCGACTACTTCAACTGCGGGGAAAAAAATTCTGAAAAAATCCCTAAGCCGCGCGGTCACAATTTCATCAAAAATCGGCCGTTTTCCACTTTGCTCAGAAATGGTTCCAAACTGTGGCAAACTCTCCCCTGAAAGCTTTGACGGTGGAAACGGAAGGCTTTTGATCATAAACTGAGAAATCAGGCCTCGACTACTTCACCTGCGGAAAAAGATTTTTCTGAAAAAATCCCTAAGCCGCGCGGTCACAATTTCATCAAAAACCGGCCGTTTCCCACTTTGCTCAAAAATGGTGCCAAACTGTTGCAAACTCTCCCCTGAAAGCTTTGGCGGTGGAAACGGAAGGCTTTTGATCATAAACTGAGAAATCAGCCCTCGACTACTTCAACTGCGGGAAAAAAAATTCTGAAAAAATCCCTAAGCCGCGCAGTCACAATTTCATCAAAAATCGGCCGTTTTCCACTTTGCTCAAAAATTGTGCCAAACTGTTGAAAATACGCCCCTGAAAGGTTTGGCGGTGGAAACGGAAGGCTTTTGATCATAGGCCAAGAAATCAGCCCTCGACTACTTCACCTGTGGAAAAAAAAATTCTGAAAAAATCCCTAAGCCGCGCGGTCACAATTTCATCAAAAATCGGCCATTTTCCACTTTGCTCAAAAATGGTGCCAAACTGTTGCAAACTCTCCCCTGAAAGGTTTGGCGGTGGAAACGGAAGGCTTTTGATCATAAACTGAGAAAACAGCCCTCGACTACTTCACCTGCAAAAAAAAAAAATTCTGAAAAAATCCGTAAGCCGCGCGGTCACAATTTCATCAAAAATCGGCCGTTTCCCACTTTGCTCAAAAATGGTGCCAAACTGTTGAAAATGCTCCCCTGAAAGGTTTGGGGGTGGAAACGGAAGGCTTTTGATCATAGGCCAAGAAATCAGCCCTCAACTACTTCAACTGCGGAAAAAAAATTTCTGAAAAAATCCCTAAGCCGCGCGGTCATAATTTCATCAAAAATCGGCCGTTTTCCACTTTGCTCAGAAATGGTTCCAAACTGTTGCAAACTCTCCCCTGAAAACTTTGGCGGTGGAAACAGAAGGCTTTTGATCATAAACTGAGAAATCAGCCCTCGACTATTTCACCTGCGGGAAAAAAAATTCTGAAAAAATCCCTAAGCCGCGCAGTCACAATTTCATCAAAAATCGGCCGTTTTCCACTTTGCTCAAAAATTGTGCCAAACTGTTTAAAATACTCCCCTGAAAGGTTTGGCGGTGGAAACGGAAGGCCTTTAATCATAGTCCAAGAAATCAGCCCTCGACTACTTCACCTGTGGAAAAAAAAATTCTGAAAAAATCCCTAAGCCGCGCGGTCACAATTTCATCAAATATCGGCCATTTTCCACTTTGCTCAAAAATGGTGCCAAACTGTTGCAAACTCTCCCCTGAAAGGTTTCGCGGTGGAAACGGAAGGCTTTTGATCATAAACTGAGAAATCAGCCCTCGACTACTTCACCTGCGGAAAAAGATTTTTCTGAAAAAATCCCTAAGCCGCGCGGTCACAATTTCATCAAAAATCGGCCATTTTCCACTTTGCTCAAAAATGGTGCCAAACTGTTGCAAACTCTCCCCTGAAAGGTTTCGCGGTGGAAACGGAAGGCTTTTGATCATAAACTGAGAAATCAGCCCTCGACTACTTCAGCTGCGGAAAAAAAAATTCTGAACAAATCCGTAAGCCGCGCGGTCACAATTTCATCAAAAATCGGCCGTTTTCCACTTTGCTGAAAAATGGTGCCAAACTGTTGAAAATGCTCCCCTGAAAGGTTTGGGGGTGGAAACGGAAGGCTTTTGATCATAGGCCAAGTAATCAGCCCTCGACTACTTCACCTGCGGAAAAAGATTTTTCAGAAAAAATCCCTAAGCCGCGCGGTCACAATTTCATCAAAAATCGGCCGTTTCCCACTTTGATAAAAAATGGTGCCAAACTGTCGCAAACTCTCCCCTGAAAGGTTTTGCGGTGGAAACGGAAGGCTTTTGATCATAGGCCAAGAAATCAGCCCTCGACTACTTCAACTGCGGAAAAAAAAATTCTGAAAAAATCCCTAAGCCACGCGGTCACAATTTCATCAAAAATCGGCCGTTTTCCACTTTGCTCAGAAATGGTTCCAAACTGTTGCAAACTCTCCCCTGAAAGCTTTGGCGGTGGAAACGGAAGGCTTTTGATCATAAACTGAGAAATCAGCCCTCGACTACTTCACCTGCGGAAAAAGATTTTTCTGAAAAAATCCCTAAGCCGCGCGGTCACAATTTCATCAAAAATCGGCCATTTTCCACTTTGCTCAAAAATGGTGCCAAACTGTTGCAAACTCTCCCGTGAAAGGTTTCGCGGTGGAAACGGAAGGCTTTTGATCATAAACTGAGAAATCAGCCCTCGACTACTTCACCTGCGGAAAAAAAAATTCTGAAAAAATCTGTAAGCCGCGCGGTCACAATTTCATCAAAAATCGGCCGTTTTCCACTTTGCTCAAAAATGGTGCCAAACTTTTGAAAATGCTCCCCTGAAAGGTTTGGGGGTGGAAACGGAAGGCTTTTGATCATAGGCCAAGAAATCAGCCCTCGACTACTTCACCTGTGGAAAAAAAAATTCTGAAAAAATCCCTAAGCCGCGCGGTCACAATTTCATCAAAAATCGGCCGTTTTCCACTTTGCTCAAAAATGGTGCCAAACTGTTGAAAATGCTCCCCTGAAAGGTTTGGCGGTGGAAACGGAAGGCTTTTGATCATAGGTCAAGAAATCAGCCCTCGACTACTTCACCTGCAGAAAAAGATTTTTCAGAAAAAATCCCTAAGCCGCGCGGTCACAATTTCATCAAAAATCGGCCGTTTTCCACTTTGCTCAAAAATGGTGCCAAACTGTTGAAAATGCTCCCCTGAAAGGTTTGGCGGTGGAAACGGAAGGCTTTTGATCATAGGCCAAGAAATAAGCCCTCGACTACTTCACCTGTGGAAAAAAAATTTCTGAAAAAATCCCTAAGCCGCGCGTTCACAATTTCATCAAAAATCGGCCATTTTCCACTTTGCTCAAAAATGGTGCCAAACTGTTGCAAACTCTCCCGTGAAAGGTTTGGCGGTGGAAACGGAAGGCTTTTGATCATAAACTGAGAAATCAGCCCTCGACTACTTCAGCTGCGGAAAAAAAAATTCTGAAAAAATCCGTAAGCCGCGCGGTCACAATTTCATCAAAAATCGGCCGTTTTCCACTTTGATAAAAAATGGTGCCAAACTGTTGAAAATGCTCCCCTGAAAGGTTTGGGGGTGGAAACGGAAGGCTTTTGATCATAGGCCAAGTAATCAGCCCTCGACTACTTCACCTGCGGAAAAAGATTTTTCAGAAAAAATCCCTAAGCCGCGCGGTCACAATCTCATCAAAAATCGGCCGTTTCCCACTTTGATAAAAAATGGTGCCAAACTGTTGCAAACTCTCCCCTGAAAGGTTTGGCGGTGGAAACGGAAGGCTTTTGATCATAGGCCAAGAAATCAGCCCTCGACTACTTCAACTGCGGAAAAAAAAATTCTGAAAAAATCCCTAAGCCACGCGGTCACAATTTCATCAAAAATCGGCCGTTTTCCACTTTGCTCAGAAATGGTTCCAAACTGTTGCAAACTCTCCCCTGAAAGCTTTGGCGGTGGAAACGGAAGGCTTTTGATCATAAACTGAGAAATCAGCCCTCGACTACTTCACCTGCGGAAAAAGATTTTTCTGAAAAAATCCCTAAGCCGCGCGGTCACAATTTCATCAAAAATCGGCCGTTTTCCAATTTGCTCAGAAATGGTTCCAAACTGTTGCAAACTCTCCCCTGAAAGCTTAGGGCGGTGGAAACGGAAGGCTTTTGATCATAGGCCAAGAAATCAGCCCTCGACTACTTCACCTGTGGAAAAAAAAATTCTGAAAAAATCCCTTAAAATCCCGGTCACAATTTCATCAAAAATCGGCCATTTTCCACTTTGCTCAAAAATGGTGCCAAACTGTTGCAAACTCTCCCCTGAAAGGTTTGGCGGTGGAAACGGAAGGCTTTTGACCATAAACTGAGAAATCAGCCGTCGACTACTTCACATGCAAAAAAAAAAAAAATTCTGAAAAAATCCGTAAGCCGCGCGGTCACAATTTCATCAAAAATCGGCCGTTTTCCACTTTGCTCAAAAATGGTTCCAAACTGTTGCAAACTCTCCCCTGAAACCTTTGGCGGTGGAAACGGAAGGCTTTTGATCATAAACTGAGAAATCAGGCCTCGACTACTTCACCTGCGGAAAACGATTTTTCTGAAAAAATCCCTAAGCCACGCGGTCACAATTTGATCAAAAATCGTCCGTTTTCCACTTTGCTCAAAAATGGTGCCAACCTGTTGCAAACTCTCCCCTGAAAGCTTTGGCGGTGGAAACGAAAGGCTTTTGATCATAAACTGAGAAATCAGCCCTCGACTACTTCCCCTGCGGAAAAAGATTTTTCTGAAAAAATCCCTAAGCCGCACGGTCACAATTTCATCAAAAATGGGCCGTTTCCCACTTTGCTCAAAAATGGTGCCAAACTGTTGCAAACTCTCCCCTGAAAGGTTTGGCGGTGGAAACGGAAGGCTTTTGATCATAGGCCAAGAAATCAGCCCTCGACTACTTCAACTGCGGGGAAAAAAATTCTGAAAAAATCCCTAAGCCGCGCGGTCACAATTTCATCAAAAATCGGCCGTTTTCCACTTTGCTCAGAAATGGTTCCAAACTGTGGCAAACTCTCCCCTGAAAGCTTTGACGGTGGAAACGGAAGGCTTTTGATCATAAACTGAGAAATCAGGCCTCGACTACTTCACCTGCGGAAAAAGATTTTTCTGAAAAAATCCCTAAGCCGCGCGGTCACAATTTCATCAAAAACCGGCCGTTTCCCACTTTGCTCAAAAATGGTGCCAAACTGTTGCAAACTCTCCCCTGAAAGCTTTGGCGGTGGAAACGGAAGGCTTTTGATCATAAACTGAGAAATCAGCCCTCGACTACTTCAACTGCGGGAAAAAAAATTCTGAAAAAATCCCTAAGCCGCGCGGTCACAATTTCATCAAAAATCGGCCGTTTTCCACTTTGCTCAAAAATTGTGCCAAACTGTTGAAAATACGCCCCTGAAAGGTTTGGCGGTGGAAACGGAAGGCTTTTGATCATAGGCCAAGAAAACAGCCCTCGACTACTTCACCTGCAAAAAAAAAAAATTCTGAAAAAATCCGTAAGCCGCGCGGTCACAATTTCATCAAAAATCGGCCGTTTCCCACTTTGCTCAAAAATGGTGCCAAACTGTTGAAAATGCTCCCCTGAAAGGTTTGGGGGTGGAAACGGAAGGCTTTTGATCATAGGCCAAGAAATCAGCCCTCAACTACTTCAACTGCGGAAAAAAAATTTCTGAAAAAATCCCTAAGCCGCGCGGTCATAATTTCATCAAAAATCGGCCGTTTTCCACTTTGCTCAGAAATGGTTCCAAACTGTTGCAAACTCTCCCCTGAAAACTTTGGCGGTGGAAACAGAAGGCTTTTGATCATAAACTGAGAAATCAGCCCTCGACTATTTCACCTGCGGGAAAAAAAATTCTGAAAAAATCCCTAAGCCGCGCAGTCACAATTTCATCAAAAATCGGCCGTTTTCCACTTTGCTCAAAAATTGTGCCAAACTGTTTAAAATACTCCCCTGAAAGGTTTGGCGGTGGAAACGGAAGGCCTTTAATCATAGTCCAAGAAATCAGCCCTCGACTACTTCACCTGTGGAAAAAAAAATTCTGAAAAAATCCCTAAGCCGCGCGGTCACAATTTCATCAAATATCGGCCATTTTCCACTTTGCTCAAAAATGGTGCCAAACTGTTGCAAACTCTCCCCTGAAAGGTTTCGCGGTGGAAACGGAAGGCTTTTGATCATAAACTGAGAAATCAGCCCTCGACTACTTCACCTGCGGAAAAAGATTTTTCTGAAAAAATCCCTAAGCCGCGCGGTCACAATTTCATCAAAAATCGGCCATTTTCCACTTTGCTCAAAAATGGTGCCAAACTGTTGCAAACTCTCCCCTGAAAGGTTTCGCGGTGGAAACGGAAGGCTTTTGATCATAAACTGAGAAATCAGCCCTCGACTACTTCAGCTGCGGAAAAAAAAATTCTGAACAAATCCGTAAGCCGCGCGGTCACAATTTCATCAAAAATCGGCCGTTTTCCACTTTGCTGAAAAATGGTGCCAAACTGTTGAAAATGCTCCCCTGAAAGGTTTGGGGGTGGAAACGGAAGGCTTTTGATCATAGGCCAAGTAATCAGCCCTCGACTACTTCACCTGCGGAAAAAGATTTTTCAGAAAAAATCCCTAAGCCGCGCGGTCACAATTTCATCAAAAACCGGCCGTTTCCCACTTTGATAAAAAATGGTGCCAAACTGTCGCAAACTCTCCCCTGAAAGGTTTTGCGGTGGAAACGGAAGGCTTTTGATCATAGGCCAAGAAATCAGCCCTCGACTACTTCAACTGCGGAAAAAAAAATTCTGAAAAAATCCCTAAGCCACGCGGTCACAATTTCATCAAAAATCGGCCGTTTTCCACTTTGCTCAGAAATGGTTCCAAACTGTTGCAAACTCTCCCCTGAAAGCTTTGGCGGTGGAAACGGAAGGCTTTTGATCATAAACTGAGAAATCAGCCCTCGACTACTTCACCTGCGGAAAAAGATTTTTCTGAAAAAATCCCTAAGCCGCGCGGTCACAATTTCATCAAAAATCGGCCATTTTCCACTTTGCTCAAAAATGGTGCCAAACTGTTGCAAACTCTCCCGTGAAAGGTTTCGCGGTGGAAACGGAAGGCTTTTGATCATAAACTGAGAAATCAGCCCTCGACTACTTCACCTGCGGAAAAAAAAATTCTGAAAAAATCTGTAAGCCGCGCGGTCACAATTTCATCAAAAATCGGCCGTTTTCCACTTTGCTCAAAAATGGTGCCAAACTTTTGAAAATGCTCCCCTGAAAGGTTTGGGGGTGGAAACGGAAGGCTTTTGATCATAGGCCAAGAAATCAGCCCTCGACTACTTCACCTGTGGAAAAAAAAATTCTGAAAAAATCCCTAAGCCGCGCGGTCACAATTTCATCAAAAATCGGCCGTTTTCCACTTTGCTCAAAAATGGTGCCAAACTGTTGAAAATGCTCCCCTGAAAGGTTTGGCCGTGGAAACGGAAGGCTTTTGATCATAGGTCAAGAAATCAGCCCTCGACTACTTCACCTGCAGAAAAAGATTTTTCAGAAAAAATCCCTAAGCCGCGCGGTCACAATTTCATCAAAAATCGGCCGTTTTCCACTTTGCTCAAAAATGGTGCCAAACTGTTGAAAATGCTCCCCTGAAAGGTTTGGCGGTGGAAACGGAAGGCTTTTGATCATAGGCCAAGAAATAAGCCCTCGACTACTTCACCTGTGGAAAAAAAATTTCTGAAAAAATCCCTAAGCCGCGCGTTCACAATTTCATCAAAAATCGGCCATTTTCCACTTTGCTCAAAAATGGTGCCAAACTGTTGCAAACTCTCCCGTGAAAGGTTTAGGGGTGGAAACGGAAGGCTTTTGATCATAAACTGAGAAATCAGCCCTCGACTACTTCAGCTGCGGAAAAAAAAATTCTGAAAAAATCCGTAAGCCGCGCGGTCACAATTTCATCAAAAATCGGCCGTTTTCCACTTTGATAAAAAATGGTGCCAAACTGTTGAAAATGCTCCCCTGAAAGGTTTGGGGGTGGAAACGGAAGGCTTTTGATCATAGGCCAAGTAATCAGCCCTCGACTACTTCACCTGCGGAAAAAGATTTTTCAGAAAAAATCCCTAAGCCGCGCGGTCACAATCTCATCAAAAATCGGCCGTTTCCCACTTTGATAAAAAATGGTGCCAAACTGTTGCAAACTCTCCCCTGAAAGGTTTGGCGGTGGAAACGGAAGGCTTTTGATCATAGGCCAAGAAATCAGCCCTCGACTACTTCAACTGCGGAAAAAAAAATTCTGAAAAAATCCCTAAGCCACGCGGTCACAATTTCATCAAAAATCGGCCGTTTTCCACTTTGCTCAGAAATGGTTCCAAACTGTTGCAAACTCTCCCCTGAAAGCTTTGGCGGTGGAAACGGAAGGCTTTTGATCATAAACTGAGAAATCAGCCCTCGACTACTTCACCTGCGGAAAAAGATTTTTCTGAAAAAATCCCTAAGCCGCGCGGTCACAATTTCATCAAAAATCGGCCATTTTCCACTTTGCTCAAAAATGGTGCCAAACTGTTGCAAACTCTCCCGTGAAAGGTTTCGCGGTGGAAACGGAAGGCTTTTGATCATAAACTGAGAAATCAGCCCTCGACTACTTCACCTGCGGAAAAAAAAATTCTGAAAAAATCCGTAAGCCGCGCGGTCACAATTTCATCAAAAATCGGCCGTTTTCCACTTTGCTCAAAAATGGTGCCAAACTGTTGAAAATGCTCCCCTGAAAGGTTTGGGGGTGGAAACGGAAGGCTTTTGATCATAGGCCAAGTAATCAGCCCTCGACTACTTCACCTGCGGAAAAAGATTTTTCAGAAAAAATCCCTAAGCCGCGCGGTCACAATTTCATCAAAAATCGGCCGTTTTCCACTTTTCTCAAAAATGGTGCCAACCTGCTGCAAACTCTCCCCTGAAAGCTTTGGCGGTGGAAATGAAAGGCTTTTGATCATAAACTGATAAATCAGCCCTCGACTACTTCCCCTGCGGAAAAAGATTTTTCTGAAAAAATCCCTAAGCCGCGCGGTCACGATTTCATCAAAAATCGGCCGTTTCCCACTTTCCTCAAAAATGGTGCCAAACTGTTGCAAACTCTCCCCTGAAAGGTTTGGCGGTGGAAACGGAAGGCTTTTGATCATAGGCCAAGAAATCAGCCCTCGACTACTTCACCTGCGGAAAAAGATTTTTCTGAAAAAATCCCTAAGCCGCGCGGTCACAATTTCATCAAAAATCGGCCGTTTTCCACTTTGCTCAGAAATGGTGCCAAACTGTTGAAAATGCTCCCCTGAAAGGTTTGGGGGTGGAAACGGAAGGCGTTTGATCATAGGCCAAGAAATCAGCCCTCGACTACTTCACCTGTGGAAAAAAAAATTCTGAAAAAAATCCCTAAGCCGCGCGGTCACAATTTCATCAAAAATCGGCCATTTTCCACTTTGCTCAAAAATGGTGCCAAACTGTTGCAAACTCTCCCCTGAAAGGTTTGGCGGTGGAAACGGAAGGCTTTTGATCATAAACTGAGAAATCAGCCGTCGACTACTTCACATGCAAAAAAAAAAAAATTCTGAAAAAATCCGTAAGCCGCGCGGTCACAATTTCATCAAAAATCGGCCGTTTTCCACTTTGCTCAAAAATGGTTCCAAACTGTTGCAAACTCTCCCCTGAAAGCTTTGGCGGTGGAAACGAAAGGCTTTTGATCATAAACTGAGAAATCAGCCCTCGACTACTTCCCCTGCGGAAAAAGATTTTTCTGAAAAAATCCCTAAGCCGCGCGGTCACAATTTCATCAAAAATCGGCCGTTTCCCACTTTGATCAAAAATGGTGCCAAACTGTTGCAAACTCTCCCCTGAAAGGTTTGGCGGTGGAAGCGGAAGGCTTTTGATCATAGGCCAAGAAATCAGCCCTCGACTACTTCAACTGCGGAAAAAAAAATTCTGAAAAAATCCCTAAGCCGCGCGGTCACAATTTCATCAAAAATCGGCCGTTTTCCAATTTGCTCAGAAATGGTTCCAAACTGTTGCAAACTCTCCCCTGAAAGCTTTGGCGGTGGAAACGGAAGGCTTTTGATCATAAACTGAGAAATCAGCCCTCGACTACTTCACCTGCGGAAAAAGATTTTTCTGAAAAAATCCCTAAGCCGCGCGGTCACAATTTCATCAAAAATCGGCCGTTTTCCACTTTGCTCATAAATGGTTCCAAACTGTGGCAAACTCTCCCCTGAAAGCTTTGGCGGTGGAAACGGAAGGCTTTTGATCATAAACTGAGAAATCAGACCTCGACTACTTCACCTGCGGAAAAAGATTTTTCTGAAAAAATCCCAAAGCCGCGCGGTCACAATTTCATCAAAAACCGGCCGTTTCCCACTTTGCTCAAAAATGGTGCCAAACTGTTGCAAACTCTCCCCTGAAAGCTTTGGCGGTGGAAACGGAAGGCTTTTGATCATAAACTGAGAAATCAGCCCTCGACTACTTCACCTGCGGAAAAAGATTTTTCTGAAAAAATCCCTAAGCCGCGCAGTCACAATTTCATCAAAAATCAGCCGTTTTCCACTTTGCTCAAAAATTGTGCCAAACTGTTGAAAATACGCCCCTGAAAGGTTTGGCGGTGGAAACGGAAGGCTTTTGATCATAGGCCAAGAAATCAGCCCTCGACTACTTCACCTGTGGAAAAAAAAATTCTGAAAAAATCCCGAAGCCGCGCGGTCACAATTTCATCAAAAATCGGCCATTTTCCACTTTGCTCAAAAATGGTGCCAAACTGTTGCAAACTCTCCCCTGAAAGGTTTGGCGGTGGAAACGGAAGGCTTTTGATCATAAACTGAGAAATCAGCCCTCGACTACTTCACCTGCAAAAAAAAAAAATTCTGAAAAAATCTGTAAGCCGCGCGGTCACAATTTCATCAAAAATCGGCCGTTTTCCACTTTGCTCAAAAATGGTGCCAAACTGTTGAAAATGCTCCCCTGAAAGTTTTGGGGGGTGGAAACGGAAGGCTTTTGATCATAGGCCAAGAAATCAGCCCTCGACTACTTCAACTGCGGAAAAAAAATTTCTGAAAAAATCCCTAAGCCGCGCGGTCACAATTTCATCAAAAATCGGCCGTTTTCCACTTTGCTCAGAAATGGTTCCAAACTGTTGCAAACTCTCCCCTGAAAGGTTTGGGGGTGGAAACAGAAGGCTTTTGATCATAGGCCAAGAAATCAGCCCTCGACTACTTCACCTGCGGAAAAAGATTTTTCTGAAAAAATTCCTAAGCCGCGCGGTCACAATTTCATCAAAAATCGGCCGTTTTCCACTTTGCTCAAAAATGGTGCCAAACTGTTGAAAATGCTCCCCTGAAAGGTTTAGGGGTGGAAACGGAAGGCTTTTGATCATAAACTGAGAAATCAGCCCTCGACTACTTCACCTGCGGAAAAAGTTTTTTTCAGAAAAAATCCCTAAGCCGCGCTGTCACAATTTCATCAAAAATCGGCCGTTTTCCAGTTTGCTCAGAAATGGTTCCAAACTGTTGCAAACTCTCCCCTGAAAGCTTTGGCGGTGGAAACGGAAGGCTTTTGATCATAAACTGAGAAATCAGCCGTCGACTACTTCACATGCAAAAAAAAAAAAATTCTGAAAAAATCCGTAAGCCGCGCGGTCACAATTTCATCAAAAATCGGCCGTTTTCCACTTTGCTCAAAAATGGTGACAACCTGTTGCAAACTCTCCCCTGAAAGCTTTGGCGGTGGAAACGAAAGGCTTTTGATCATAAACTGAGAAATCAGCCCTCGACTACTTCCCCTGCGGAAAAAGATTTTTCTGAAAAAATCCCTAAGCCGCGCGGTCACAATTTCATCAAAAATCGGCCGTTTCCCACTTTGATCAAAAATGGTGCCAAACTGTTGCAAACTCTCCCCTGAAAGGTTTGGCGGTGGAAGCGGAAGGCTTTTGATCATAGGCCAAGAAATCAGCCCTCGACTACTTCAACTGCGGAAAAAAAAATTCTGAAAAAATCCCTAAGCCGCGCGGTCACAATTTCATCAAAAATCGGCCGTTTTCCAATTTGCTCAGAAATGGTTCCAAACTGTTGCAAACTCTCCCCTGAAAGCTTTGGCGGTGGAAACGGAAGGCTTTTGATCATAAACTGAGAAATCAGCCCTCGACTACTTCACCTGCGGAAAAAGATTTTTCTGAAAAAATCCCTAAGCCGCGCGGTCACAATTTCATCAAAAATCGGCCGTTTTCCACTTTGCTCATAAATGGTTCCAAACTGTGGCAAACTCTCCCCTGAAAGCTTTGGCGGTGGAAACGGAAGGCTTTTGATCATAAACTGAGAAATCAGACCTCGACTACTTCACCTGCGGAAAAAGATTTTTCTGAAAAAATCCCAAAGCCGCGCGGTCACAATTTCATCAAAAACCGGCCGTTTCCCACTTTGCTCAAAAATGGTGCCAAACTGTTGCAAACTCTCCCCTGAAAGCTTTGGCGGTGGAAACGGAAGGCTTTTGATCATAAACTGAGAAATCAGCCCTCGACTACTTCACCTGCGGAAAAAGATTTTTCTGAAAAAATCCCTAAGCCGCGCAGTCACAATTTCATCAAAAATCAGCCGTTTTCCACTTTGCTCAAAAATTGTGCCAAACTGTTGAAAATACGCCCCTGAAAGGTTTGGCGGTGGAAACGGAAGGCTTTTGATCATAGGCCAAGAAATCAGCCCTCGACTACTTCACCTGTGGAAAAAAAAATTCTGAAAAAATCCCTAAGCCGCGCGGTCACAATTTCATCAAAAATCGGCCATTTTCCACTTTGCTCAAAAATGGTGCCAAACTGTTGCAAACTCTCCCCTGAAAGGTTTGGCGGTGGAAACGGAAGGCTTTTGATCATAAACTGAGAAATCAGCCCTCGACTACTTCACCTGCAAAAAAAAAAAATTCTGAAAAAATCTGTAAGCCGCGCGGTCACAATTTCATCAAAAATCGGCCGTTTTCCACTTTGCTCAAAAATGGTGCCAAACTGTTGAAAATGCTCCCCTGAAAGTTTTGGGGGGTGGAAACGGAAGGCTTTTGATCATAGGCCAAGAAATCAGCCCTCGACTACTTCAACTGCGGAAAAAAAATTTCTGAAAAAATCCCTAAGCCGCGCGGTCACAATTTCATCAAAAATCGGCCGTTTTCCACTTTGCTCAGAAATGGTTCCAAACTGTTGCAAACTCTCCCCTGAAAGGTTTGGGGGTGGAAACAGAAGGCTTTTGATCATAGGCCAAGAAATCAGCCCTCGACTACTTCACCTGCGGAAAAAGATTTTTCTGAAAAAATCCCTAAGCCGCGCGGTCACAATTTCATCAAAAATCGGCCGTTTTCCACTTTGCTCAAAAATGGTGCCAAACTGTTGAAAATGCTCCCCTGAAAGGTTTAGGGGTGGAAACGGAAGGCTTTTGATCATAAACTGAGAAATCAGCCCTCGACTACTTCACCTGCGGAAAAAGTTTTTTTCAGAAAAAATCCCTAAGCCGCGCTGTCACAATTTCATCAAAAATCGGCCGTTTTCCAGTTTGCTCAGAAATGGTTCCAAACTGTTGCAAACTCTCCCCTGAAAGCTTTGGCGGTGGAAACGGAAGGCTTTTGATCATAAACTGAGAAATCAGCCGTCGACTACTTCACATGCAAAAAAAAAAAAAATTCTGAAAAAATCCGTAAGCCGCGCGGTCACAATTTCATCAAAAATCGGCCGTTTTCCACTTTGCTCAAAAATGGTGACAACCTGTTGCAAACTCTCCCCTGAAAGCTTTGGCGGTGGAAACGGAAGGCTTTTGATCATAAACTGAGAAATCAGCCCTCGACTACTTCCCCTGCGGAAAAAGATTTTTCTGAAAAAATCCCTAAGCCGCGCGGTCACAATTTCATCAAAAATCGGCCGTTTCCCACTTTGATCAAAAATGGTGCCAAACTGTTGCAAACTCTCCCCTGAAAGGTTTGGCGGTGGAAGCGGAAGGCTTTTGATCATAGGCCAAGAAATCAGCCCTCGACTACTTCAACTGCGGAAAAAAAAATTCTGAAAAAATCCCTAAGCCGCGCGGTCACAATTTCATCAAAAATCGGCCGTTTTCCACTTTGCTCAAAAATGGTGCCAAACTTTTGAAAATGCTCCCCTGAAAGGTTTGGGGGTGGAAACGGAAGGCTTTTGATCATAGGCCAAGAAATCAGCCCTCGACTACTTCACCTGTGGAAAAAAAAATTCTGAAAAAATCCCTAAGCCGCGCGGTCACAATTTCATCAAAAATCGGCCGTTTTCCACTTTGCTCAAAAATGGTGCCAAACTGTTGAAAATGCTCCCCTGAAAGGTTTGGCGGTGGAAACGGAAGGCTTTTGATCATAGGTCAAGAAATCAGCCCTCGACTACTTCACCTGCAGAAAAAGATTTTTCAGAAAAAATCCCTAAGCCGCGCGGTCACAATTTCATCAAAAATCGGCCGTTTTCCACTTTGCTCAAAAATGGTGCCAAACTGTTGAAAATGCTCCCCTGAAAGGTTTGGCGGTGGAAACGGAAGGCTTTTGATCATAGGCCAAGAAATAAGCCCTCGACTACTTCACCTGTGGAAAAAAAATTTCTGAAAAAATCCCTAAGCCGCGCGTTCACAATTTCATCAAAAATCGGCCATTTTCCACTTTGCTCAAAAATGGTGCCAAACTGTTGCAAACTCTCCCGTGAAAGGTTTCGCGGTGGAAACGGAAGGCTTTTGATCATAAACTGAGAAATCAGCCCTCGACTACTTCAGCTGCGGAAAAAAAAATTCTGAAAAAATCCGTAAGCCGCGCGGTCACAATTTCATCAAAAATCGGCCGTTTTCCACTTTGATAAAAAATGGTGCCAAACTGTTGAAAATGCTCCCCTGAAAGGTTTGGGGGTGGAAACGGAAGGCTTTTGATCATAGGCCAAGTAATCAGCCCTCGACTACTTCACCTGCGGAAAAAGATTTTTCAGAAAAAATCCCTAAGCCGCGCGGTCACAATCTCATCAAAAATCGGCCGTTTCCCACTTTGATAAAAAATGGTGCCAAACTGTTGCAAACTCTCCCCTGAAAGGTTTGGCGGTGGAAACGGAAGGCTTTTGATCATAGGCCAAGAAATCAGCCCTCGACTACTTCAACTGCGGAAAAAAAAATTCTGAAAAAATCCCTAAGCCACGCGGTCACAATTTCATCAAAAATCGGCCGTTTTCCACTTTGCTCAGAAATGGTTCCAAACTGTTGCAAACTCTCCCCTGAAAGCTTTGGCGGTGGAAACGGAAGGCTTTTGATCATAAACTGAGAAATCAGCCCTCGACTACTTCACCTGCGGAAAAAGATTTTTCTGAAAAAATCCCTAAGCCGCGCGGTCACAATTTCATCAAAAATCGGCCGTTTTCCAATTTGCTCAGAAATGGTTCCAAACTGTTGCAAACTCTCCCCTGAAAGCTTAGGGCGGTGGAAACGGAAGGCTTTTGATCATAGGCCAAGAAATCAGCCCTCGACTACTTCACCTGTGGAAAAAAAAATTCTGAAAAAATCCCTTAAAATCCCGGTCACAATTTCATCAAAAATCGGCCATTTTCCACTTTGCTCAAAAATGGTGCCAAACTGTTGCAAACTCTCCCCTGAAAGGTTTGGCGGTGGAAACGGAAGGCTTTTGACCATAAACTGAGAAATCAGCCGTCGACTACTTCACATGCGAAAAAAAAAAAAAATTCTGAAAAAATCCGTAAGCCGCGCGGTCACAATTTCATCAAAAATCGGCCGTTTTCCACTTTGCTCAAAAATGGTTCCAAACTGTTGCAAACTCTCCCCTGAAACCTTTGGCGGTGGAAACGGAAGGCTTTTGATCATAAACTGAGAAATCAGGCCTCGACTACTTCACCTGCGGAAAACGATTTTTCTGAAAAAATCCCTAAGCCACGCGGTCACAATTTGATCAAAAATCGTCCGTTTTCCACTTTGCTCAAAAATGGTGCCAACCTGTTGCAAACTCTCCCCTGAAAGCTTTGGCGGTGGAAACGAAAGGCTTTTGATCATAAACTGAGAAATCAGCCCTCGACTACTTCCCCTGCGGAAAAAGATTTTTCTGAAAAAATCCCTAAGCCGCACGGTCACAATTTCATCAAAAATGGGCCGTTTCCCACTTTGCTCAAAAATGGTGCCAAACTGTTGCAAACTCTCCCCTGAAAGGTTTGGCGGTGGAAACGGAAGGCTTTTGATCATAGGCCACGAAATCAGCCCTCGACTACTTCAACTGCGGGGAAAAAAATTCTGAAAAAATCCCTAAGCCGCGCGGTCACAATTTCATCAAAAATCGGCCGTTTTCCACTTTGCTCAGAAATGGTTCCAAACTGTGGCAAACTCTCCCCTGAAAGCTTTGACGGTGGAAACGGAAGGCTTTTGATCATAAACTGAGAAATCAGGCCTCGACTACTTCACCTGCGGAAAAAGATTTTTCTGAAAAAATCCCTAAGCCGCGCGGTCACAATTTCATCAAAAACCGGCCGTTTCCCACTTTGCTCAAAAATGGTGCCAAACTGTTGCAAACTCTCCCCTGAAAGCTTTGGCGGTGGAAACGGAAGGCTTTTGATCATAAACTGAGAAATCAGCCCTCGACTACTTCAACTGCGGGAAAAAAAATTCTGAAAAAATCCCTAAGCCGCGCGGTCACAATTTCATCAAAAATCGGCCGTTTTCCACTTTGCTCAAAAATTGTGCCAAACTGTTGAAAATACGCCCCTGAAAGGTTTGGCGGTGGAAACGGAAGGCTTTTGATCATAGGCCAAGAAAACAGCCCTCGACTACTTCACCTGCAAAAAAAAAAAATTCTGAAAAAATCCGTAAGCCGCGCGGTCACAATTTCATCAAAAATCGGCCGTTTCCCACTTTGCTCAAAAATGGTGCCAAACTGTTGAAAATGCTCCCCTGAAAGGTTTGGGGGTGGAAACGGAAGGCTTTTGATCATAGGCCAAGAAATCAGCCCTCAACTACTTCAACTGCGGAAAAAAAATTTCTGAAAAAATCCCTAAGCCGCGCGGTCATAATTTCATCAAAAATCGGCCGTTTTCCACTTTGCTCAGAAATGGTTCCAAACTGTTGCAAACTCTCCCCTGAAAACTTTGGCGGTGGAAACAGAAGGCTTTTGATCATAAACTGAGAAATCAGCCCTCGACTATTTCACCTGCGGGAAAAAAAATTCTGAAAAAATCCCTAAGCCGCGCAGTCACAATTTCATCAAAAATCGGCCGTTTTCCACTTTGCTCAAAAATTGTGCCAAACTGTTTAAAATACTCCCCTGAAAGGTTTGGCGGTGGAAACGGAAGGCCTTTAATCATAGTCCAAGAAATCAGCCCTCGACTACTTCACCTGTGGAAAAAAAAATTCTGAAAAAATCCCTAAGCCGCGCGGTCACAATTTCATCAAATATCGGCCATTTTCCACTTTGCTCAAAAATGGTGCCAAACTGTTGCAAACTCTCCCCTGAAAGGTTTCGCGGTGGAAACGGAAGGCTTTTGATCATAAACTGAGAAATCAGCCCTCGACTACTTCACCTGCGGAAAAAGATTTTTCTGAAAAAATCCCTAAGCCGCGCGGTCACAATTTCATCAAAAATCGGCCATTTTCCACTTTGCTCAAAAATGGTGCCAAACTGTTGCAAACTCTCCCCTGAAAGGTTTCGCGGTGGAAACGGAAGGCTTTTGATCATAAACTGAGAAATCAGCCCTCGACTACTTCAGCTGCGGAAAAAAAAATTCTGAACAAATCCGTAAGCCGCGCGGTCACAATTTCATCAAAAATCGGCCGTTTTCCACTTTGCTGAAAAATGGTGCCAAACTGTTGAAAATGCTCCCCTGAAAGGTTTGGGGGTGGAAACGGAAGGCTTTTGATCATAGGCCAAGTAATCAGCCCTCGACTACTTCACCTGCGGAAAAAGATTTTTCAGAAAAAATCCCTAAGCCGCGCGGTCACAATTTCATCAAAAACCGGCCGTTTCCCACTTTGATAAAAAATGGTGCCAAACTGTCGCAAACTCTCCCCTGAAAGGTTTTGCGGTGGAAACGGAAGGCTTTTGATCATAGGCCAAGAAATCAGCCCTCGACTACTTCAACTGCGGAAAAAAAAATTCTGAAAAAATCCCTAAGCCACGCGGTCACAATTTCATCAAAAATCGGCCGTTTTCCACTTTGCTCAGAAATGGTTCCAAACTGTTGCAAACTCTCCCCTGAAAGCTTTGGCGGTGGAAACGGAAGGCTTTTGATCATAAACTGAGAAATCAGCCCTCGACTACTTCACCTGCGGAAAAAGATTTTTCTGAAAAAATCCCTAAGCCGCGCGGTCACAATTTCATCAAAAATCGGCCATTTTCCACTTTGCTCAAAAATGGTGCCAAACTGTTGCAAACTCTCCCGTGAAAGGTTTCGCGGTGGAAACGGAAGGCTTTTGATCATAAACTGAGAAATCAGCCCTCGACTACTTCACCTGCGGAAAAAAAAATTCTGAAAAAATCTGTAAGCCGCGCGGTCACAATTTCATCAAAAATCGGCCGTTTTCCACTTTGCTCAAAAATGGTGCCAAACTTTTGAAAATGCTCCCCTGAAAGGTTTGGGGGTGGAAACGGAAGGCTTTTGATCATAGGCCAAGAAATCAGCCCTCGACTACTTCACCTGTGGAAAAAAAAATTCTGAAAAAATCCCTAAGCCGCGCGGTCACAATTTCATCAAAAATCGGCCGTTTTCCACTTTGCTCAAAAATGGTGCCAAACTGTTGAAAATGCTCCCCTGAAAGGTTTGGCCGTGGAAACGGAAGGCTTTTGATCATAGGTCAAGAAATCAGCCCTCGACTACTTCACCTGCAGAAAAAGATTTTTCAGAAAAAATCCCTAAGCCGCGCGGTCACAATTTCATCAAAAATCGGCCGTTTTCCACTTTGCTCAAAAATGGTGCCAAACTGTTGAAAATGCTCCCCTGAAAGGTTTGGCGGTGGAAACGGAAGGCTTTTGATCATAGGCCAAGAAATAAGCCCTCGACTACTTCACCTGTGGAAAAAAAATTTCTGAAAAAATCCCTAAGCCGCGCGTTCACAATTTCATCAAAAATCGGCCATTTTCCACTTTGCTCAAAAATGGTGCCAAACTGTTGCAAACTCTCCCGTGAAAGGTTTCGCGGTGGAAACGGAAGGCTTTTGATCATAAACTGAGAAATCAGCCCTCGACTACTTCAGCTGCGGAAAAAAAAATTCTGAAAAAATCCGTAAGCCGCGCGGTCACAATTTCATCAAAAATCGGCCGTTTTCCACTTTGATAAAAAATGGTGCCAAACTGTTGAAAATGCTCCCCTGAAAGGTTTGGGGGTGGAAACGGAAGGCTTTTGATCATAGGCCAAGTAATCAGCCCTCGACTACTTCACCTGCGGAAAAAGATTTTTCAGAAAAAATCCCTAAGCCGCGCGGTCACAATCTCATCAAAAATCGGCCGTTTCCCACTTTGATAAAAAATGGTGCCAAACTGTTGCAAACTCTCCCCTGAAAGGTTTGGCGGTGGAAACGGAAGGCTTTTGATCATAGGCCAAGAAATCAGCCCTCGACTACTTCAACTGCGGAAAAAAAAATTCTGAAAAAATCCCTAAGCCACGCGGTCACAATTTCATCAAAAATCGGCCGTTTTCCACTTTGCTCAGAAATGGTTCCAAACTGTTGCAAACTCTCCCCTGAAAGCTTTGGCGGTGGAAACGGAAGGCTTTTGATCATAAACTGAGAAATCAGCCCTCGACTACTTCACCTGCGGAAAAAGATTTTTCTGAAAAAATCCCTAAGCCGCGCGGTCACAATTTCATCAAAAATCGGCCATTTTCCACTTTGCTCAAAAATGGTGCCAAACTGTTGCAAACTCTCCCGTGAAAGGTTTCGCGGTGGAAACGGAAGGCTTTTGATCATAAACTGAGAAATCAGCCCTCGACTACTTCACCTGCGGAAAAAAAAATTCTGAAAAAATCCGTAAGCCGCGCGGTCACAATTTCATCAAAAATCGGCCGTTTTCCACTTTGCTCAAAAATGGTGCCAAACTGTTGAAAATGCTCCCCTGAAAGGTTTGGGGGTGGAAACGGAAGGCTTTTGATCATAGGCCAAGTAATCAGCCCTCGACTACTTCACCTGCGGAAAAAGATTTTTCAGAAAAAATCCCTAAGCCGCGCGGTCACAATTTCATCAAAAATCGGCCGTTTTCCACTTTTCTCAAAAATGGTGCCAACCTGCTGCAAACTCTCCCCTGAAAGCTTTGGCGGTGGAAATGAAAGGCTTTTGATCATAAACTGATAAATCAGCCCTCGACTACTTCCCCTGCGGAAAAAGATTTTTCTGAAAAAATCCCTAAGCCGCGCGGTCACGATTTCATCAAAAATCGGCCGTTTCCCACTTTCCTCAAAAATGGTGCCAAACTGTTGCAAACTCTCCCCTGAAAGGTTTGGCGGTGGAAACGGAAGGCTTTTGATCATAGGCCAAGAAATCAGCCCTCGACTACTTCACCTGCGGAAAAAGATTTTTCTGAAAAAATCCCTAAGCCGCGCGGTCACAATTTCATCAAAAATCGGCCGTTTTCCACTTTGCTCAGAAATGGTGCCAAACTGTTGAAAATGCTCCCCTGAAAGGTTTGGGGGTGGAAACGGAAGGCGTTTGATCATAGGCCAAGAAATCAGCCCTCGACTACTTCACCTGTGGAAAAAAAAATTCTGAAAAAATCCCTAAGCCGCGCGGTCACAATTTCATCAAAAATCGGCCATTTTCCACTTTGCTCAAAAATGGTGCCAAACTGTTGCAAACTCTCCCCTGAAAGGTTTGGCGGTGGAAACGGAAGGCTTTTGATCATAAACTGAGAAATCAGCCGTCGACTACTTCACATGCAAAAAAAAAAAAATTCTGAAAAAATCCGTAAGCCGCGCGGTCACAATTTCATCAAAAATCGGCCGTTTCCCACTTTCCTCAAAAATGGTGCCAAACTGTTGCAAACTCTCCCCTGAAAGGTTTGGCGGTGGAAACGGAAGGCTTTTGATCATAGGCCAAGAAATCAGCCCTCGACTACTTCACCTGCGGAAAAAGATTTTTCTGAAAAAATCCCTAAGCCGCGCGGTCACAATTTCATCAAAAATCGGCCGTTTCCCACTTTGATCAAAAATGGTGCCAAACTGTTGCAAACTCTCCCCTGAAAGGTTTGGCGGTGGAAGCAGAAGGCTTTTGATCATAGGCCAAGAAATCAGCCCTCGACTACTTCAACTGCGGAAAAAAAAATTCTGAAAAAATCCCTAAGCCGCGCGGTCACAATTTCATCAAAAATCGGCCGTTTTCCAATTTGCTCAGAAATGGTTCCAAACTGTTGCAAACTCTCCCCTGAAAGCTTTGGCGGTGGAAACGGAAGGCTTTTGATCATAAACTGAGAAATCAGCCCTCGACTACTTCACCTGCGGAAAAAGATTTTTCTGAAAAAATCCCTAAGCCGCGCGGTCACAATTTCATCAAAAATCGGCCGTTTTCCACTTTGCTCATAAATGGTTCCAAACTGTGGCAAACTCTCCCCTGAAAGCTTTGGCGGTGGAAACGGAAGGCTTTTGATCATAAACTGAGAAATCAGACCTCGACTACTTCACCTGCGGAAAAAGATTTTTCTGAAAAAATCCCAAAGCCGCGCGGTCACAATTTCATCAAAAACCGGCCGTTTCCCACTTTGCTCAAAAATGGTGCCAAACTGTTGCAAACTCTCCCCTGAAAGCTTTGGCGGTGGAAACGGAAGGCTTTTGATCATAAACTGAGAAATCAGCCCTCGACTACTTCACCTGCGGAAAAAGATTTTTCTGAAAAAATCCCTAAGCCGCGCAGTCACAATTTCATCAAAAATCAGCCGTTTTCCACTTTGCTCAAAAATTGTGCCAAACTGTTGAAAATACGCCCCTGAAAGGTTTGGCGGTGGAAACGGAAGGCTTTTGATCATAGGCCAAGAAATCAGCCCTCGACTACTTCACCTGTGGAAAAAAAAATTCTGAAAAAATCCCTAAGCCGCGCGGTCACAATTTCATCAAAAATCGGCCATTTTCCACTTTGCTCAAAAATGGTGCCAAACTGTTGCAAACTCTCCCCTGAAAGGTTTGGCGGTGGAAACGGAAGGCTTTTGATCATAAACTGAGAAATCAGCCCTCGACTACTTCACCTGCAAAAAAAAAAAATTCTGAAAAAATCTGTAAGCCGCGCGGTCACAATTTCATCAAAAATCGGCCGTTTTCCACTTTGCTCAAAAATGGTGCCAAACTGTTGAAAATGCTCCCCTGAAAGTTTTGGGGGGTGGAAACGGAAGGCTTTTGATCATAGGCCAAGAAATCAGCCCTCGACTACTTCAACTGCGGAAAAAAAATTTCTGAAAAAATCCCTAAGCCGCGCGGTCACAATTTCATCAAAAATCGGCCGTTTTCCACTTTGCTCAGAAATGGTTCCAAACTGTTGCAAACTCTCCCCTGAAAGGTTTGGGGGTGGAAACAGAAGGCTTTTGATCATAGGCCAAGAAATCAGCCCTCGACTACTTCACCTGCGGAAAAAGATTTTTCTGAAAAAATCCCTAAGCCGCGCGGTCACAATTTCATCAAAAATCGGCCGTTTTCCACTTTGCTCAAAAATGGTGCCAAACTGTTGAAAATGCTCCCCTGAAAGGTTTAGGGGTGGAAACGGAAGGCTTTTGATCATAAACTGAGAAATCAGCCCTCGACTACTTCACCTGCGGAAAAAGTTTTTTTCAGAAAAAATCCCTAAGCCGCGCTGTCACAATTTCATCAAAAATCGGCCGTTTTCCAGTTTGCTCAGAAATGGTTCCAAACTGTTGCAAACTCTCCCCTGAAAGCTTTGGCGGTGGAAACGGAAGGCTTTTGATCATAAACTGAGAAATCAGCCGTCGACTACTTCACATGCAAAAAAAAAAAAATTCTGAAAAAATCCGTAAGCCGCGCGGTCACAATTTCATCAAAAATCGGCCGTTTTCCACTTTGCTCAAAAATGGTGACAACCTGTTGCAAACTCTCCCCTGAAAGCTTTGGCGGTGGAAACGGAAGGCTTTTGATCATAAACTGAGAAATCAGCCCTCGACTACTTCCCCTGCGGAAAAAGATTTTTCTGAAAAAATCCCTAAGCCGCGCGGTCACAATTTCATCAAAAATCGGCCGTTTCCCACTTTGATCAAAAATGGTGCCAAACTGTTGCAAACTCTCCCCTGAAAGGTTTGGCGGTGGAAGCGGAAGGCTTTTGATCATAGGCCAAGAAATCAGCCCTCGACTACTTCAACTGCGGAAAAAAAAATTCTGAAAAAATCCCTAAGCCGCGCGGTCACAATTTCATCAAAAATCGGCCGTTTTCCAATTTGCTCAGAAATGGTTCCAAACTGTTGCAAACTCTCCCCTGAAAGCTTTGGCGGTGGAAACGGAAGGCTTTTGATCATAAACTGAGAAATCAGCCCTCGACTACTTCACCTGCGGAAAAAGATTTTTCTGAAAAAATCCCTAAGCCGCGCGGTCACAATTTCATCAAAAATCGGCCGTTTTCCACTTTGCTCATAAATGGTTCCAAACTGTGGCAAACTCTCCCCTGAAAGCTTTGGCGGTGGAAACGGAAGGCTTTTGATCATAAACTGAGAAATCAGACCTCGACTACTTCACCTGCGGAAAAAGATTTTTCTGAAAAAATCCCAAAGCCGCGCGGTCACAATTTCATCAAAAACCGGCCGTTTCCCACTTTGCTCAAAAATGGTGCCAAACTGTTGCAAACTCTCCCCTGAAAGCTTTGGCGGTGGAAACGGAAGGCTTTTGATCATAAACTGAGAAATCAGCCCTCGACTACTTCACCTGCGGAAAAAGATTTTTCTGAAAAAATCCCTAAGCCGCGCAGTCACAATTTCATCAAAAATCAGCCGTTTTCCACTTTGCTCAAAAATTGTGCCAAACTGTTGAAAATACGCCCCTGAAAGGTTTGGCGGTGGAAACGGAAGGCTTTTGATCATAGGCCAAGAAATCAGCCCTCGACTACTTCACCTGTGGAAAAAAAAATTCTGAAAAAATCCCAAAGCCGCGCGGTCACAATTTCATCAAAAATCGGCCATTTTCCACTTTGCTCAAAAATGGTGCCAAACTGTTGCAAACTCTCCCCTGAAAGGTTTGGCGGTGGAAACGGAAGGCTTTTGATCATAAACTGAGAAATCAGCCCTCGACTACTTCACCTGCAAAAAAAAAAAATTCTGAAAAAATCTGTAAGCCGCGCGGTCACAATTTCATCAAAAATCGGCCGTTTTCCACTTTGCTCAAAAATGGTGCCAAACTGTTGAAAATGCTCCCCTGAAAGTTTTGGGGGGTGGAAACGGAAGGCTTTTGATCATAGGCCAAGAAATCAGCCCTCGACTACTTCAACTGCGGAAAAAAAATTTCTGAAAAAATCCCTAAGCCGCGCGGTCACAATTTCATCAAAAATCGGCCGTTTTCCACTTTGCTCAGAAATGGTTCCAAACTGTTGCAAACTCTCCCCTGAAAGGTTTGGGGGTGGAAACAGAAGGCTTTTGATCATAGGCCAAGAAATCAGCCCTCGACTACTTCACCTGCGGAAAAAGATTTTTCTGAAAAAATCCCTAAGCCGCGCGGTCACAATTTCATCAAAAATCGGCCGTTTTCCACTTTGCTCAAAAATGGTGCCAAACTGTTGAAAATGCTCCCCTGAAAGGTTTAGGGGTGGAAACGGAAGGCTTTTGATCATAAACTGAGAAATCAGCCCTCGACTACTTCACCTGCGGAAAAAGTTTTTTTCAGAAAAAATCCCTAAGCCGCGCTGTCACAATTTCATCAAAAATCGGCCGTTTTCCAGTTTGCTCAGAAATGGTTCCAAACTGTTGCAAACTCTCCCCTGAAAGCTTTGGCGGTGGAAACGGAAGGCTTTTGATCATAAACTGAGAAATCAGCCGTCGACTACTTCACATGCAAAAAAAAAAAAATTCTGAAAAAATCCGTAAGCCGCGCGGTCACAATTTCATCAAAAATCGGCCGTTTTCCACTTTGCTCAAAAATGGTGACAACCTGTTGCAAACTCTCCCCTGAAAGCTTTGGCGGTGGAAACGAAAGGCTTTTGATCATAAACTGAGAAATCAGCCCTCGACTACTTCACCTGCGGAAAAAGATTTTTCTGAAAAAATCCCTAAGCCGCGCGGTCACAATTTCATCAAAAATCGGCCGTTTCCCACTTTGATCAAAAATGGTGCCAAACTGTTGCAAACTCTCCCCTGAAAGGTTTGGCGGTGGAAGCGGAAGGCTTTTGATCATAGGCCAAGAAATCAGCCCTCGACTACTTCAACTGCGGAAAAAAAAATTCTGAAAAATTCCCTAAGCCGCGCTGTCACAATTTCATCAAAAATCGGCCGTTTTCCAATTTTCTCAGAAATGGTTCCAAACTGTTGCAAACTCTCCCCTGAAAGCTTTGGCGGTGGAAACGGAAGGCTTTTGATCATAAACTGAGAAATCAGCCCTCGACTACTTCACCTGCGGAAAAAGATTTTTCTGAAAAAATCCCTAAGCCACGCGGTCACAATTTCATCAAAAATCGGCCGTTTTCCACTTTGCTCATAAATGGTTCCAAACTGTGGCAAACTCTCCCCTGAAAGCTTTGGCGGTGGAAACGGAAGGCTTTTGATCATAAACTGAGAAATCAGACCTCGACTACTTCACCTGCGGAAAAAGATTTTTCTGAAAAAATCCCAAAGCCGCGCGGTCACAATTTCATCAAAAACCGGCCGTTTCCCACTTTGCTCAAAAATGGTGCCAAACTGTTGCAAACTCTCCCCTGAAAGCTTTGGCGGTGGAAACGGAAGGCTTTTGATCATAAACTGAGAAATCAGCCCTCGACTACTTCACCTGCGGAAAAAGATTTTTCTGAAAAAATCCCTAAGCCGCGCAGTCACAATTTCATCAAAAATCAGCCGTTTTCCACTTTGCTCAAAAATTGTGCCAAACTGTTGAAAATACGCCCCTGAAAGGTTTGGCGGTGGAAACGGAAGGCTTTTGATCATAGGCCAAGAAATCAGCCCTCGACTACTTCACCTGTGGAAAAAAAAATTCTGAAAAAATCCCAAAGCCGCGCGGTCACAATTTCATCAAAAATCGGCCATTTTCCACTTTGCTCAAAAATGGTGCCAAACTGTTGCAAACTCTCCCCTGAAAGGTTTGGCGGTGGAAACGGAAGGCTTTTGATCATAAACTGAGAAATCAGCCCTCGACTACTTCACCTGCAAAAAAAAAAAATTCTGAAAAAATCCGTAAGCCGCGCGGTCACAATTTCATCAAAAATCGGCCGTTTTCCACTTTGCTCAAAAATGGTGCCAAACTGTTGAAAATGCTCCCCTGAAAGTTTTGGGGGGTGGAAACGGAAGGCTTTTGATCATAGGCCAAGAAATCAGCCCTCGACTACTTCAACTGCGGAAAAAAAATTTCTGAAAAAATCCCTAAGCCGCGCGGTCACAATTTCATCAAAAATCGGCCGTTTTCCACTTTGCTCAGAAATGGTTCCAAACTGTTGCAAACTCTCCCCTGAAAGGTTTGGGGGTGGAAACAGAAGGCTTTTGATCATAGGCCAAGAAATCAGCCCTCGACTACTTCACCTGCGGAAAAAGATTTTTCTGAAAAAATCCCTAAGCCGCGCGGTCACAATTTCATCAAAAATCGGCCGTTTTCCACTTTGCTCAAAAATGGTGCCAAACTGTTGAAAATGCTCCCCTGAAAGGTTTAGGGGTGGAAACGGAAGGCTTTTGATCATAAACTGAGAAATCAGCCCTCGACTACTTCACCTGCGGAAAAAGTTTTTTTCAGAAAAAATCCCTAAGCCGCGCTGTCACAATTTCATCAAAAATCGGCCGTTTTCCAGTTTGCTCAGAAATGGTTCCAAACTGTTGCAAACTCTCCCCTGAAAGCTTTGGCGGTGGAAACGGAAGGCTTTTGATCATAAACTGAGAAATCAGCCGTCGACTACTTCACATGCAAAAAAAAAAAAATTCTGAAAAAATCCGTAAGCCGCGCGGTCACAATTTCATCAAAAATCGGCCGTTTTCCACTTTGCTCAAAAATGGTGACAACCTGTTGCAAACTCTCCCCTGAAAGCTTTGGCGGTGGAAACGAAAGGCTTTTGATCATAAACTGAGAAATCAGCCCTCGACTACTTCACCTGCGGAAAAAGATTTTTCTGAAAAAATCCCTAAGCCGCGCGGTCACAATTTCATCAAAAATCGGCCGTTTCCCACTTTGATCAAAAATGGTGCCAAACTGTTGCAAACTCTCCCCTGAAAGGTTTGGCGGTGGAAGCGGAAGGCTTTTGATCATAGGCCAAGAAATCAGCCCTCGACTACTTCAACTGCGGAAAAAAAAATTCTGAAAAATTCCCTAAGCCGCGCGGTCACAATTTCATCAAAAATCGGCCGTTTTCCAATTTGCTCAGAAATGGTTCCAAACTGTTGCAAACTCTCCCCTGAAAGCTTTGGCGGTGGAAACGGAAGGCTTTTGATCATAAACTGAGAAATCAGCCCTCGACTACTTCACCTGCGGAAAAAGATTTTTCTGAAAAAATCCCTAAGCCACGCGGTCACAATTTCATCAAAAATCGGCCGTTTTCCACTTTGCTCATAAATGGTTCCAAACTGTGGCAAACTCTCCCCTGAAAGCTTTGGCGGTGGAAACGGAAGGCTTTTGATCATAAACTGAGAAATCAGACCTCGACTACTTCACCTGCGGAAAAAGATTTTTCTGAAAAAATCCCAAAGCCGCGCGGTCACAATTTCATCAAAAACCGGCCGTTTCCCACTTTGCTCAAAAATGGTGCCAAACTGTTGCAAACTCTCCCCTGAAAGCTTTGGCGGTGGAAACGGAAGGCTTTTGATCATAAACTGAGAAATCAGCCCTCGACTACTTCACCTGCGGAAAAAGATTTTTCTGAAAAAATCCCTAAGCCGCGCAGTCACAATTTCATCAAAAATCAGCCGTTTTCCACTTTGCTCAAAAATTGTGCCAAACTGTTGAAAATACGCCCCTGAAAGGTTTGGCGGTGGAAACGGAAGGCTTTTGATCATAGGCCAAGAAATCAGCCCTCGACTACTTCACCTGTGGAAAAAAAAATTCTGAAAAAATCCCAAAGCCGCGCGGTCACAATTTCATCAAAAATCGGCCATTTTCCACTTTGCTCAAAAATGGTGCCAAACTGTTGCAAACTCTCCCCTGAAAGGTTTGGCGGTGGAAACGGAAGGCTTTTGATCATAAACTGAGAAATCAGCCCTCGACTACTTCACCTGCAAAAAAAAAAAATTCTGAAAAAATCCGTAAGCCGCGCGGTCACAATTTCATCAAAAATCGGCCGTTTTCCACTTTGCTCAAAAATGGTGCCAAACTGTTGAAAATGCTCCCCTGAAAGTTTTGGGGGGTGGAAACGGAAGGCTTTTGATCATAGGCCAAGAAATCAGCCCTCGACTACTTCAACTGCGGAAAAAAAATTTCTGAAAAAATCCCTAAGCCGCGCGGTCACAATTTCATCAAAAATCGGCCGTTTTCCACTTTGCTCAGAAATGGTTCCAAACTGTTGCAAACTCTCCCCTGAAAGCTTTGGGGGTGGAAACAGAAGGCTTTTGATCATAGGCCAAGAAATCAGCCCTCGACTACTTCACCTGCGGAAAAAGATTTTTCTGAAAAAATCCCTAAGCCGCGCTGTCACAATTTCATCAAAAATCGGCCGTTTTCCAGTTTGCTCAGAAATGGTTCCAAACTGTTGCAAACTCTCCCCTGAAAGCTTTGGCGGTGGAAACGGAAGGCTTTTGATCATAAACTGAGAAATCAGCCCTTGACTACTTCACCTGCGGAAAAAGATTTTTCTGAAAAAATCCCTAAGCCGCGCGGTCACAATTTCATCAAAAATCGGCCGTTTCCCACTTTGATCAAAAATGGTGCCAAACTGTTGCAAACTCTCCCCTGAAAGGTTTGGCGGTGGAAACGGATCATAGGCCAAGAAATCAGCCCTCGACTACTTCAACTGCGGAAAAAAAATTTCTAAAAAAATCCCTAAGCCGCGCGGTCACAATTTCATCAAAAATCGGCCGTTTTCCACTTTGCTCAGAAATGGTTCCAAACTGTGGCAAACTCTCCCCTGAAAGCTTTGGCGGTGGAAACGGAAGGCTTTTTATCATAAACTGAAAAATCAGCCCTCGACTACTTCACCTGCGGAAAAAAAAATTCTGAAAAAATCCGTAAGCCGCGCGGTCACAATTTCATCAAAAATCGGCCGTTTTCCACTTTGCTCAAAAATGGTGCCAAACTGTTGACAATGCTCCCCTGAAAGGTTTGGCGGTGGAAACGGAAGGCTTTTGATCATAGGCCAAGAAATCAGCCCTCGACTACTTCACCTGCGGAAAAAGATTTTTCAGAAAAAATCCCTAAGCCGCGCGGTCACAATTTCATCAAAAATCGGCCGTTTTCCACTTTGCTCAAAAATGGTGCCAAACTGTGGAAAATGCTCCCCTGAAAGGTTTGGGGGTGGAAACGGAAGGCTTTTGATCATAGGCCAAGAAATCAGCCCTCGACTACTTCACCTGCGGAAAAAGATTTTTCAGAAAAAATCCCTAAGCCGCGCGGTCACAATTTAATCAAAAATCGGCCGTTTTCCACTTTGCTCAGAAATGGTGCCAAACTGTTGAAAATGCTCCCCTGAAAGGTTTGGGGGTGGAAACGGAAGGCTTTTGATCATAGGCCAAGAAATCAGCCCTCGACTACTTCACCTGCGGAAAAAAAAAATTATGAAAAAATCCCTAACCCGCGCGGTCACAATTTCATCAAAAATCGGCCGTTTTCCACTTTGCTCAGAAATGGTTCCAAACTGTTGCAAACTTTCCCCTGAAAGCTTTGGCGGTGGAAACGGAATGCTTTTGATCATAGGCTGAGAAATCAGCCCTTGACTACTTCACCTGCGGAAAAAGATTTTTCTGAAAAAATCCCTAAGCCGCGCGGTCACAATTTCATCAAAAATCGGCCGTTTTCCACTTTGCTCAGAAATGGTGCCAAACTGTTGAAAATGCTCCCCTGAAAGGTTTGGGGGTGGAAACGGAAGGCTTTTGATCATAGGCCAAGAAATCAGCCCTCGACTACTTCACCTGTGGAAAAAAAAATTCTGATTTTTTTTTTTTCACAATTTCATCATAAATCGGCCATTTTCAACTTTGCTCAGAAATGGTGACAAACTGTTGCAAACTCTCCCCTGAAAGCTTTGGCGGTGGAAACGGAAGGCTTTTGATCATAAACTGAGAAATCAGCCCTTTACTACTTCACCTGCGGAAAAAGATTTTTCTGAAAAAATCCCTAAGCCGCGCGGTCACAATTTCATCAAAAATCGGCCATTTTCCACTTTGCTCAAAAATGGTGCCAAACTGTTGCAAACTCTCCCCTGAAAGCTTTGGCGGTGGAAACGGAAGGCTTTTGATCATAAACTGAGAAATCAGCCCTCGACTACTTCACCTGCGGAAAAAGATTTTTCTGAAAAAATCCCGAAGCCGCGCGGTCACAATTTCATCAAAAACCGGCCGTTTTCCACTTTACTCAGAAATGGTGCCAAACTGTTGAAAATGCTCCCCTGAAAGGTTTGGCGGTGGAAACGGAAGGCTTTTGATCATAAACTGAGAAATCAGCCCTCGACTACTTCAGCTGCGGAAAAAGATTTTTCTGAAAAAATCCCGAAGCCGCGCGGTCACAATTTCATCAAAAATCGGCCGTTTTCCACTTTGCTCAGAAATGGTTCCAAACTGTAGCAAACTTTCCCCTGAAAGCTTTGGCGGTGGAAACGGAATGCTTTTGATCATAGGCTGAGAAATCAGCCCTTGACTACTTCACCTGCGGAAAAATATTTTTCTAAAAAAATCCCTAAGCCGCGCAGTCACAATTTCATCAAAAATCGGCCGTTTTCCACTTTGCTCAAAAATGGTGCCAAACTGTTGAAAATGCTCCCCTGAAAGGTTTGGGGGTGGAAACAGAAGGCTTTTGATCATAGGCCAAGAAATCAGCCCTCGACTACTTCACCTGTGGAAAAAGATTTTTCTGAAAAAATCCCTAAGCCGCGCGGTCACAATTTCATCAAAAATTGGCCGTTTTCCACTTTGCTCAAAAATGGTGCCAAACTGTTGAAAATGCTCCCCTGAAAGGTTTAGGGGTGGAAACGGAAGGCTTTTGATCATAAACTGAGAAATCAGCCCTCGACTACTTCACCTGCGGAAAAAGTTTTTTCAGAAAAAATCCCTAAGCCGCGCTGTCACAATTTCATCAAAAATCGGCCATTTTCCACTTTGCTCAAAAATGGTGCCAAACTGTTGCAAACTCTCCCCTGAAAGGTTTGGCGGTGGAAACGGAAGGCTTTGGATCATAAACTGAGAAATCAGCCCTCGACTACTTCACCTGCGGAAAAAGATTTTTCTGAAAAAATCCCTAAGCCGCGCGGTCACAATTTTATCAAAAATCGGCCGTTTTCCACTTTGCTCAGAAATGGTGCCAAACTGTTGCAAATTCTCCCCTGAAAGCTTTGGCGGTGGAAACGGAAGGCTTTTGATCATAAACTGAGAAATCAGCCCTCGACTACTTCACCTTTGGAAAAAAAATTTCTGAAAAAATCCGTAAGCCGCGGGGTCAGAATTTCATCAAAAATCGGCCATTTTCCACTTTGCTCAAAAATGGTGCCAAACTGTTGCAAACTCTCCCCTGAAAGGTTTGGCGGTGGAAACGGAAGGCTTTTGATCATAAACTGAGAAATCAGCCCTCGACTACTTCACATGCAAAAAAAAAAAAAATTCTGAAAAAATCCGTAAGCCGCGCGGTCACAATTTCATCAAAAATCGGCCGTTTTCCACTTTGCTCAAAAATGGTGCCAAACTGTTGAAAATGCTCCCCTGAAAGGTTTGGGGGTGGAAACGGAAGGCTTTTGATCATAGGCCAAGTAATCAGCCCTCGACTACTTCACCTGCGGAAAAAGATTTTTCTGAAAAAATCCCTAAGCCGCGCGGTCACAATTTCATCAAAAATCGGCCGTTTCCCACTTTGATAAAAAATGGTGCCAAACTGTTGCAAACTCTCCCCTGAAAGGTTTGGCGGGGGAAACGGAAGGCTTTTGATCATAGGCCAAGAAATCAGCCCTCGACTACTTCAACTGCGGAAAAAAAAATTCTGAAAAAATCCCTAAGCCACGCGGTCACAATTTCATCAAAAATCGGCCGTTTTCCACTTTGCTCAGAAATGGTTCCAAACTGTTGCAAACTCTCCCCTGAAAGCTTTGGCGGTGGAAACGGAAGGCTTTTGATCATAAACTGAGAAATCAGCCCTCGACTACTTCACCTGCGGAAAAAGATTTTTCTGAAAAAATCCCTAAGCCGCGCGGTCACAATTTCATCAAAAATCGGCCATTTTCCACTTTGCTCAAAAATGGTGCCAAACTGTTGCAAACTCTCCCGTGAAAGGTTTGGCGGTGGAAACGGAAGGCTTTTGATCATAAACTG
Organism: Podarcis raffonei; assembly: GCF_027172205.1. Classification (NCBI taxonomy): domain Eukaryota; kingdom Metazoa; phylum Chordata; class Lepidosauria; order Squamata; family Lacertidae; genus Podarcis; species Podarcis raffonei. The sequence goes on from NC_070608.1 coordinate 71,540,770, forward strand.
AGAAATCAGCCCTCGACTACATCAGCTGCGGAAAAAAAAATTCTGAAAAAATCCGTAAGCCGCGCGGTCACAATTTCATCAAAAATCGGCCGTTTTCTACTTTGCTCAAAAATGGTGCCAAACTGTTGAAAATGCTCCCCTGAAAGGTTTGGGGGTGGAAACGGAAGGCTTTTGATCATAGGCCAAGTAATCAGCCCTCGACTACTTCACCTGCGGAAAAAGATTTTTCAGAAAAAATCCCTAAGCCGCGCGGTCACAATTTCATCAAAAATCGGCCGTTTTCCACTTTTCTCAAAAATGGTGCCAACCTGCTGCAAACTCTCCCCTGAAAGCTTTGGCGGTGGAAATGAAAGGCTTTTGATCATAAACTGAGAAATCAGCCCTCGACTACTTCACCTGCGGAAAAAGATTTTTCTGAAAAAATCCCTAAGCCGCGCGGTCACAATTTCATCAAAAATCGGCCGTTTTCCACTTTGCTCAGAAATGGTGCCAAACTGTTGCAAACTCTCCCCTGAAAGCTTTGGCGGTGGAAACGGAAGGCTTTTGATCATAAACTGAGAAATCAGCCCTCGACTACTTCACCTGCGGAAAAAGATTTTTCTGAAAAAATCCCTAAGCCGCGCGGTCACAATTTCATCAAAAATCGGCCATTTTCCACTTTGCTCAAAAATGGTGCCAAACTGTTGCAAACTCTCCCCTGAAAGGTTTGGCGGTGGAAACGGAAGGCTTTTGATCATAAACTGAGAAATCAGCCGTCGACTACTTCACATGCAAAAAAAAAAAAATTCTGAAAAAATCCGTAAGCCGTGCGGTCACAATTTCATCAAAAATCGGCCGTTTTCCACTTTGCTCAAAAATGGTTCCAAACTGTTGCAAACTCTCCCCTGAAAGCTTTGGCGGTGGAAACGGAAGGCTTTTGATCATAAACTGAGAAATCAGCCCTCGACTACTTCACCTGCGGAAAAAGATTTTTCTGAAAAAATCCCTAAGCCGCGCGGTCACAATTTCATCAAAAATCGGCCGTTTTCCACTTTGCTCATAAATGGTTCCAAACTGTTGCAAACTCTCCCCTGAAAGCTTTGGCGGTGGAAACGGAAGGCTTTTGATCATAAACTGAGAAATCAGGCCTCGACTACTTCACCTGCGGAAAAAGATTTTTCTGAAAAAATCCCAAAGCCGCGCGGTCACAATTTCATCAAAAACCGGCCGTTTCCCACTTTGCTCAAAAATGGTGCCAAACTGTTGCAAACTCTCCCCTGAAAGCTTTGGCGGTGGAAACGGAAGGCTTTTGATCATAAACTGAGAAATCAGCCCTCGACTACTTCACCTGCGGAAAAAGATTTTTCTGAAAAAATCCCTAAGCCGCGCAGTCACAATTTCTTCAAAAATCGGCCGTTTTCCACTTTGCTCAAAAATTGTGCCAAACTGTTGAAAATACGCCCCTGAAAGGTTTGGCGGTGGAAACGGAAGGCTTTTGATCATAGGCCAAGAAATCAGCCCTCGACTACTTCACCTGTGGAAAAAAAAATTCTGAAAAAATCCCTAAGCCGCGCGGTCACAATTTCATCAAAAATCGGCCATTTTCCACTTTGCTCAAAAATGGTGCCAAACTGTTGCAAACTCTCCCCTGAAAGGTTTGGCGGTGGAAATGGAAGGCTTTTGATCATAAACTGAGAAATCAGCCCTCGACTACTTCACATGCAAAAAAAAAAAAATTCTGAAAAAATCCGTAAGCCGCGCGGTCACAATTTCATCAAAAATCGGCCGTTTTCCACTTTGCTCAAAAATGGTGCCAAACTGTTGAAAATGCTCCCCTGAAAGGTTTGGGGGTGGAAACGGAAGGCTTTTGATCATAGGCCAAGTAATCAGCCCTCGACTACTTCACCTGCGGAAAAAGATTTTTCTGAAAAAATCCCTAAGCCGCGCGGTCACAATTTCATCAAAAATCGGCCGTTTCCCACTTTGATAAAAAATGGTGCCAAACTGTTGCAAACTCTCCCCTGAAAGGTTTGGCGGTGGAAACGGAAGGCTTTTGATCATAGGCCAAGAAATCAGCCCTCGACTACTTCAACTGCGGAAAAAAAAATTCTGAAAAAATCCCTAAGCCACGCGGTCACAATTTCATCAAAAATCGGCCGTTTTCCACTTTGCGCAGAAATGGTTCCAAACTGTTGCAAACTCTCCCCTGAAAGGTTTGGGGGTGGAAACGGAAGGCTTTTGATCATAAACTGAGAAATCAGCCCTCGACTACTTCACCTGCGGAAAAAGATTTTTCTGAAAAAATCCCTAAGCCGCGCGGTCACAATTTCATCAAAAATCGGCCATTTTCCACTTTGCTCAAAAATGGTGCCAAACTGTTGCAAACTCTCCCGTGAAAGGTTTCGCGGTGGAAACGGAAGGCTTTTGATCATAAACTGAGAAATCAGCCCTCGACTACTTCAGCTGCGGAAAAAAAAAATCTGAAAAAATCCGTAAGCCGCGCGGTCACAATTTCATCAAAAATCGGCCGTTTTCCACTTTGCTCAAAAATGGTGCCAAACTGTTGAAAATGCTCCCCTGAAAGGTTTGGGGGTGGAAACGGAAGGCTTTTGATCATAAACTAAGAAATCAGGCCTCGACTACTTCACCTGCGGAAAAAGATTTTTCTGAAAAAATCCCTAAGCCGCGCAGTCACAATTTCATCAAAAATCGGCCGTTTTCCACTTTGCTCAAAAATGGTGACAACCTGTTGCAAACTCTCCCCTGAAAGCTTTGGCGGTGGAAACGAAAGGCTTTTGATCATAAACTGAGAAATCAGCCCTCGACTACTTCCCCTGCGGAAAAAGATTTTTCTGAAAAAATCCCTAAGCCTCGCGGTCACAATTTCATCAAAAATCGGCCGTTTCCCACTTTGATCAAAAATGGTGCCAAACTGTTGCAAACTCTCCCCTGAAAGGTTTGGCGGTGGAAGCGGAAGGCTTTTGATCATAGGCCAAGAAATCAGCCCTCGACTACTTCAACTGCGGAAAAAAAAATTCTGAAAAAATCCCTAAGCCGCGCGGTCACAATTTCATCAAAAATCGGCCGTTTTCCAATTTGCTCAGAAATGGTTCCAAACTGTTGCAAACTCTCCCCTGAAAGCTTTGGCGGTGGAAACGGAAGGCTTTTGATCATAAACTGAGAAATCAGCCCTCGACTACTTCACCTGCGGAAAAAGATTTTTCTGAAAAAATCCCTAAGCCGCGCGGTCACAATTTCATCAAAAATCGGCCGTTTTCCACTTTGCTCATAAATGGTTCCAAACTGTGGCAAACTCTCCCCTGAAAGCTGTGGCGGTGGAAACGGAAGGCTTTTGATCATAAACTGAGAAATCAGCCCTCGACTACTTCACCTGCGGAAAAAGATTTTTCTGAAAAAATCCCTAAGCCGCGCAGTCACAATTTCATCAAAAATCGGCCATTTTCCACTTTGCTCAAAAATGGTGCCAAACTGTTGCAAACTCTCCCGTGAAAGGTTTCGCGGTGGAAACGGAAGGCTTTTGATCATAAACTGAGAAATCAGCCCTCGACTACTTCACCTACGGAAAAAAAAATTCTGAAAAAATCTGTAAGCCGCGCGGTCACAATTTCATCAAAAATCGGCCGTTTTCCACTTTGCTCAAAAATGGTGCCAAACTTTTGAAAATGCTCCCCTGAAAGGTTTGGGGGTGGAAACGGAAGGCTTTTGATCATAGGCCAAGAAATCAGCCCTCGACTACTTCACCTGTGGAAAAAAAAATTCTGAAAAAATCCCTAAGCCGCGCGGTCACAATTTCATCAAAAATCGGCCGTTTTCCACTTTGCTCAAAAATGGTGCCAAACTGTTGAAAATGCTCCCCTGAAAGGTTTGGCGGTGGAAACGGAAGGCTTTTGATCATAGGTCAAGAAATCAGCCCTTGACTACTTCACCTGCGGAAAAAGATTTTTCTGAAAAAATCCCTAAGCCGCGCGGTCACAATTTCATCAAAAATCGGCCGTTTTCCACTTTGCTCAAAAATGGTGCCAAACTGTTGAAAATGCTCCCCTGAAAGGTTTGGCGGTGGAAACGGAAGGCTTTTGATCATAGGCCAAGAAATAAGCCCTCGACTACTTCACCTGTGGAAAAAAAATTTCTGAAAAAATCCCTAAGCCGCTCGTTCACAATTTCATCAAAAATCGGCCATTTTCCACTTTGCTCAAAAATGGTGCCAAACTGTTGCAAATTCTCCCCTGAAAGCTTTGGCGGTGGAAACGGAAGGCTTTTGATCATAAACTGAGAAATCAGCCCTCGACTACTTCAGCTGCGGGAAAATTTTTTTTGAAAAAATCCGTAAGCCGCGCGGTCACAATTTCATCAAAAATCGGCCGTTTTCCACTTTGCTCAAAAATGGTGCCAAACTGTGGAAAATGCTCCCCTGAAAGGTTTGGGGGTGGAAACGGAAGGCTTTTGATCACAGGCCAAGAAATCAGCCCTCGACTACTTCACCTGCGGAAAAAGATTTTTCAGAAAAAATCCCTAAGCCGCGCGGTCACAATTTCATCAAAAATCGGCCGTTTTCCACTTTGTCAAAAATGGTGCCAAACTGTGGCGAACTCTCCCCTGAAAGCTTTGGCGGTGGAAACGGAAGGCTTTTGATCATAAACTGAGAAATCAGCCCTCGACTACTTCACCTTTGGAAAAAAAATTTCTGAAAAAATCCGTAAGCCGCGGGGTCAGAATTTCATCAAAAATCGGCCATTTTCCACTTTGCTCAAAAATGGTGCCAAACTGTTGCAAACTCTCCCCTGAAAGGTTTGGCGGTGGAAACGGAAGGCTTTTGATCATAAACTGAGAAATCAGCCCTCGACTACTTCACATGCAAAAAAAAAAAAAATTCTGAAAAAATCCGTAAGCCGCGCGGTCACAATTTCATCAAAAATCGGCCGTTTTCCACTTTGCTCAAAAATGGTGCCAAACTGTTGAAAATGCTCCCCTGAAAGGTTTGGGGGTGGAAACGGAAGGCTTTTGATCATAGGCCAAGTAATCAGCCCTCGACTACTTCAACTGCGGAAAAAAAAATTCTGAAAAAATCCCTAAGCCGCGCGGTCACAATTTCATCAAAAATCGGCCGTTTTCCACTTTGCTCAGAAATGGTTCCAAACTGTTGCAAACTCTCCCCTGAAAGCTTTGGCGGTGGAAACGGAAGGCTTTTGATCATAAACTGAGAAATCAGCCCTCGACTACTTCACATGCAAAAAAAAAAAAAATTCTGAAAAAATCCCTAAGCCGCGCGGTCACAATTTCATCAAAAATCGGCCGTTTTCCAATTTGCTCAGAAATGGTTCCAAACTGTTGCAAACTCTCCCCTGAAAGCTTTGGCGGTGGAAACGGAAGGCTTTTGATCATAAACTGAGAAATCAGCCCTCGACTACTTCACCTGCGGAAAAAGATTTTTCTGAAAAAATCCCTAAGCCGCGCGGTCACAATTTCATCAAAAATCGGCCGTTTTCCACTTTGCTCATAAATGGTTCCAAACTGTGGCAAACTCTCCCCTGAAAGCTGTGGCGGTGGAAACGGAAGGCTTTTGATCATAAACTGAGAAATCAGCCCTCGACTACTTCACCTGCGGAAAAAGATTTTTCTGAAAAAATCCCTAAGCCGCGCAGTCACAATTTCATCAAAAATCGGCCATTTTCCACTTTGCTCAAAAATGGTGCCAAACTGTTGCAAACTCTCCCCTGAAAGGTTTGGCGGTGGAAGCGGAAGGCTTTTGATCATAGGCCAAGAAATCAGCCCTCGACTACTTCAACTGCGGAAAAAAAAATTCTGAAAAAATCCCTAAGCCGCGCGGTCACAATTTCATCAAAAATCGGCCGTTTTCCACTTTGCTCAGAAATGGTTCCAAACTGTTGCAAACTCTCCCCTGAAAGCTTTGGCGGTGGAAACGGAAGGCTTTTGATCATAAACTGAGAAATCAGCCCTCGACTACTTCACCTGCGGAAAAAGATTTTTCTGAAAAAATCCCTAAGCCGCGCGGTCACAATTTCATCAAAAATCGGCCATTTTCCACTTTGCTCAAAAATGGTGCCAAACTGTTGCAAACTCTCCCGTGAAAGGTTTCGCGGTGGAAACGGAAGGCTTTTGATCATAAACTGAGAAATCAGCCCTCGACTACTTCACATGCAAAAAAAAAAAAAATTCTGAAAAAATCCGTAAGCCGCGCGGTCACAATTTCATCAAAAATCGGCCGTTTTCCACTTTGCTCAAAAATGGTGCCAAACTGTTGAAAATGCTCCCCTGAAAGGTTTGGGGGTGGAAACGGAAGGCTTTTGATCATAGGCCAAGTAATCAGCCCTCGACTACTTCACCTGCGGAAAAAGATTTTTCAGAAAAAATCCCTAAGCCGCGCGGTCACAATTTCATCAAAAATCGGCCGTTTTCCACTTTGCTCAGAAATGGTGCCAAACTGTTGAAAATGCTCCCCTGAAAGGTTTGGGGGTGGAAACGGAAGGCTTTTGATCATAGGCCAAGAAATCAGCCCTCGACTACTTCACCTGTGGAAAAAAAAATTCTGAAAAAATCCCTAAGCCGCGCGGTCACAATTTCATCAAAAATCGGCCGTTTTCCACTTTGCTCAAAAATGGTGCCAAACTGTTGAAAATGCTCCCCTGAAAGGTTTGGGGGTGGAAACGGAAGGCTTTTGATCATAGGCCAAGTAATCAGCCCTCGACTACTTCACCTGCGGAAAAAGATTTTTCAGAAAAAATCCGTAAGCCGCGCGGTCACAATTTCATCAAAAATCGGCCGTTTTCCACTTTGCTCAGAAATGGTGCCAAACTGTTGAAAATGCTCCCCTGAAAGGTTTGGGGGTGGAAACGGAAGGCTTTTGATCATAGGCCAAGTAATCAGCCCTCGACTACTTCACCTGCGGAAAAAGATTTTTCAGAAAAAATCCCTAAGCCGCGCGGTCACAATTTCATCAAAAATGGGCCGTTTCCCACTTTGATAAAAAATGGTGCCAAACTGTTGCAAACTCTCCCCTGAAAGGTTTGGCGGTGGAAGCGGAAGGCTTTTGATCATAGGCCAAGAAATCAGCCCTCGACTACTTCAACTGCGGAAAAAAAAATTCTGAAAAAATCCCTAAGCCGCGCGGTCACAATTTCATCAAAAATCGGCCGTTTTCCAATTTGCTCAGAAATGGTTCCAAACTGTTGCAAACTCTCCCCTGAAAGCTTTGGCGGTGGAAACGGAAGGCTTTTGATCATAAACTGAGAAATCAGCCCTCGACTACTTCACCTGCGGAAAAAGATTTTTCTGAAAAAATCCCTAAGCCGCGCGGTCACAATTTCATCAAAAATCGGCCGTTTTCCACTTTGCTCATAAATGGTTCCAAACTGTGGCAAACTCTCCCCTGAAAGCTGTGGCGGTGGAAACGGAAGGCTTTTGATCATAAACTGAGAAATCAGCCCTCGACTACTTCACCTGCGGAAAAAGATTTTTCTGAAAAAATCCCTAAGCCGCGCAGTCACAATTTCATCAAAAATCGGCCATTTTCCACTTTGCTCAAAAATGGTGCCAAACTGTTGCAAACTCTCCCGTGAAAGGTTTCGCGGTGGAAACGGAAGGCTTTTGATCATAAACTGAGAAATCAGCCCTCGACTACTTCACCTACGGAAAAAAAAATTCTGAAAAAATCTGTAAGCCGCGCGGTCACAATTTCATCAAAAATCGGCCGTTTTCCACTTTGCTCAAAAATGGTGCCAAACTTTTGAAAATGCTCCCCTGAAAGGTTTGGGGGTGGAAACGGAAGGCTTTTGATCATAGGCCAAGAAATCAGCCCTCGACTACTTCACCTGTGGAAAAAAAAATTCTGAAAAAATCCCTAAGCCGCGCGGTCACAATTTCATCAAAAATCGGCCGTTTTCCACTTTGCTCAAAAATGGTGCCAAACTGTTGAAAATGCTCCCCTGAAAGGTTTGGCGGTGGAAACGGAAGGCTTTTGATCATAGGTCAAGAAATCAGCCCTTGACTACTTCACCTGCGGAAAAAGATTTTTCTGAAAAAATCCCTAAGCCGCGCGGTCACAATTTCATCAAAAATCGGCCGTTTTCCACTTTGCTCAAAAATGGTGCCAAACTGTTGAAAATGCTCCCCTGAAAGGTTTGGCGGTGGAAACGGAAGGCTTTTGATCATAGGCCAAGAAATAAGCCCTCGACTACTTCACCTGTGGAAAAAAAATTTCTGAAAAAATCCCTAAGCCGCTCGTTCACAATTTCATCAAAAATCGGCCATTTTCCACTTTGCTCAAAAATGGTGCCAAACTGTTGCAAATTCTCCCCTGAAAGCTTTGGCGGTGGAAACGGAAGGCTTTTGATCATAAACTGAGAAATCAGCCCTCGACTACTTCAGCTGCGGGAAAATTTTTTTTGAAAAAATCCGTAAGCCGCGCGGTCACAATTTCATCAAAAATCGGCCGTTTTCCACTTTGCTCAAAAATGGTGCCAAACTGTGGAAAATGCTCCCCTGAAAGGTTTGGGGGTGGAAACGGAAGGCTTTTGATCACAGGCCAAGAAATCAGCCCTCGACTACTTCACCTGCGGAAAAAGATTTTTCAGAAAAAATCCCTAAGCCGCGCGGTCACAATTTCATCAAAAATCGGCCGTTTTCCACTTTGTCAAAAATGGTGCCAAACTGTGGCGAACTCTCCCCTGAAAGCTTTGGCGGTGGAAACGGAAGGCTTTTGATCATAAACTGAGAAATCAGCCCTCGACTACTTCACCTTTGGAAAAAAAATTTCTGAAAAAATCCGTAAGCCGCGGGGTCAGAATTTCATCAAAAATCGGCCATTTTCCACTTTGCTCAAAAATGGTGCCAAACTGTTGCAAACTCTCCCCTGAAAGGTTTGGCGGTGGAAACGGAAGGCTTTTGATCATAAACTGAGAAATCAGCCCTCGACTACTTCACATGCAAAAAAAAAAAAAATTCTGAAAAAATCCGTAAGCCGCGCGGTCACAATTTCATCAAAAATCGGCCGTTTTCCACTTTGCTCAAAAATGGTGCCAAACTGTTGAAAATGCTCCCCTGAAAGGTTTGGGGGTGGAAACGGAAGGCTTTTGATCATAGGCCAAGTAATCAGCCCTCGACTACTTCACCTGCGGAAAAAGATTTTTCAGAAAAAATCCCTAAGCCGCGCGGTCACAATTTCATCAAAAATGGGCCGTTTCCCACTTTGATAAAAAATGGTGCCAAACTGTTGCAAACTCTCCCCTGAAAGGTTTGGCGGTGGAAACGGAAGGCTTTTGATCATAGGCCAAGAAATCAGCCCTCGACTACTTCAACTGCGGAAAAAAAAATTCTGAAAAAATCCCTAAGCCGCGCGGTCACAATTTCATCAAAAATCGGCCGTTTTCCACTTTGCTCAGAAATGGTTCCAAACTGTTGCAAACTCTCCCCTGAAAGCTTTGGCGGTGGAAACGGAAGGCTTTTGATCATAAACTGAGAAATCAGCCCTCGACTACTTCACCTGCGGAAAAAGATTTTTCTGAAAAAATCCCTAAGCCGCGCGGTCACAATTTCATCAAAAATCGGCCATTTTCCACTTTGCTCAAAAATGGTGCCAAACTGTTGCAAACTCTCCCGTGAAAGGTTTCGCGGTGGAAACGGAAGGCTTTTGATCATAAACTGAGAAATCAGCCCTCGACTACTTCACATGCAAAAAAAAAAAAAATTCTGAAAAAATCCGTAAGCCGCGCGGTCACAATTTCATCAAAAATCGGCCGTTTTCCACTTTGCTCAAAAATGGTGCCAAACTGTTGAAAATGCTCCCCTGAAAGGTTTGGGGGTGGAAACGGAAGGCTTTTGATCATAGGCCAAGTAATCAGCCCTCGACTACTTCACCTGCGGAAAAAGATTTTTCAGAAAAAATCCCTAAGCCGCGCGGTCACAATTTCATCAAAAATCGGCCGTTTTCCACTTTGCTCAGAAATGGTGCCAAACTGTTGAAAATGCTCCCCTGAAAGGTTTGGGGGTGGAAACGGAAGGCTTTTGATCATAGGCCAAGAAATCAGCCCTCGACTACTTCACCTGTGGAAAAAAAAATTCTGAAAAAATCCCTAAGCCGCGCGGTCACAATTTCATCAAAAATTGGCCGTTTTCCACTTTGCTCAAAAATGGTGCCAAACTGTTGAAAATGCTCCCCTGAAAGGTTTGGGGGTGGAAACGGAAGGCTTTTGATCATAGGCCAAGTAATCAGCCCTCGACTACTTCACCTGCGGAAAAAGATTTTTCAGAAAAAATCCGTAAGCCGCGCGGTCACAATTTCATCAAAAATCGGCCGTTTTCCACTTTGCTCAGAAATGGTGCCAAACTGTTGAAAATGCTCCCCTGAAAGGTTTGGGGGTGGAAACGGAAGGCTTTTGATCATAGGCCAAGTAATCAGCCCTCGACTACTTCACCTGCGGAAAAAGATTTTTCAGAAAAAATCCCTAAGCCGCGCGGTCACAATTTCATCAAAAATGGGCCGTTTCCCACTTTGATAAAAAATGGTGCCAAACTGTTGCAAACTCTCCCCTGAAAGGTTTGGCGGTGGAAACGGAAGGCTTTTGATCATAGGCCAAGAAATCAGCCCTCGACTACTTCAACTGCGGAAAAAAAAATTCTGAAAAAATCCCTAAGCCGCGCGGTCACAATTTCATCAAAAATCGGCCGTTTTCCACTTTGCTCAGAAATGGTTCCAAACTGTTGCAAACTCTCCCCTGAAAGCTTTGGCGGTGGAAACGGAAGGCTTTTGATCATAAACTGAGAAATCAGGCCTCGACTACTTCACCTGCGGAAAAAGATTTTTCTGAAAAAATCCCTAAGCCGCGCGGTCACAATTTCATCAAAAATCGGCCATTTTCCACTTTGCTCAAAAATGGTGCCAAACTGTTGCAAACTCTCCCGTGAAAGGTTTCGCGGTGGAAACGGAAGGCTTTTGATCATAAACTGAGAAATCAGCCCTCGACTACTTCAGCTGCGGAAAAAAAAATTCTGAAAAAATCCGTAAGCCGCGCGGTCACAATTTCATCAAAAATCGGCCGTTTTCCACTTTGCTCAAAAATGGTGCCAAACTGTTGAAAATGCTCTCCTGAAAGGTTTGGGGGTGGAAACGGAAGGCTTTTGATCATAGGCCAAGTAATCAGCCCTCGACTACTTCACCTGCGGAAAAAGATTTTTCTGAAAAAATCCCTAAGCCGCGCGGTCACAATTTCATCAAAAATCGGCCGTTTTCCACTTTGCTCAGAAATGGTGCCAAACTGTTGAAAATGCTCCCCTGAAAGGTTTGGGGGTGGAAACGGAAGGCTTTTGATCATAGGCCAAGAAATCAGCCCTCGACTACTTCACCTGTGGAAAAAAAAATTCTGAAAAAATCCCTAAGCCGCGCGGTCACAATTTCATCAAAAATCGGCCATTTTCCACTTTGCTCAAAAATGGTGCCAAACTGTTGCAAACTCTCCCCTGAAAGGTTTGGCGGTGGAAACGGAAGGCTTTTGATCATAAACTGAGAAATCAGCCGTCGACTACTTCACATGCAAAAAAAAAAAAATTCTGAAAAAATCCGTAAGCCGCGCGGTCACAATTTCATCAAAAATCGGCCGTTTTCCACTTTGCTCAAAAATGGTTCCAAACTGTTGCAAACTCTCCCCTGAAAGCTTTGGCGGTGGAAACGGAAGGCTTTTGATCATAAACTAAGAAATCAGGCCTCGACTACTTCACCTGCGGAAAAAGATTTTTCTGAAAAAATCCCTAAGCCGCGCAGTCACAATTTCATCAAAAATCGGCCGTTTTCCACTTTGCTCAAAAATGGTGACAACCTGTTGCAAACTCTCCCCTGAAAGCTTTGGCGGTGGAAACGGAAGGCTTTTGATCATAGGTCAAGAAATCAGCCCTCGACTACTTCACCTGCGGAAAAAGATTTTTCTGAAAAAATCCCTAAGCCGCGCGGTCACAATTTCATCAAAAATCGGCCGTTTTCCACTTTGCTCATAAATGGTTCCAAACTGTGGCAAACTCTCCCCTGAAAGCTTTGGCGGTGGAAACGGAAGGCTTTTGATCATAAACTGAGAAATCAGGCCTCGACTACTTCACCTGCGGAAAAAGATTTTTCTGAAAAAATCCCAAAGCCGCGCGGTCACAATTTCATCAAAAACCGGCCGTTTCCCACTTTGCTCAAAAATGGTGCCAAACTGTTGCAAACTCTCCCCTGAAAGCTTTGGCGGTGGAAACGGAAGGCTTTTGATCATAAACTGAGAAATCAGCCCTCGACTACTTCACCTGCGGAAAAAGATTTTTCTGAAAAAATCCCTAAGCCGCGCAGTCACAATTTCTTCAAAAATCGGCCGTTTTCCACTTTGCTCAAAAATTGTGCCAAACTGTTGAAAATACGCCCCTGAAAGGTTTGGCGGTGGAAACGGAAGGCTTTTGATCATAGGCCAAGAAATCAGCCCTCGACTACTTCACCTGTGGAAAAAAAAATTCTGAAAAAATCCCTAAGCCGCGCGGTCACAATTTCATCAAAAATCGGCCATTTTCCACTTTGCTCAAAAATGGTGCCAAACTGTTGCAAACTCTCCCCTGAAAGGTTTGGCGGTGGAAACGGAAGGCTTTTGATCATAAACTGAGAAATCAGCCCTCGACTACTTCACCTCCAAAAAAAAAAAATTCTGAAAAAATCCGTAAGCCGCACGGTCACAATTTCATCAAAAATCGGCCGTTTCCCACTTTGCTCAAAAATGGTGCCAAACTGTTGAAAATGCTCCCCTGAAAGGTTTGGGGGGTGGAAACGGAAGGCTTTTGATCATAGGCCAAGAAATCAGCCCTCGACTACTTCACCTGCGGAAAAAGATTTTTCTGAAAAAATCCCTAAGCCGCGCGGTCACAATTTCATCAAAAATCGGCCGTTTTCCACTTTGCTCAAAAATGGTGCCAAACTGTTGAAAATGCTCCCCTGAAAGGTTTGGGGGTGGAAACGGAAGGCTTTTGATCATAAACTAAGAAATCAGGCCTCGACTACTTCACCTGCGGAAAAAGATTTTTCTGAAAAAATCCCTAAGCCGCGCAGTCACAATTTCATCAAAAATCGGCCGTTTTCCACTTTGCTCAAAAATGGTGACAACCTGTTGCAAACTCTCCCCTGAAAGCTTTGGCGGTGGAAACGGAAGGCTTTTGATCATAGGTCAAGAAATCAGCCCTCGACTACTTCACCTGCGGAAAAAGATTTTTTTGAAAAAATCCCTAAGCCGCGCGGTCACAATTTCATCAAAAATCGGCCGTTTTCCACTTTGCTCATAAATGGTTCCAAACTGTTGCAAACTCTCCCCTGAAAGGTTTGGCGGTGGAAACGGAAGGCTTTTGATCATAGGCCAAGAAATCAGCCCTCGACTACTTCAACTGCGGAAAAAAAAATTCTGAAAAAATCCCTAAGCCGCGCGGTCACAATTTCATCAAAAATCGGCCGTTTTCCACTTTGCTCAGAAATGGTTCCAAACTGTTGCAAACTCTCCCCTGAAAGCTTTGGCGGTGGAAACGGAAGGCTTTTGATCATAAACTGAGAAATCAGGCCTCGACTACTTCACCTGCGGAAAAAGATTTTTCTGAAAAAATCCCTAAGCCGCGCGGTCACAATTTCATCAAAAATCGGCCATTTTCCACTTTGCTCAAAAATGGTGCCAAACTGTTGCAAACTCTCCCGTGAAAGGTTTCGCGGTGGAAACGGAAGGCTTTTGATCATAAACTGAGAAATCAGCCCTCGACTACTTCAGCTGCGGAAAAAAAAATTCTGAAAAAATCCGTAAGCCGCGCGGTCACAATTTCATCAAAAATCGGCCGTTTTCCACTTTGCTCAAAAATGGTGCCAAACTGTTGAAAATGCTCTCCTGAAAGGTTTGGGGGTGGAAACGGAAGGCTTTTGATCATAGGCCAAGTAATCAGCCCTCGACTACTTCACCTGCGGAAAAAGATTTTTCTGAAAAAATCCCTAAGCCGCGCGGTCACAATTTCATCAAAAATCGGCCGTTTTCCACTTTGCTCAGAAATGGTGCCAAACTGTTGAAAATGCTCCCCTGAAAGGTTTGGGGGTGGAAACGGAAGGCTTTTGATCATAGGCCAAGAAATCAGCCCTCGACTACTTCACCTGTGGAAAAAAAAATTCTGAAAAAATCCCTAAGCCGCGCGGTCACAATTTCATCAAAAATCGGCCATTTTCCACTTTGCTCAAAAATGGTGCCAAACTGTTGCAAACTCTCCCCTGAAAGGTTTGGCGGTGGAAACGGAAGGCTTTTGATCATAAACTGAGAAATCAGCCGTCGACTACTTCACATGCAAAAAAAAAAAAATTCTGAAAAAATCCGTAAGCCGCGCGGTCACAATTTCATCAAAAATCGGCCGTTTTCCACTTTGCTCAAAAATGGTTCCAAACTGTTGCAAACTCTCCCCTGAAAGCTTTGGCGGTGGAAACGGAAGGCTTTTGATCATAAACTAAGAAATCAGGCCTCGACTACTTCACCTGCGGAAAAAGATTTTTCTGAAAAAATCCCTAAGCCGCGCAGTCACAATTTCATCAAAAATCGGCCGTTTTCCACTTTGCTCAAAAATGGTGACAACCTGTTGCAAACTCTCCCCTGAAAGCTTTGGCGGTGGAAACGGAAGGCTTTTGATCATAGGTCAAGAAATCAGCCCTCGACTACTTCACCTGCGGAAAAAGATTTTTCTGAAAAAATCCCTAAGCCGCGCGGTCACAATTTCATCAAAAATCGGCCGTTTTCCACTTTGCTCATAAATGGTTCCAAACTGTGGCAAACTCTCCCCTGAAAGCTTTGGCGGTGGAAACGGAAGGCTTTTGATCATAAACTGAGAAATCAGGCCTCGACTACTTCACCTGCGGAAAAAGATTTTTCTGAAAAAATCCCAAAGCCGCGCGGTCACAATTTCATCAAAAACCGGCCGTTTCCCACTTTGCTCAAAAATGGTGCCAAACTGTTGCAAACTCTCCCCTGAAAGCTTTGGCGGTGGAAACGGAAGGCTTTTGATCATAAACTGAGAAATCAGCCCTCGACTACTTCACCTGCGGAAAAAGATTTTTCTGAAAAAATCCCTAAGCCGCGCAGTCACAATTTCTTCAAAAATCGGCCGTTTTCCACTTTGCTCAAAAATTGTGCCAAACTGTTGAAAATACGCCCCTGAAAGGTTTGGCGGTGGAAACGGAAGGCTTTTGATCATAGGCCAAGAAATCAGCCCTCGACTACTTCACCTGTGGAAAAAAAAATTCTGAAAAAATCCCTAAGCCGCGCGGTCACAATTTCATCAAAAATCGGCCATTTTCCACTTTGCTCAAAAATGGTGCCAAACTGTTGCAAACTCTCCCCTGAAAGGTTTGGCGGTGGAAACGGAAGGCTTTTGATCATAAACTGAGAAATCAGCCCTCGACTACTTCACCTGTGGAAAAAAAAATTCTGAAAAAATCCGTAAGCCGCACGGTCACAATTTCATCAAAAATCGGCCGTTTCCCACTTTGCTCAAAAATGGTGCCAAACTGTTGAAAATGCTCCCCTGAAAGGTTTGGGGGGTGGAAACGGAAGGCTTTTGATCATAGGCCAAGAAATCAGCCCTCGACTACTTCACCTGCGGAAAAAGATTTTTCTGAAAAAATCCCTAAGCCGCGCGGTCACAATTTCATCAAAAATCGGCCGTTTTCCACTTTGCTCAAAAATGGTGCCAAACTGTTGAAAATGCTCCCCTGAAAGGTTTGGGGGTGGAAACGGAAGGCTTTTGATCATAAACTAAGAAATCAGGCCTCGACTACTTCACCTGCGGAAAAAGATTTTTCTGAAAAAATCCCTAAGCCGCGCAGTCACAATTTCATCAAAAATCGGCCGTTTTCCACTTTGCTCAAAAATGGTGACAACCTGTTGCAAACTCTCCCCTGAAAGCTTTGGCGGTGGAAACGGAAGGCTTTTGATCATAGGTCAAGAAATCAGCCCTCGACTACTTCACCTGCGGAAAAAGATTTTTTTGAAAAAATCCCTAAGCCGCGCGGTCACAATTTCATCAAAAATCGGCCGTTTTCCACTTTGCTCATAAATGGTTCCAAACTGTTGCAAACTCTCCCCTGAAAGGTTTGGCGGTGGAAACGGAAGGCTTTTGATCATAGGCCAAGAAATCAGCCCTCGACTACTTCAACTGCGGAAAAAAAAATTCTGAAAAAATCCCTAAGCCGCGCGGTCACAATTTCATCAAAAATCGGCCGTTTTCCACTTTGCTCAGAAATGGTTCCAAACTGTTGCAAACTCTCCCCTGAAAGCTTTGGCGGTGGAAACGGAAGGCTTTTGATCATAAACTGAGAAATCAGGCCTCGACTACTTCACCTGCGGAAAAAGATTTTTCTGAAAAAATCCCTAAGCCGCGCGGTCACAATTTCATCAAAAATCGGCCATTTTCCACTTTGCTCAAAAATGGTGCCAAACTGTTGCAAACTCTCCCGTGAAAGGTTTCGCGGTGGAAACGGAAGGCTTTTGATCATAAACTGAGAAATCAGCCCTCGACTACTTCAGCTGCGGAAAAAAAAATTCTGAAAAAATCCGTAAGCCGCGCGGTCACAATTTCATCAAAAATCGGCCGTTTTCCACTTTGCTCAAAAATGGTGCCAAACTGTTGAAAATGCTCTCCTGAAAGGTTTGGGGGTGGAAACGGAAGGCTTTTGATCATAGGCCAAGTAATCAGCCCTCGACTACTTCACCTGCGGAAAAAGATTTTTCTGAAAAAATCCCTAAGCCGCGCGGTCACAATTTCATCAAAAATCGGCCGTTTTCCACTTTGCTCAGAAATGGTGCCAAACTGTTGAAAATGCTCCCCTGAAAGGTTTGGGGGTGGAAACGGAAGGCTTTTGATCATAGGCCAAGAAATCAGCCCTCGACTACTTCACCTGTGGAAAAAAAAATTCTGAAAAAATCCCTAAGCCGCGCGGTCACAATTTCATCAAAAATCGGCCATTTTCCACTTTGCTCAAAAATGGTGCCAAACTGTTGCAAACTCTCCCCTGAAAGGTTTGGCGGTGGAAACGGAAGGCTTTTGATCATAAACTGAGAAATCAGCCGTCGACTACTTCACATGCAAAAAAAAAAAAATTCTGAAAAAATCCGTAAGCCGCGCGGTCACAATTTCATCAAAAATCGGCCGTTTTCCACTTTGCTCAAAAATGGTTCCAAACTGTTGCAAACTCTCCCCTGAAAGCTTTGGCGGTGGAAACGGAAGGCTTTTGATCATAAACTAAGAAATCAGGCCTCGACTACTTCACCTGCGGAAAAAGATTTTTCTGAAAAAATCCCTAAGCCGCGCAGTCACAATTTCATCAAAAATCGGCCGTTTTCCACTTTGCTCAAAAATGGTGACAACCTGTTGCAAACTCTCCCCTGAAAGCTTTGGCGGTGGAAACGGAAGGCTTTTGATCATAGGTCAAGAAATCAGCCCTCGACTACTTCACCTGCGGAAAAAGATTTTTCTGAAAAAATCCCTAAGCCGCGCGGTCACAATTTCATCAAAAATCGGCCGTTTTCCACTTTGCTCATAAATGGTTCCAAACTGTGGCAAACTCTCCCCTGAAAGCTTTGGCGGTGGAAACGGAAGGCTTTTGATCATAAACTGAGAAATCAGGCCTCGACTACTTCACCTGCGGAAAAAGATTTTTCTGAAAAAATCCCAAAGCCGCGCGGTCACAATTTCATCAAAAACCGGCCGTTTCCCACTTTGCTCAAAAATGGTGCCAAACTGTTGCAAACTCTCCCCTGAAAGCTTTGGCGGTGGAAACGGAAGGCTTTTGATCATAAACTGAGAAATCAGCCCTCGACTACTTCACCTGCGGAAAAAGATTTTTCTGAAAAAATCCCTAAGCCGCGCAGTCACAATTTCTTCAAAAATCGGCCGTTTTCCACTTTGCTCAAAAATTGTGCCAAACTGTTGAAAATACGCCCCTGAAAGGTTTGGCGGTGGAAACGGAAGGCTTTTGATCATAGGCCAAGAAATCAGCCCTCGACTACTTCACCTGTGGAAAAAAAAATTCTGAAAAAATCCCTAAGCCGCGCGGTCACAATTTCATCAAAAATCGGCCATTTTCCACTTTGCTCAAAAATGGTGCCAAACTGTTGCAAACTCTCCCCTGAAAGGTTTGGCGGTGGAAACGGAAGGCTTTTGATCATAAACTGAGAAATCAGCCCTCGACTACTTCACCTGTGGAAAAAAAAATTCTGAAAAAATCCGTAAGCCGCACGGTCACAATTTCATCAAAAATCGGCCGTTTCCCACTTTGCTCAAAAATGGTGCCAAACTGTTGAAAATGCTCCCCTGAAAGGTTTGGGGGGTGGAAACGGAAGGCTTTTGATCATAGGCCAAGAAATCAGCCCTCGACTACTTCACCTGCGGAAAAAGATTTTTCTGAAAAAATCCCTAAGCCGCGCGGTCACAATTTCATCAAAAATCGGCCGTTTTCCACTTTGCTCAAAAATGGTGCCAAACTGTTGAAAATGCTCCCCTGAAAGGTTTGGGGGTGGAAACGGAAGGCTTTTGATCATAAACTAAGAAATCAGGCCTCGACTACTTCACCTGCGGAAAAAGATTTTTCTGAAAAAATCCCTAAGCCGCGCAGTCACAATTTCATCAAAAATCGGCCGTTTTCCACTTTGCTCAAAAATGGTGACAACCTGTTGCAAACTCTCCCCTGAAAGCTTTGGCGGTGGAAACGGAAGGCTTTTGATCATAGGTCAAGAAATCAGCCCTCGACTACTTCACCTGCGGAAAAAGATTTTTTTGAAAAAATCCCTAAGCCGCGCGGTCACAATTTCATCAAAAATCGGCCGTTTTCCACTTTGCTCATAAATGGTTCCAAACTGTGGCAAAATCTTCCCTGAAAGCTTTGGTGGTGGAAACGGAAGGCTTTTGATCATAAACTGAGAAATCAGGCCTCGACTACTTCACCTACGGAAAAAGATTTTTCTGAAAAAATCCCAAAGCCGCGCGGTTACAATTTCATCAAAAACCGGCCGTTTCCCACTTTGCTCAAAAATGGTGCCAAACTGTTGCAAACTCTCCCCTGAAAGCTTTGGCGGTGGAAACGGAAGGCTTTTGATCATAAACTGAGAAATCAGCCCTCGACTACTTCACCTGCGGAAAAAGATTTTTCTGAAAAAATCCCTAAGCCGCGCAGTCACAATTTCTTCAAAAATCGGCCGTTTTCCACTTTGCTCAAAAATTGTGCCAAACTGTTGAAAATACGCCCCTGAAAGGTTTGGCGGTGGAAACGGAAGGCTTTTGATCATAGGCCAAGAAATCACCCTCGACTACTTCACCTGTGGAAAAAAAAATTCTGAAAAAATCCCTAAGCCGCGCGGTCACAATTTCATCAAAAATCGGCCATTTTCCACTTTGCTCAAAAATGGTGCCAAACTGTTGCAAACTCTCCCCTGAAAGGTTTGGCGGTGGAAACGGAAGGCTTTTGATCATAAACTGAGAAATCAGCCCTCGACTACTTCACCTCCAAAAAAAAAAAATTCTGAAAAAATCCGTAAGCCGCGCGGTCACAATTTCATCAAAAATCGGCCGTTTCCCACTTTGCTCAAAAATGGTGCCAAACTGTTGAAAATGCTCCCCTGAAAGGTTTGGGGGGTGGAAACGGAAGGCTTTTGATCATAGGCCAAGAAATCAGCCCTCGACTACTTCACCTGCGGAAAAAGATTTTTCTGAAAAAATCCCTAAGCCGCGCGGTCACAATTTCATCAAAAATCGGCCGTTTTCCACTTTGCTCAAAAATGGTGCCAAACTGTTGAAAATGCTCCCCTGAAAGGTTTGGGGGTGGAAACGGAAGGCTTTTGATCATAAACTAAGAAATCAGGCCTCGATTACTTCACCTGCGGAAAAAGATTTTTCTGAAAAAATCCCTAAGCCGCGCAGTCACAATTTCATCAAAAATCGGCCGTTTTCCACTTTGCTCAAAAATGGTGACAACCTGTTGCAAACTCTCCCCTGAAAGCTTTGGCGGTGGAAACGGAAGGCTTTTGATCATAGGTCAAGAAATCAGCCCTCGACTACTTCACCTGCGGAAAAAGATTTTTTTGAAAAAATCCCTAAGCCGCGCGGTCACAATTTCATCAAAAATCGGCCGTTTTCCACTTTGCTCATAAATGGTTCCAAACTGTGGCAAAATCTTCCCTGAAAGCTTTGGTGGTGGAAACGGAAGGCTTTTGATCATAAACTGAGAAATCAGGCCTCGACTACTTCACCTGCGGAAAAAGATTTTTCTGAAAAAATCCCAAAGCCGCGCGGTCACAATTTCATCAAAAACCGGCCGTTTCCCACTTTGCTCAAAAATGGTGCCAAACTGTTGCAAACTCTCCCCTGAAAGCTTTGGCGGTGGAAACGGAAGGCTTTTGATCATAAACTGAGAAATCAGCCCTCGACTACTTCACCTGCGGAAAAAGATTTTTCTGAAAAAATCCCTAAGCCGCGCAGTCACAATTTCTTCAAAAATCGGCCGTTTTCCACTTTGCTCAAAAATTGTGCCAAACTGTTGAAAATACGCCCCTGAAAGGTTTGGCGGTGGAAACGGAAGGCTTTTGATCATAGGCCAAGAAATCACCCTCGACTACTTCACCTGTGGAAAAAAAAATTCTGAAAAAATCCCTAAGCCGCGCGGTCACAATTTCATCAAAAATCGGCCATTTTCCACTTTGCTCAAAAATGGTGCCAAACTGTTGCAAACTCTCCCCTGAAAGGTTTGGCGGTGGAAACGGAAGGCTTTTGATCATAAACTGAGAAATCAGCCCTCGACTACTTCACCTCCAAAAAAAAAAAATTCTGAAAAAATCCGTAAGCCGCGCGGTCACAATTTCATCAAAAATCGGCCGTTTCCCACTTTGCTCAAAAATGGTGCCAAACTGTTGAAAATGCTCCCCTGAAAGGTTTGGGGGGTGGAAACGGAAGGCTTTTGATCATAGGCCAAGAAATCAGCCCTCGACTACTTCACCTGCGGAAAAAGATTTTTCTGAAAAAATCCCTAAGCCGCGCGGTCACAATTTCATCAAAAATCGGCCGTTTTCCACTTTGCTCAAAAATGGTGCCAAACTGTTGAAAATGCTCCCCTGAAAGGTTTGGGGGTGGAAACGGAAGGCTTTTGATCATAAACTAAGAAATCAGGCCTCGATTACTTCACCTGCGGAAAAAGATTTTTCTGAAAAAATCCCTAAGCCGCGCAGTCACAATTTCATCAAAAATCGGCCGTTTTCCACTTTGCTCAAAAATGGTGACAACCTGTTGCAAACTCTCCCCTGAAAGCTTTGGCGGTGGAAACGGAAGGCTTTTGATCATAGGTCAAGAAATCAGCCCTCGACTACTTCACCTGCGGAAAAAGATTTTTTTGAAAAAATCCCTAAGCCGCGCGGTCACAATTTCATCAAAAATCGGCCGTTTTCCACTTTGCTCATAAATGGTTCCAAACTGTGGCAAAATCTTCCCTGAAAGCTTTGGTGGTGGAAACGGAAGGCTTTTGATCATAAACTGAGAAATCAGGCCTCGACTACTTCACCTGCGGAAAAAGATTTTTCTGAAAAAATCCCAAAGCCGCGCGGTCACAATTTCATCAAAAACCGGCCGTTTCCCACTTTGCTCAAAAATGGTGCCAAACTGTTGCAAACTCTCCCCTGAAAGCTTTGGCGGTGGAAACGGAAGGCTTTTGATCATAAACTGAGAAATCAGCCCTCGACTACTTCACCTGCGGAAAAAGATTTTTCTGAAAAAATCCCTAAGCCGCGCAGTCACAATTTCATCAAAAATCGGCCGTTTTCCACTTTGCTCAAAAATGGTGCCAAACTGTTGAAAATGCTCCCCTGAAAGGTTTGGCGGTGGAAACGGAAGGCTTTTGATCATAGGCCAAGAAATCAGCCCTCGACTACTTCACCTGTGGAAAAAAAAATTCTGAAAAAATCCCTAAGCCGCGCGGTCACAATTTCATCAAAAATCGGCCATTTTCCACTTTGCTCAAAAATGGTGCCAAACTGTTGCAAACTCTCCCCTGAAAGCTTTGGCGGTGGAAACGGAAGGCTTTTGATCATAAACTGATAAATCAGCCCTCGACTACTTCACCTCCAAAAAAAAAAAATTCTGAAAAAATCCGTAAGCCGCGCGGTCACAATTTCATCAAAAATCGGCCGTTTCCCACTTTGCTCAAAAATGGTGCCAAACTGTTGAAAATGCTCCCCTGAAAGGTTTGGGGGGTGGAAACGGAAGGCTTTTGATCATAGGCCAAGAAATCAGCCCTCGACTACTTCACCTGCGGAAAAAGATTTTTCTGAAAAAATCCGTAAGCCGCGCGGTCACAATTTCATCAAAAATCGGCCGTTTTCCACTTTGTCAAAAATGGTGCCAAACTGTGGCGAACTCTCCCCTGAAAGCTTTGGCGGTGGAAACGGAAGGCTTTTGATCATAAACTGAGAAATCAGCCCTCGACTACTTCACCTTTGGAAAAAAAATTTCTGAAAAAATCCGTAAGCCGCGGGGTCAGAATTTCATCAAAAATCGGCCATTTTCCACTTTGCTCAAAAATGGTGCCAAACTGTTGCAAACTCTCCCCTGAAAGGTTTGGCGGTGGAAACGGAAGGCTTTTGATCATAAACTGAGAAATCAGCCCTCGACTACTTCACATGCAAAAAAAAAAAAATTCTGAAAAAATCCGTAAGCCGCGCGGTCACAATTTCATCAAAAATCGGCCGTTTTCCACTTTGCTCAAAAATGGTGCCAAACTGTTGAAAATGCTCCCCTGAAAGGTTTGGCGGTGGAAACGGAAGGCTTTTGATCATAGGCCAAGTAATCAGCCCTCGACTACTTCACCTGCGGAAAAAGATTTTTCTGAAAAAATCCCTAAGCCGCGCGGTCACAATTTCATCAAAAATCGGCCGTTTCCCACTGTGATAAAAAATGGTGCCAAACTGTTGCAAACTCTCCCGTGAAAGGTTTCGCGGTGGAAACGGAAGGCTTTTGATCATAAACTGAGAAATCAGCCCTCGACTACTTCAGCTGCGGAAAAAAAAATTCTGAAAAAATCCGTAAGCCGCGCGGTCACAATTTCATCAAAAATCGGCCGTTTTCCACTTTGCTCAAAAATGGTGCCAAACTGTTGAAAATGCTCCCCTGAAAGGTTTGGGGGTGGAAACGGAAGGCTTTTGATCATAGGCCAAGTAATCAGCCCTCGACTACTTCACCTGCGGAAAAAGATTTTTCAGAAAAAATCCCTAAGCCGCGCGGTCACAATTTCATCAAAAATCGGCCGTTTTCCACTTTGCTCAGAAATGGTGCCAAACTGTTGAAAATGCTCCCCTGAAAGGTTTGGGGGTGGAAACGGAAGGCTTTTGATCATAGGCCAAGAAATCAGCCCTCGACTACTTCACCTGTGGAAAAAAAAATTCTGAAAAAATCCCTAAGCCGCGCGGTCACAATTTCATCAAAAATCGGCCGTTTTCCACTTTGCTCATAAATGGTTCCAAACTGTGGCAAACTCTTCCCTGAAAGCTTTGGTGGTGGAAACGGAAGGCTTTTGATCATAAACTGAGAAATCAGCCCTCGACTACTTCACCTGCGGAAAAAGATTTTTCTGAAAAAATCCCAAAGCCGCGCGGTCACAATTTCATCAAAAACCGGCCGTTTCCCACTTTGCTCAAAAATGGTGCCAAACTGTTGCAAACTCTCCCCTGAAAGCTTTGGCGGTGGAAACGGAAGGCTTTTGATCATAAACTGAGAAATCAGCCCTCGACTACTTCACCTGCGGAAAAAGATTTTTCTGAAAAAATCCCTAAGCCGCGCAGTCACAATTTCTTCAAAAATCGGCCGTTTTCCACTTTGCTCAAAAATTGTGCCAAACTGTTGAAAATACGCCCCTGAAAGGTTTGGCGGTGGAAACGGAAGGCTTTTGATCATAGGCCAAGAAATCAGCCCTCGACTACTTCACCTGTGGAAAAAAAAATTCTGAAAAAATTCCTAAGCCGCGCGGTCACAATTTCATCAAAAATCGGCCATTTTCCACTTTGCTCAAAAATGGTGCCAAACTGTTGCAAACTCTCCCCTGAAAGGTTTGGCGGTGGAAACGGAAGGCTTTTGATCATAAACTGAGAAATCAGCGTTCGACTACTTCACCTCCAAAAAAAAAAAATTCTGAAAAAATCCGTAAGCCGCGCGGTCACAATTTCATCAAAAATCGGCCGTTTCCCACTTTGCTCAAAAATGGTGCCAAACTGTTGAAAATGCTCCCCTGAAAGGTTTGGGGGGTGGAAACGGAAGGCTTTTGATCATAGGCCAAGAAATCAGCCCTCGACTACTTCACCTGCGGAAAAAGATTTTTCTGAAAAAATCCCTAAGCCGCGCGGTCACAATTTCATCAAAAATCGGCCGTTTTCCACTTTGCTCAAAAATGGTGCCAAACTGTTGAAAATGCTCCCCTGAAAGGTTTGGGGGTGGAAACGGAAGGCTTTTGATCATAAACTAAGAAATCAGGCCTCGACTACTTCACCTGCGGAAAAAGATTTTTCTGAAAAAATCCCTAAGCCGCGCAGTCACAATTTCATCAAAAATCGGCCGTTTTCCACTTTGCTCAAAAATGGTGACAACCTGTTGCAAACTCTCCCCTGAAAGCTTTGGCGGTGGAAACGAAAGGCTTTTGATCATAAACTGAGAAATCAGCCCTCGACTACTTCCCCTGCGGAAAAAGATTTTTCTGAAAAAATCCCTAAGCCTCGCGGTCACAATTTCATCAAAAATCGGCCGTTTCCCACTTTGATCAAAAATGGTGCCAAACTGTTGCAAACTCTCCCCTGAAAGGTTTGGCGGTGGAAGCGGAAGGCTTTTGATCATAGGCCGAGAAATCAGCCCTCGACTACTTCAACTGCGGAAAAAAAAATTCTGAAAAAATCCCTAAGCCGCGCGGTCACAATTTCATCAAAAATCGGCCGTTTTCCAATTTGCTCAGAAATGGTTCCAAACTGTTGCAAACTCTCCCCTGAAAGCTTTGGCGGTGGAAACGGAAGGCTTTTGATCATAAACTGAGAAATCAGCCCTCGACTACTTCACCTGCGGAAAAAGATTTTTCTGAAAAAATCCCTAAGCCGCGCGGTCACAATTTCATCAAAAATCGGCCGTTTTCCACTTTGCTCATAAATGGTTCCAAACTGTGGCAAACTCTCCCCTGAAAGCTTTGGCGGTGGAAACGGAAGGCTTTTGATCATAAACTGAGAAATCAGCCCTCGACTACTTCACCTGCGGAAAAAGATTTTTCTGAAAAAATCCGTAAGCCGCGCGGTCACAATTTCATCAAAAATCGGCCGTTTTCCACTTTGCTCAAAAATGGTGCCAAACTGTTGAAAATGCTCCCCTGAAAGGTTTGGCGGTGGAAACGGAAGGCTTTTGATCATAGGCCAAGAAATAAGCCCTCGACTACTTCACCTGTGGAAAAAAAATTTCTGAAAAAATCCCTAAGCCGCGCGTTCACAATTTCATCAAAAATCGGCCATTTTCCACTTTGCTCAAAAATGGTGCCAAACTGTTGCAAATTCTCCCCTGACAGGTTTGGGGGTGGAAACGGAAGGCTTTTGATCATAAACTGAGAAATCAGCCCTCGACTACTTCAGCTGCGGGAAAAAAAATTCTGAAAAAATCCGTAAGCCGCGCGGTCACAATTTCATCAAAAATCGGCCGTTTTCCACTTTGCTCAAAAATGGTGCCAAACTGTGGAAAATGCTCCCCTGAAAGGTTTGGGGGTGGAAACGGAAGGCTTTTGATCACAGGCCAAGAAATCAGCCCTCGACTACTTCACCTGCGGAAAAAGATTTTTCAGAAAAAATCCCTAAGCCGCGCAGTCACAATTTCATCAAAAATCGGCCGTTTTCCACTTTGCTCAAAAATGGTGACAACCTGTTGCAAACTCTCCCCTGAAAGCTTTGGCGGTGGAAACGAAAGGCTTTTGATCATAAACTGAGAAATCAGCCCTCGACTACTTCCCCTGCGGAAAAAGATTTTTCTGAAAAAATCCCTAAGCCTGGCGGTCACAATTTCATCAAAAATCGGCCGTTTCCCACTTTGATCAAAAATGGTGCCAAACTGTTGCAAACTCTCCCCTGAAAGGTTTGGCGGTGGAAGCGGAAGGCTTTTGATCATAGGCCGAGAAATCAGCCCTCGACTACTTCAACTGCGGAAAAAAAAATTCTGAAAAAATCCCTAAGCCGCGCGGTCACAATTTCATCAAAAATCGGCCGTTTTCCAATTTGCTCAGAAATGGTTCCAAACTGTTGCAAACTCTCCCCTGAAAGCTTTGGCGGTGGAAACGGAAGGCTTTTGATCATAAACTGAGAAATCAGCCCTCGACTACTTCACCTGCGGAAAAAGATTTTTCTGAAAAAATCCCTAAGCCGCGCGGTCACAATTTCATCAAAAATCGGCCGTTTTCCACTTTGCTCATAAATGGTTCCAAACTGTGGCAAACTCTCCCCTGAAAGCTTTGGCGGTGGAAACGGAAGGCTTTTGATCATAAACTGAGAAATCAGCCCTCGACTACTTCACCTGCGGAAAAAGATTTTTCTGAAAAAATCCGTAAGCCGCGCGGTCACAATTTCATCAAAAATCGGCCGTTTTCCACTTTGCTCAAAAATGGTGCCAAACTGTTGAAAATGCTCCCCTGAAAGGTTTGGCGGTGGAAACGGAAGGCTTTTGATCATAGGCCAAGAAATAAGCCCTCGACTACTTCACCTGTGGAAAAAAAAATTCTGAAAAAATCCCTAAGCCGCGCGTTCACAATTTCATCAAAAATCGGCCATTTTCCACTTTGCTCAAAAATGGTGCCAAACTGTTGCAAATTCTCCCCTGAAAGCTTTGGCGGTGGAAACGGAAGGCTTTTGATCATAAACTGAGAAATCAGCCCTCGACTACTTCAGCTGCGGGAAAAAAAATTCTGAAAAAATCCGTAAGCCGCGCGGTCACAATTTCATCAAAAATCGGCCGTTTTCCACTTTGCTCAAAAATGGTGCCAAACTGTGGAAAATGCTCCCCTGAAAGGTTTGGGGGTGGAAACGGAAGGCTTTTGATCACAGGCCAAGAAATCAGCCCTCGACTACTTCACCTGCGGAAAAAGATTTTTCAGAAAAAATCCCTAAGCCGCGCGGTCACAATTTCATCAAAAATCGGCCGTTTTCCACTTTGTCAAAAATGGTGCCAAACTGTGGCGAACTCTCCCCTGAAAGCTTTGGCGGTGGAAACGGAAGGCTTTTGATCATAAACTGAGAAATCAGCCCTCGACTACTTCACCTTTGGAAAAAAAATTTCTGAAAAAATCCGTAAGCCGCGGGGTCAGAATTTCATCAAAAATCGGCCATTTTCCACTTTGCTCAAAAATGGTGCCAAACTGTTGCAAACTCTCCCCTGAAAGGTTTGGCGGTGGAAACGGAAGGCTTTTGATCATAAACTGAGAAATCAGCCCTCGACTACTTCACATGCAAAAAAAAAAAAAATTCTGAAAAAATCCGTAAGCCGCGCGGTCACAATTTCATCAAAAATCGGCCGTTTTCCACTTTGCTCAAAAATGGTGCCAAACTGTTGAAAATGCTCCCCTGAAAGGTTTGGGGGTGGAAACGGAAGGCTTTTGATCATAGGCCAAGTAATCAGCCCTCGACTACTTCACCTGCGGAAAAAGATTTTTCAGAAAAAATCCCTAAGCCGCGCGGTCACAATTTCATCAAAAATGGGCCGTTTCCCACTTTGATAAAAAATGGTGCCAAACTGTTGCAAACTCTCCCCTGAAAGGTTTGGCGGTGGAAACGGAAGGCTTTTGATCATAGGCCAAGAAATCAGCCCTCGACTACTTCAACTGCGGAAAAAAAAATTCTGAAAAAATCCCTAAGCCACGCGGTCACAATTTCATCAAAAATCGGCCGTTTTCCACTTTGCTCAGAAATGGTTCCAAACTGTTGCAAACTCTCCCCTGAAAGCTTTGGCGGTGGAAACGGTAGGCTTTTGATCATAAACTGAGAAATCAGCCCTCGACTACTTCACCTGCGGAAAAAGATTTTTCTGAAAAAATCCCTAAGCCGCGCGGTCACAATTTCATCAAAAATCGGCCATTTTCCACTTTGCTCAAAAATGGTGCCAAACTGTTGCAAACTCTCCCGTGAAAGGTTTCGCGGTGGAAACGGAAGGCTTTTGATCATAAACTGAGAAATCAGCCCTCTACTACTTCAGCTGCGGAAAAAAAAATTCTGAAAAAATCCGTAAGCCGCGCGGTCACAATTTCATCAAAAATCGGCCATTTTCCACTTTGCTCAAAAATGGTGCCAAACTGTTGCAAACTCTCCCCTGAAAGGTTTGGCGGTGGAAACGGAAGGCTTTTGATCATAAACTGAGAAATCAGCCCTCGACTACTTCACATGCAAAAAAAAAAAAATTCTGAAAAAATCCCTAAGCCGCGCGGTCACAATTTCATCAAAAATCGGCCGTTTTCCACTTTGCTCAAAAATGGTGCCAAACTGTTGCAAACTCTCCCCTGAAAGCTTTGGCGGTGGAAACGGAAGGCTTTTGATCATAAACTAAGAAATCAGGCCTCGACTACTTCACCTGCGGAAAAAGATTTTTCTGAAAAAATCCCTAAGCCGCGCAGTCACAATTTCATCAAAAATCGGCCGTTTTCCACTTTGCTCAAAAATGGTGACAACCTGTTGCAAACTCTCCCCTGAAAGCTTTGGCGGTGGAAACGGAAGGCTTTTGATCATAGGTCAAGAAATCAGCCCTCGACTACTTCACCTGCGGAAAAAGATTTTTCTGAAAAAATCCCTAAGCCGCGCGGTCACAATTTCATCAAAAATCGGCCGTTTTCCACTTTGCTCATAAATGGTTCCAAACTGTGGCAAACTCTCCCCTGAAAGCTTTGGCGGTGGAAACGGAAGGCTTTTGATCATAAACTGAGAAATCAGGCCTCGACTACTTCACCTGCGGAAAAAGATTTTTCTGAAAAAATCCCAAAGCCGCGCGGTCACAATTTCATCAAAAACCGGCCGTTTCCCACTTTGCTCAAAAATGGTGCCAAACTGTTGCAAACTCTCCCCTGAAAGGTTTGGCGGTGGAAACGGAAGGCTTTTGATCATAAACTGAGAAATCAGCCCTCGACTACTTCACCTGTGGAAAAAAAAATTCTGAAAAAATCCCAAAGCCGCGCGGTCACAATTTCATCAAAAATCGGCCATTTTCCACTTTGCTCAAAAATGGTGCCAAACTGTTGCAAACTCTCCCCTGAAAGGTTTGGCGGTGGAAACGGAAGGCTTTTGATCATAAACTGAGAAATCAGCCCTCGACTACTTCGCCTCCAAAAAAAAAAAATTCTGAAAAAATCCGTAAGCCGCGCGGTCACAATTTCATCAAAAATCGGCCGTTTCCCACTTTGCTCAAAAATGGTGCCAAACTGTTGAAAATGCTCCCCTGAAAGGTTTGGGGGGTGGAAACGGAAGGCTTTTGATCATAGGCCAAGAAATCAGGCCTCGACTACTTCACCTGCGGAAAAAGATTTTTCTGAAAAAATCCCTAAGCCGCGCGGTCACAATTTCATCAAAAATCGGCCGTTTTCCACTTTGCTCAAAAATGGTGCCAAACTGTTGAAAATGCTCCCCTGAAAGGTTTGGGGGTGGAAACGGAAGGCTTTTGATCATAAACTAAGAAATCAGGCCTCGACTACTTCACCTGCGGAAAAAGATTTTTCTGAAAAAATCCCTAAGCCGCGCAGTCACAATTTCATCAAAAATCGGCCGTTTTCCACTTTGCTCAAAAATGGTGACAACCTGTTGCAAACTCTCCCCTGAAAGCTTTGGCGGTGGAAACGAAAGGCTTTTGATCATAAACTGAGAAATCAGCCCTCGACTACTTCCCCTGCGGAAAAAGATTTTTCTGGAAAAATCCCTAAGCCTCGCGGTCACAATTTCATCAAAAATCGGCCGTTTCCCACTTTGATCAAAAATGGTGCCAAACTGTTGCAAACTCTCCCCTGAAAGGTTTGGCGGTGGAAGCGGAAGGCTTTTGATCATAGGCCAAGAAATCAGCCCTCGACTACTTCAACTGCGGAAAAAAAAATTCTGAAAAAATCCCTAAGCCGCGCGGTCACAATTTCATCAAAAATCGGCCGTTTTCCAATTTGCTCAGAAATGGTTCCAAACTGTTGCAAACTCTCCCCTGAAAGCTTTGGCGGTGGAAACGGAAGGCTTTTGATCATAAACTGAGAAATCAGCCCTCGACTACTTCACCTGCGGAAAAAGATTTTTCTGAAAAAATCCCTAAGCCGCGCGGTCACAATTTCATCAAAAATCGGCCGTTTTCCACTTTGCTCATAAATGGTTCCAAACTGTGGCAAACTCTCCCCTGAAAGCTTTGGCGGTGGAAACAGAAGGCTTTTGATCATAAACTGAGAAATCAGCCCTCGACTACTTCACCTGCGGAAAAAGATTTTTCTGAAAAAATCCCTAAGCCGCGCGGTCACAATTTCATCAAAAATCGGCCATTTTCCACTTTGCTCAAAAATGGTGCCAAACTGTTGCAAACTCTCCCGTGAAAGGTTTCGCGGTGGAAACGGAAGGCTTTTGATCATAAACTGAGAAATCAGCCCTCGACTACTTCACCTGCGGAAAAAAAAATTCTGAAAAAATCTGTAAGCCGCGCGGTCACAATTTCATCAAAAATCGGCCGTTTTCCACTTTGCTCAAAAATGGTGCCAAACTTTTGAAAATGCTCCCCTGAAAGGTTTGGGGGTGGAAACGGAAGGCTTTTGATCATAGGCCAAGAAATCAGCCCTCGACTACTTCACCTGTGGAAAAAAAAATTCTGAAAAAATCCCTAAGCCGCGCGGTCACAATTTCATCAAAAATCGGCCGTTTTCCACTTTGCTCAAAAATGGTGCCAAACTGTTGAAAATGCTCCCCTGAAAGGTTTGGGGGTGGAAACGGAAGGCTTTTGATCATAAACTGAGAAATCAGCCCTCGACTACTTCACCTTTGGAAAAAAAATTTCTGAAAAAATCCGTAAGCCGCGGGGTCAGAATTTCATCAAAAATCGGCCATTTTCCACTTTGCTCAAAAATGGTGCCAAACTGTTGCAAACTCTCCCCTGAAAGGTTTGGCGGTGGAAACGGAAGGCTTTTGATCATAAACTGAGAAATCAGCCCTCGACTACTTCACATGCAAAAAAAAAAAAAATTCTGAAAAAATCCGTAAGCCGCGCGGTCACAATTTCATCAAAAATCGGCCGTTTTCCACTTTGCTCAAAAATGGTGCCAAACTGTTGAAAATGCTCCCCTGAAAGGTTTGGGGGTGGAAACGGAAGGCTTTTGATCATAGGCCAAGTAATCAGCCCTCGACTACTTCACCTGCGGAAAAAGATTTTTCAGAAAAAATCCCTAAGCCGCGCGGTCACAATTTCATCAAAAATGGGCCGTTTCCCACTT
The DNA here is from genome assembly GCF_027172205.1 of Podarcis raffonei. Lineage (NCBI taxonomy): Eukaryota > Metazoa > Chordata > Lepidosauria > Squamata > Lacertidae > Podarcis > Podarcis raffonei. The sequence goes on from NC_070608.1 coordinate 71,572,274, forward strand.
TGATAAAAAATGGTGCCAAACTGTTGCAAACTCTCCCCTGAAAGGTTTGGCGGTGGAAACGGAAGGCTTTTGATCATAGGCCAAGAAATCAGCCCTCGACTACTTCACCTGCGGAAAAAGATTTTTCTGAAAAAATCCCTAAGCCGCGCGGTCACAATTTCATCAAAAATCGGCCGTTTTCCACTTTGCTCATAAATGGTTCCAAACTGTTGCAAACTCTCCCCTGAAAGCTTTGGCGGTGGAAACGGAAGGCTTTTGATCATAAACTGAGAAATCAGCCCTCGACTACTTCACCTGCGGAAAAAGATTTTTCTGAAAAAATCCCTAAGCCGCGCGGTCACAATTTCATCAAAAATCGGCCATTTTCCACTTTGCTCAAAAATGGTGCCAAACTGTTGCAAACTCTCCCGTGAAAGGTTTCGCGGTGGAAACGGAAGGCTTTTGATCATAAACTGAGAAATCAGCCCTCTACTACTTCAGCTGCGGGAAAAAAAATTCTGAAAAAATCCGTAAGCCGCGCGGTCACAATTTCATCAAAAATCGGCCATTTTCCACTTTGCTCAAAAATGGTGCCAAACTGTTGCAAACTCTCCCCTGAAAGGTTTGGCGGTGGAAACGGAAGGCTTTTGATCATAAACTGAGAAATCAGCCCTCGACTACTTCACATGCAAAAAAAAAAAAATTCTGAAAAAATCCCTAAGCCGCGCGGTCACAATTTCATCAAAAATCGGCCGTTTTCCACTTTGCTCAAAAATGGTGCCAAACTGTTGCAAACTCTCCCCTGAAAGCTTTGGCGGTGGAAACGGAAGGCTTTTGATCATAAACTAAGAAATCAGGCCTCGACTACTTCACCTGCGGAAAAAGATTTTTCTGAAAAAATCCCTAAGCCGCGCAGTCACAATTTCATCAAAAATCGGCCGTTTTCCACTTTGCTCAAAAATGGTGACAACCTGTTGCAAACTCTCCCCTGAAAGCTTTGGCGGTGGAAACGGAAGGCTTTTGATCATAGGTCAAGAAATCAGCCCTCGACTACTTCACCTGCGGAAAAAGATTTTTCTGAAAAAATCCCTAAGCCGCGCGGTCACAATTTCATCAAAAATCGGCCGTTTTCCACTTTGCTCATAAATGGTTCCAAACTGTGGCAAACTCTCCCCTGAAAGCTTTGGCGGTGGAAACGGAAGGCTTTTGATCATAAACTGAGAAATCAGGCCTCGACTACTTCACCTGCGGAAAAAGATTTTTCTGAAAAAATCCCAAAGCCGCGCGGTCACAATTTCATCAAAAACCGGCCGTTTCCCACTTTGCTCAAAAATGGTGCCAAACTGTTGCAAACTCTCCCCTGAAAGGTTTGGCGGTGGAAACGGAAGGCTTTTGATCATAAACTGAGAAATCAGCCCTCGACTACTTCACCTGTGGAAAAAAAAATTCTGAAAAAATCCCTAAGCCGCGCGGTCACAATTTCATCAAAAATCGGCCATTTTCCACTTTGCTCAAAAATGGTGCCAAACTGTTGCAAACTCTCCCCTGAAAGGTTTGGCGGTGGAAACGGAAGGCTTTTGATCATAAACTGAGAAATCAGCCCTCGACTACTTCGCCTCCAAAAAAAAAAAATTCTGAAAAAATCCGTAAGCCGCGCGGTCACAATTTCATCAAAAATCGGCCGTTTTCCACTTTGCTCAAAAATGGTGCCAAACTGTTGCAAACTCTCCCCTGAAAGGTTTGGCGGTGGAAACGGAAGGCTTTTGATCATAAACTGAGAAATCAGCCCTCGACTACTTCGCCTCCAAAAAAAAAAAATTCTGAAAAAATCCGTAAGCCGCGCGGTCACAATTTCATCAAAAATCGGCCGTTTCCCACTTTGCTCAAAAATGGTGCCAAACTGTTGCAAACTCTCCCCTGAAAGGTTTGGCGGTGGAAACGGAAGGCTTTTGATCATAGGCCAAGAAATCAGGCCTCGACTACTTCACCTGCGGAAAAAGATTTTTCTGAAAAAATCCCTAAGCCGCGCGGTCACAATTTCATCAAAAATCGGCCGTTTTCCACTTTGCTCAAAAATGGTGCCAAACTGTTGAAAATGCTCCCCTGAAAGGTTTGGGGGTGGAAACGGAAGGCTTTTGATCATAAACTAAGAAATCAGGCCTCGACTACTTCACCTGCGGAAAAAGATTTTTCTGAAAAAATCCCTAAGCCGCGCAGTCACAATTTCATCAAAAATCGGCCGTTTTCCACTTTGCTCAAAAATGGTGACAACCTGTTGCAAACTCTCCCCTGAAAGCTTTGGCGGTGGAAACGAAAGGCTTTTGATCATAAACTGAGAAATCAGCCCTCGACTACTTCCCCTGCGGAAAAAGATTTTTCTGAAAAAATCCCTAAGCCTCGCGGTCACAATTTCATCAAAAATCGGCCGTTTCCCACTTTGATCAAAAATGGTGCCAAACTGTTGCAAACTCTCCCCTGAAAGGTTTGGCGGTGGAAGCGGAAGGCTTTTGATCATAGGCCAAGAAATCAGCCCTCGACTACTTCAACTGCGGAAAAAAAAATTCTGAAAAAATCCCTAAGCCGCGCGGTCACAATTTCATCAAAAATCGGCCGTTTTCCAATTTGCTCAGAAATGGTTCCAAACTGTTGCAAACTCTCCCCTGAAAGCTTTGGCGGTGGAAACGGAAGGCTTTTGATCATAAACTGAGAAATCAGCCCTCGACTACTTCACCTGCGGAAAAAGATTTTTCTGAAAAAATCCCTAAGCCGCGCGGTCACAATTTCATCAAAAATCGGCCGTTTTCCACTTTGCTCATAAATGGTTCCAAACTGTGGCAAACTCTCCCCTGAAAGCTTTGGCGGTGGAAACGGAAGGCTTTTGATCATAAACTGAGAAATCAGCCCTCGACTACTTCACCTGCGGAAAAAGATTTTTCTGAAAAAATCCCTAAGCCGCGCGGTCACAATTTCATCAAAAATCGGCCATTTTCCACTTTGCTCAAAAATGGTGCCAAACTGTTGCAAACTCTCCCGTGAAAGGTTTCGCGGTGGAAACGGAAGGCTTTTGATCATAAACTGAGAAATCAGCCCTCGACTACTTCACCTGCGGAAAAAAAAATTCTGAAAAAATCTGTAAGCCGCGCGGTCACAATTTCATCAAAAATCGGCCGTTTTCCACTTTGCTCAAAAATGGTGCCAAACTTTTGAAAATGCTCCCCTGAAAGGTTTGGGGGTGGAAACGGAAGGCTTTTGATCATAGGCCAAGAAATCAGCCCTCGACTACTTCACCTGTGGAAAAAAAAATTCTGAAAAAATCCCTAAGCCGCGCGGTCACAATTTCATCAAAAATCGGCCGTTTTCCACTTTGCTCAAAAATGGTGCCAAACTGTTGAAAATGCTCCCCTGAAAGGTTTGGCGGTGGAAACGGAAGGCTTTTGATCATAGGTCAAGAAATCAGCCCTCGACTACTTCACCTGCGGAAAAAGATTTTTCTGAAAAAATCCCTAAGCCGCGCGGTCACAATTTCATCAAAAATCGGCCGTTTTCCACTTTGCTCAAAAATGGTGCCAAACTGTTGAAAATGCTCCCCTGAAAGGTTTGGCGGTGGAAACGGAAGGCTTTTGATCATAGGCCAAGAAATAAGCCCTCGACTACTTCACCTGTGGAAAAAAAATTCTGAAAAAATCCCTAAGCCGCGCGTTCACAATTTCATCAAAAATCGGCCATTTTCCACTTTGTTCAAAAATGGTGCCAAACTGTTGCAAATTCTCCCCTGAAAGCTTTGGCGGTGGAAACGGAAGGCTTTTGATCATAAACTAAGAAATCATCCCTCGACTACTTCAGCTGCGGGAAAAAAAATTCTGAAAAAATCCGTAAGCCGCGCGGTCACAATTTCATCAAAAATCGGCCGTTTTCCACTTTGCTCAAAAATGGTGCCAAACTGTTGAAAATGCTCCCCTGAAAGGTTTGGGGGTGGAAACGGAAGGCTTTTGATCACAGGCCAAGAAATCAGCCCTCGACTACTTCACCTGCGGAAAAAGATTTTTCTGAAAAAATCCCTAAGCCGCGCGGTCACAATTTCATCAAAAATCGGCCGTTTTCCACTTTGTCAAAAATGGTGCCAAACTGTGGCGAACTCTCCCCTGAAAGCTTTGGCGGTGGAAACGGAAGGCTTTTGATCATAAACTGAGAAATCAGCCCTCGACTACTTCACCTTTGGAAAAAAAATTTCTGAAAAAATCCGTAAGCCGCGGGGTCAGAATTTCATCAAAAATCGGCCATTTTCCACTTTGCTCAAAAATGGTGCCAAACTGTTGCAAACTCTCCCCTGAAAGGTTTGGCGGTGGAAACGGAAGGCTTTTGATCATAAACTGAGAAATCAGCCCTCGACTACTTCACATGCAAAAAAAAAAAAATTCTGAAAAAATCCGTAAGCCGCGCGGTCACAATTTCATCAAAAATCGGCCATTTTCCACTTTGCTCAAAAATGGTGCCAAACTGTTGAAAATGCTCCCCTGAAAGGTTTGGGGGTGGAAACGGAAGGCTTTTGATCATAGGCCAAGTAATCAGCCCTCGACTACTTCACCTGCGGAAAAAGATTTTTCTGAAAAAATCCCTAAGCCGCGCGGTCACAATTTCATCAAAAATCGGCCGTTTCCCACTGTGATAAAAAATGGTGCCAAACTGTTGCAAACTCTCCCGTGAAAGGTTTCGCGGTGGAAACGGAAGGATTTTGATCATAAACTGAGAAATCAGCCCTCGACTACTTCAGCTGCGGAAAAAAAAATTCTGAAAAAATCCGTAAGCCGCGCGGTCACAATTTCATCAAAAATCGGCCGTTTTCCACTTTGCTCAAAAATGGTGCCAAACTGTTGAAAATGCTCCCCTGAAAGGTTTGGGGGTGGAAACGGAAGGCTTTTGATCATAGGCCAAGTAATCAGCCCTCGACTACTTCACCTGCGGAAAAAGATTTTTCAGAAAAAATCCCTAAGCCGCGCGGTCACAATTTCATCAAAAATCGGCCGTTTTCCACTTTGCTCAGAAATGGTGCCAAACTGTTGAAAATGCTCCCCTGAAAGGTTTGGGGGTGGAAACGGAAGGCTTTTGATCATAGGCCAAGAAATCAGCCCTCGACTACTTCACCTGTGGAAAAAAAAATTCTGAAAAAATCCCTAAGCCGCGCGGTCACAATTTCATCAAAAATCGGCCATTTCCCACTTTGCTCAAAAATGGTTCCAAACTGTTGCAAACTCTCCCCTGAAAGCTTTGGCGGTGGAAACGGAAGGCTTTTGATCATAAACTAAGAAATCAGGCCTCGACTACTTCACCTGCGGAAAAAGATTTTTCTGAAAAAATCCCTAAGCCGCGCAGTCACAATTTCATCAAAAATTGGCCGTTTTCCACTTTGCTCAAAAATGGTGACAACCTGTTGCAAACTCTCCCCTGAAAGCTTTGGCGGTGGAAACGGAAGGCTTTTGATCATAAACTGAGAAATCAGCCGTCGACTACTTCACATGCAAAAAAAAAAAAATTCTGAAAAAATCCGTAAGCCGCGCGGTCACAATTTCATCAAAAATCGGCCGTTTTCCACTTTGCTCAAAAATGGTTCCAAACTGTTGCAAACTCTCCCCTGAAAGCTTTGGCGGTGGAAACGGAAGGCTTTTGATCATAAACTAAGAAATCAGGCCTCGACTACTTCACCTGCGGAAAAAGATTTTTCTGAAAAAATCCCTAAGCCGCGCAGTCACAATTTCATCAAAAATCGGCCGTTTTCCACTTTGCTCAAAAATGGTGACAACCTGTTGCAAACTCTCCCCTGAAAGCTTTGGCGGTGGAAACGGAAGGCTTTTGATCATAAACTGAGAAATCAGCCCTCGACTACTTCACCTGCGGAAAAAGATTTTTCTGAAAAAATCCCTAAGCCGCGCGGTCACAATTTCATCAAAAATCGGCCGTTTTCCACTTTGCTCATAAATGGTTCCAAACTGTGGCAAACTCTCCCCTGAAAGCTTTGGCGGTGGAAACGGAAGGCTTTTGATCATAAACTGAGAAATCAGGCCTCGACTACTTCACCTGCGGAAAAAGATTTTTCTGAAAAAATCCCAAAGCCGCGCGGTAACAATTTCATCAAAAACCGGCCGTTTCCCACTTTGCTCAAAAATGGTGCCAAACTGTTGCAAACTCTCCCCTGAAAGCTTTGGCGGTGGAAACGGAAGGCTTTTGATCATAAACTGAGAAATCAGCCCTCGACTACTTCACCTGCGGAAAAAGATTTTTCTGAAAAAATCCCTAAGCCGCGCAGTCACAATTTCTTCAAAAATCGGCCGTTTTCCACTTTGCTCAAAAATTGTGCCAAACTGTTGAAAATACGCACCTGAAAGGTTTGGCGGTGGAAACGGAAGGCTTTTGATCATAGGCCAAGAAATCAGCCCTCGACTACTTCACCTGTGGAAAAAAAAATTCTGAAAAAATCCCTAAGCCGCGCGGTCACAATTTCATCAAAAATCGGCCATTTTCCACTTTGCTCAAAAATGGTGCCAAACTGTTGCAAACTATCCCCTGAAAGGTTTGGCGGTGGAAACGGAAGGCTTTTGATCATAAACTGAGAAATCAGCCCTCGACTACTTCACCTCCAAAAAAAAAAAATTCTGAAAAAATCCGTAAGCCGCGCGGTCACAATTTCATCAAAAATCGGCCGTTTCCCACTTTGCTCAAAAATGGTGCCAAACTGTGGAAAATGCTCCCCTGAAAGGTTTGGGGGTGGAAACGGAAGGCTTTTGATCACAGGCCAAGAAATCAGCCCTCGACTACTTCACCTGCGGAAAAAGATTTTTCAAAAAAAATCCCTAAGCCGCGCGGTCACAATTTCATCAAAAATCGGCCGTTTTCCACTTTGTCAAAAATGGTGCCAAACTGTGGCGAACTCTCCCCTGAAAGCTTTGGCGGTGGAAACGGAAGGCTTTTGATCATAAACTGAGAAATCAGCCCTCGACTACTTCACCTTTGGAAAAAAAATTTCTGAAAAAATCCGTAAGCCGCTGGGTCAGAATTTCATCAAAAATCGGCCATTTTCCACTTTGCTCAAAAATGGTGCCAAACTGTTGCAAACTCTCCCCTGAAAGGTTTGGCGGTGGAAACGGAAGGCTTTTGATCATAAACTGAGAAATCAGCCCTCGACTACTTCACATGCAAAAAAAAAAAAAATTCTGAAAAAATCCGTAAGCCGCGCGGTCACAATTTCATCAAAAATCGGCCGTTTTCCACTTTGCTCAAAAATGGTTCCAAACTGTTGAAAATGCTCCCCTGAAAGGTTTGGGGGTGGAAACGGAAGGCTTTTGATCATAGGCCAAGTAATCAGCCCTCGACTACTTCACCTGTGGAAAAAGATTTTTCTGAAAAAATCCCTAAGCCGCGCGGTCACAATTTCATCAAAAATCGGCCGTTTCCCACTTTGATAAAAAATGGTGCCAAACTGTTGCAAACTCTCCCCTGAAAGGTTTGGCGGTGGAAACGGAAGGCTTTTGATCATAAACTGAGAAATCAGCCCTCGACTACTTCAACTGCGGGAAAAAAAATTCTGAAAAAATCCCTAAGCCACGCGGTCACAATTTCATCAAAAATCGGCCGTTTTCCACTTTGCTCAGAAATGGTTCCAAACTGTTGCAAACTCTCCCCTGAAAGCTTTGGCGGTGGAAACGGAAGGCTTTTGATCATAAACTGAGAAATCAGCCCTCGACTACTTCACCTGCGGAAAAAGATTTTTCTGAAAAAATCCCTAAGCCGCGCGGTCACAATTTCATCAAAAATCGGCCATTTTCCACTTTGCTCAAAAATGGTGCCAAACTGTTGCAAACTCTCCCGTGAAAGGTTTCGCGGTGGAAACGGAAGGCTTTTGATCATAAACTGAGAAATCAGCCCTCGACTACTTCAGCTGCGGAAAAAAAAATTCTGAAAAAATCCGTAAGCCGCGCGGTCACAATTTCATCAAAAATCGGCCGTTTTCCACTTTGCTCAAAAATGGTGCCAAACTGTTGAAAATGCTCCCCTGAAAGGTTTGGGGGTGGAAACGGAAGGCTTTTGATCATAGGCCAAGTAATCAGCCCTCGACTACTTCACCTGCGGAAAAAGATTTTTCAGAAAAAATCCCTAAGCCGCGCGGTCACAATTTCATCAAAAATCGGCCATTTTCCACTTTGCTCAAAAATGGTGCCAAACTGTTGCAAATTCTCCCCTGAAAGCTTTGGCGGTGGAAACGGAAGGCTTTTGATCATAAACTGAGAAATCAGCCCTCGACTACTTCAGCTGCGGGAAAAAAAATTCTGAAAAAATCCGTAAGCCGCGCGGTCACAATTTCATCAAAAATCGGCCGTTTTCCACTTTGCTCAAAAATGGTGCCAAACTGTGGAAAATGCTCCCCTGAAAGGTTTGGGGGTGGAAACGGAAGGCTTTTGATCACAGGCCAAGAAATCAGCCCTCGACTACTTCACCTGCGGAAAAAGATTTTTCAGAAAAAATCCCTAAGCCGCGCGGTCACAATTTCATCAAAAATCGGCCGTTTTCCACTTTGCTCAGAAATGGTGCCAAACTGTTGAAAATGCTCCCCTGAAAGGTTTGGGGGTGGAAACGGAAGGCTTTTGATCATAGGCCAAGAAATCAGCCCTCGACTACTTCACCTGTGGAAAAAGATTTTTCAGAAAAAATCCCTAAGCCGCGCGGTCACAATTTCATCAAAAATCGGCCATTTTCCACTTTGCTCAAAAATGGTGCCAAACTGTTGCAAATTCTCCCCTGAAAGCTTTGGCGGTGGAAACGGAAGGCTTTTGATCATAAACTGAGAAATCAGCCCTCGACTACTTCAGCTGCGGGAAAAAAAATTCTGAAAAAATCCGTAAGCCGCGCGGTCACAATTTCATCAAAAATCGGCCGTTTTCCACTTTGCTCAAAAATGGTGCCAAACTGTGGAAAATGCTCCCCTGAAAGGTTTGGGGGTGGAAACGGAAGGCTTTTGATCACAGGCCAAGAAATCAGCCCTCGACTACTTCACCTGCGGAAAAAGATTTTTCAGAAAAAATCCCTAAGCCGCGCGGTCACAATTTCATCAAAAATCGGCCGTTTTCCACTTTGTCAAAAATGGTGCCAAACTGTGGCGAACTCTCCCCTGAAAGCTTTGGCGGTGGAAACGGAAGGCTTTTGATCATAAACTGAGAAATCAGCCCTCGACTACTTCACCTTTGGAAAAAAAATTTCTGAAAAAATCCGTAAGCCGCGGGGTCAGAATTTCATCAAAAATCGGCCATTTTCCACTTTGCTCAAAAATGGTGCCAAACTGTTGCAAACTCTCCCCTGAAAGGTTTGGCGGTGGAAACGGAAGGCTTTTGATCATAAACTGAGAAATCAGCCCTCGACTACTTCACATGCAAAAAAAAAAAAAATTCTGAAAAAATCCCTAAGCCGCGCGGTCACAATTTCATCAAAAATCGGCCGTTTTCCACTTTGCTCAAAAATGGTGCCAAACTGTTGAAAATGCTCCCCTGAAAGGTTTGGGGGTGGAAACGGAAGGCTTTTGATCATAGGCCAAGTAATCAGCCCTCGACTACTTCACCTGCGGAAAAAGATTTTTCAGAAAAAATCCCTAAGCCGCGCGGTCACAATTTCATCAAAAATCGGCCGTTTCCCACTTTGATAAAAAATGGTGCCAAACTGTTGCAAACTCTCCACTGAAAGGTTTGGCGGTGGAAACGGAAGGCTTTTGATCATAGGCCAAGAAATCAGCCCTCGACTACTTCAACTGCGGAAAAAAAAATTCTGAAAAAATCCCTAAGCCACGCGGTCACAATTTCATCAAAAATCGGCCATTTTCCACTTTGCTCAGAAATGGTTCCAAACTGTTGCAAACTCTCCCCTGAAAGCTTTGGCGGTGGAAACGGAAGGCTTTTGATCATAAACTGAGAAATCAGCCCTCGACTACTTCAGCTGCGGAAAAAAAAATTCTGAAAAAATCCGTAAGCCGCGCGGTCACAATTTCATCAAAAATCGGCCGTTTTCCACTTTGCTCAAAAATGGTGCCAAACTGTTGAAAATGCTCCCCTGAAAGGTTTGGGGGTGGAAACGGAAGGCTTTTGATCATAGGCCAAGTAATCAGCCCTCGACTACTTCACCTGCGGAAAAAGATTTTTCAGAAAAAATCCCTAAGCCGCGCGGTCACAATTTCATCAAAAATCGGCCGTTTTCCACTTTGCTCAGAAATGGTGCCAAACTGTTGAAAATGCTCCCCTGAAAGGTTTGGGGGTGGAAACGGAAGGCTTTTGATCATAGGCCAAGAAATCAGCCCTCGACTACTTCACCTGTGGAAAAAAAAATTCTGAAAAAATCCCTAAGCCGCGCGGTCACAATTTCATCAAAAATCGGCCATTTTCCACTTTGCTCAAAAATGGTGCCAAACTGTTGCAAACTCTCCCCTGAAAGGTTTGGCGGTGGAAACGGAAGGCTTTTGATCATAAACTGAGAAATCAGCCCTCGACTACTTCACATGCAAAAAAAAAAAAATTCTGAAAAAATCCGTAAGCCGCGCGGTCACAATTTCATCAAAAATCGGCCGTTTTCCAATTTGCTCAAAAATGGTTCCAAACTGTTGCAAACTCTCCCCTGAAAGCTTTGGCGGTGGAAACGGAAGGCTTTTGATCATAAACTAAGAAATCAGGCCTCGACTACTTCACCTGCGGAAAAAGATTTTTCTGAAAAAATCCCTAAGCCGCGCAGTCACAATTTCATCAAAAATCGGCCGTTTCCCACTTTGATCAAAAATGGTGACAACCTGTTGCAAACTCTCCCCTGAAAGCTTTGGCGGTGGAAACGGAAGGCTTTTGATCATAAACTGAGAAATCAGCCCTCGACTACTTCACCTGCGGAAAAAGATTTTTCTGAAAAAATCCCTAAGCCGCGCGGTCACAATTTCATCAAAAATCGGCCGTTTTCCACTTTGCTCATAAATGGTTCCAAACTGTGGCAAACTCTCCCCTGAAAGCTTTGGCGGTGGAAACGGAAGGCTTTTGATCATAAACTGAGAAATCAGGCCTCGACTACTTCACCTGCGGAAAAAGATTTTTCTGAAAAAATCCCTAAGCCGCGCAGTCACAATTTCTTCAAAAATTGGCCGTTTTCCACTTTGCTCAAAAATTGTGCCAAACTGTTGAAAATACGCCCCTGAAAGGTTTGGCGGTGGAAACGGAAGGCTTTTGATCATAGGCCAAGAAATCAGCCCTCGACTACTTCACCTGTGGAAAAAAAAATTCTGAAAAAATCCCTAAGCCGCGCGGTCACAATTTCATCAAAAATCGGCCATTTTCCACTTTGCTCAAAAATGGTGCCAAACTGTTGCAAACTCTCCCCTGAAAGGTTTGGCGGTGGAAACGGAAGGCTTTTGAACATAAACTGAGAAATCAGCCCTCGACTACTTCACCTCCAAAAAAAAAAAATTCTGAAAAAATCCGTAAGCCGCGCGGTCACAATTTCATCAAAAATCGGCCGTTTCCCACTTTGCTCAAAAATGGTGCCAAACTGTGGAAAATGCTCCCCTGAAAGGTTTGGGGGTGGAAACGGAAGGCTTTTGATCACAGGCCAAGAAATCAGCCCTCGACTACTTCACCTGCGGAAAAAGATTTTTCAAAAAAAATCCCTAAGCCGCGCGGTCACAATTTCATCAAAAATCGGCCGTTTTCCACTTTGTCAAAAATGGTGCCAAACTGTGGCGAACTCTCCCCTGAAAGCTTTGGCGGTGGAAACGGAAGGCTTTTGATCATAAACTGAGAAATCAGCCCTCGACTACTTCACCTTTGGAAAAAAAATTTCTGAAAAAATCCGTAAGCCGCTGGGTCAGAATTTCATCAAAAATCGGCCATTTTCCACTTTGCTCAAAAATGGTGCCAAACTGTTGCAAACTCTCCCCTGAAAGGTTTGGCGGTGGAAACGGAAGGCTTTTGATCATAAACTGAGAAATCAGCCCTCGACTACTTCACATGCAAAAAAAAAAAAAATTCTGAAAAAATCCGTAAGCCGCGCGGTCACAATTTCATCAAAAATCGGCCGTTTTCCACTTTGCTCAAAAATGGTGCCAAACTGTTGAAAATGCTCCCCTGAAAGGTTTGGGGGTGGAAACGGAAGGCTTTTGATCATAGGCCAAGTAATCAGCCCTCGACTACTTCACCTGCGGAAAAAGATTTTTCTGAAAAAATCCCTAAGCCGCGCGGTCACAATTTCATCAAAAATCGGCCGTTTCCCACTTTGATAAAAAATGGTGCCAAACTGTTGCAAACTCTCCCCTGAAAGGTTTGGCGGTGGAAACGGAAGGCTTTTGATCATAGGCCAAGAAATCAGCCCTCGACTACTTCAACTGCGGAAAAAAAAATTCTGAAAAAATCCCTAAGCCACGCGGTCACAATTTCATCAAAAATCGGCCGTTTTCCACTTTGCTCAGAAATGGTTCCAAACTGTTGCAAACTCTCCCCTGAAAGCTTTGGCGGTGGAAACGGAAGGCTTTTGATCATAAACTGAGAAATCAGCCCTCGACTACTTCACCTGCGGAAAAAGATTTTTCTGAAAAAATCCCTAAGCCGCGCGGTCACAATTTCATCAAAAATCGGCCATTTTCCACTTTGCTCAAAAATGGTGCCAAACTGTTGCAAACTCTCCCGTGAAAGGTTTCGCGGTGGAAACGGAAGGCTTTTGATCATAAACTGAGAAATCAGCCCTCGACTACTTCAGCTGCGGAAAAAAAAATTCTGAAAAAATCCGTAAGCCGCGCGGTCACAATTTCATCAAAAATCGGCCGTTTTCCACTTTGCTCAAAAATGGTGCCAAACTGTTGAAAATGCTCCCCTGAAAGGTTTGGGGGTGGAAACGGAAGGCTTTTGATCATAGGCCAAGTAATCAGCCCTCGACTACTTCACCTGCGGAAAAAGATTTTTCAGAAAAAATCCCTAAGCCGCGCGGTCACAATTTCATCAAAAATCGGCCATTTTCCACTTTGCTCAAAAATGGTGCCAAACTGTAGCAAATTCTCCCCTGAAAGCTTTGGCGGTGGAAACGGAAGGCTTTTGATCATAAACTGAGAAATCAGCCCTCGACTACTTCAGCTGCGGGAAAAAAAATTCTGAAAAAATCCGTAAGCCGCGCGGTCACAATTTCATCAAAAATCGGCCGTTTTCCACTTTGCTCAAAAATGGTGCCAAACTGTGGAAAATGCTCCCCTGAAAGGTTTGGGGGTGGAAACGGAAGGCTTTTGATCGCAGGCCAAGAAATCAGCCCTCGACTACTTCACCTGCGGAAAAAGATTTTTCAGAAAAAATCCCTAAGCCGCGCGGTCACAATTTCATCAAAAATCGGCCGTTTTCCACTTTGCTCAGAAATGGTGCCAAACTGTTGAAAATGCTCCCCTGAAAGGTTTGGGGGTGGAAACGGAAGGCTTTTGATCATAGGCCAAGAAATCAGCCCTCGACTACTTCACCTGTGGAAAAAGATTTTTCAGAAAAAATCCCTAAGCCGCGCGGTCACAATTTCATCAAAAATCGGCCATTTTCCACTTTGCTCAAAAATGGTGCCAAACTGTTGCAAATTCTCCCCTGAAAGCTTTGGCGGTGGAAACGGAAGGCTTTTGATCATAAACTGAGAAATCAGCCCTCGACTACTTCAGCTGCGGGAAAAAAAATTCTGAAAAAATCCGTAAGCCGCGCGGTCACAATTTCATCAAAAATCGGCCGTTTTCCACTTTGCTCAAAAATGGTGCCAAACTGTGGAAAATGCTCCCCTGAAAGGTTTGGGGGTGGAAACGGAAGGCTTTTGATCACAGGCCAAGAAATCAGCCCTCGACTACTTCACCTGCGGAAAAAGATTTTTCAGAAAAAATCCCTAAGCCGCGCGGTCACAATTTCATCAAAAATCGGCCGTTTTCCACTTTGTCAAAAATGGTGCCAAACTGTGGCGAACTCTCCCCTGAAAGCTTTGGCGGTGGAAACGGAAGGCTTTTGATCATAAACTGAGAAATCAGCCCTCGACTACTTCACCTTTGGAAAAAAAATTTCTGAAAAAATCCGTAAGCCGCGGGGTCAGAATTTCATCAAAAATCGGCCATTTTCCACTTTGCTCAAAAATGGTGCCAAACTGTTGCAAACTCTCCCCTGAAAGGTTTGGCGGTGGAAACGGAAGGCTTTTGATCATAAACTGAGAAATCAGCCCTCGACTACTTCACATGCAAAAAAAAAAAAAATTCTGAAAAAATCCCTAAGCCGCGCGGTCACAATTTCATCAAAAATCGGCCGTTTTCCACTTTGCTCAAAAATGGTGCCAAACTGTTGAAAATGCTCCCCTGAAAGGTTTGGGGGTGGAAACGGAAGGCTTTTGATCATAGGCCAAGTAATCAGCCCTCGACTACTTCACCTGCGGAAAAAGATTTTTCTGAAAAAATCCCTAAGCCGCGCGGTCACAATTTCATCAAAAATCGGCCGTTTCCCACTTTGATAAAAAATGGTGCCAAACTGTTGCAAACTCTCCCCTGAAAGGTTTGGCGGTGGAAACGGAAGGCTTTTGATCATAGGCCAAGAAATCAGCCCTCGACTACTTCAACTGCGGAAAAAAAAATTCTGAAAAAATCCCTAAGCCACGCGGTCACAATTTCATCAAAAATCGGCCATTTTCCACTTTGCTCAGAAATGGTTCCAAACTGTTGCAAACTCTCCCCTGAAAGCTTTGGCGGTGGAAACGGAAGGCTTTTGATCATAAACTGAGAAATCAGCCCTCGACTACTTCAGCTGCGGAAAAAAAAATTCTGAAAAAATCCGTAAGCCGCGCGGTCACAATTTCATCAAAAATCGGCCGTTTTCCACTTTGCTCAAAAATGGTGCCAAACTGTTGAAAATGCTCCCCTGAAAGGTTTGGGGGTGGAAACGGAAGGCTTTTGATCATAGGCCAAGTAATCAGCCCTCGACTACTTCACCTGCGGAAAAAGATTTTTCAGAAAAAATCCCTAAGCCGCGCGGTCACAATTTCATCAAAAATCGGCCGTTTTCCACTTTGCTCAGAAATGGTGCCAAACTGTTGAAAATGCTCCCCTGAAAGGTTTGGGGGTGGAAACGGAAGGCTTTTGATCATAGGCCAAGAAATCAGCCCTCGACTACTTCACCTGTGGAAAAAAAAATTCTGAAAAAATCCCTAAGCCGCGCGGTCACAATTTCATCAAAAATCGGCCATTTTCCACTTTGCTCAAAAATGGTGCCAAACTGTTGCAAACTCTCCCCTGAAAGGTTTGGCGGTGGAAACGGAAGGCTTTTGATCATAAACTGAGAAATCAGCCCTCGACTACTTCACATGCAAAAAAAAAAAAATTCTGAAAAAATCCGTAAGCCGCGCGGTCACAATTTCATCAAAAATCCGCCGTTTTCCAATTTGCTCAAAAATGGTTCCAAACTGTTGCAAACTCTCCCCTGAAAGCTTTGGCGGTGGAAACGGAAGGCTTTTGATCATAAACTAAGAAATCAGGCCTCGACTACTTCACCTGCGGAAAAAGATTTTTCTGAAAAAATCCCTAAGCCGCGCAGTCACAATTTCATCAAAAATCGGCCGTTTTCCACTTTGCTCAAAAATGGTGACAACCTGTTGCAAACTCTCCCCTGAAAGCTTTGGCGGTGGAAACGGAAGGATTTTGATCATAAACTGAGAAATCAGCCCTCGACTACTTCACCTGCGGAAAAAGATTTTTCTGAAAAAATCCCTAAGCCGCGCGGTCACAATTTCATCAAAAATCGGCCGTTTTCCACTTTGCTCATAAATGGTTCCAAACTGTGGCAAACTCTCCCCTGAAAGCTTTGGCGGTGGAAACGGAAGGCTTTTGATCATAAACTGAGAAATCAGGCCTCGACTACTTCACCTGCGGAAAAAGATTTTTCTGAAAAAATCCCAAAGCCGCGCGGTAACAATTTCATCAAAAACCGGCCGTTTCCCACTTTGCTCAAAAATGGTGCCAAACTGTTGCAAACTCTCCCCTGAAAGCTTTGGCGGTGGAAACGGAAGGCTTTTGATCATAAACTGAGAAATCAGCCCTCGACTACTTCCCCTGCGGAAAAAGATTTTTCTGAAAAAATCCCTAAGCCGCGCAGTCACAATTTCTTCAAAAATCGGCCGTTTTCCACTTTGCTCAAAAATTGTGCCAAACTGTTGAAAATACGCCCCTGAAAGGTTTGGCGGTGGAAACGGAAGGCTTTTGATCATAGGCCAAGAAATCAGCCCTCGACTACTTCACCTGTGGAAAAAAAAATTCTGAAAAAATCCCTAAGCCGCGCGGTCACAATTTCATCAAAAATCGGCCATTTTCCACTTTGCTCAAAAATGGTGCCAAACTGTTGCAAACTCTCCCCTGAAAGGTTTGGCGGTGGAAACGGAAGGCTTTTGATCATAAACTGAGAAATCAGCCCTCGACTACTTCACCTCCAAAAAAAAAAAATTCTGAAAAAATCCGTAAGCCGCGCGGTCACAATTTCATCAAAAATCGGCCGTTTCCCACTTTGCTAAAAAATGGTGCTAAACTGTGGAAAATGCTCCCCTGAAAGGTTTGGGGGTGGAAACGGAAGGCTTTTGATCACAGGCCAAGAAATCAGCCCTCGACTACTTCACCTGCGGAAAAAGATTTTTCAAAAAAAATCCCTAAGCCGCGCGGTCACAATTTCATCAAAAATCGGCCGTTTTCCACTTTGTCAAAAATGGTGCCAAACTGTGGCGAACTCTCCCCTGAAAGCTTTGGCGGTGGAAACGGAAGGCTTTTGATCATAAACTGAGAAATCAGCCCTCGACTACTTCACGTTTGGAAAAAAAATTTCTGAAAAAATCCGTAAGCCGCGGGGTCAGAATTTCATCAAAAATCGGCCATTTTCCACTTTGCTCAAAAATGGTGCCAAACTGTTGCAAACTCTCCCCTGAAAGGTTTGGCGGTGGAAACGGAAGGCTTTTGATCATAAACTGAGAAATCAGCCCTCGACTACTTCACATGCAAAAAAAAAAAAAATTCTGAAAAAATCCATAAGCCGCGCGGTCACAATTTCATCAAAAATCGGCCGTTTTCCACTTTGCTCAAAAATGGTGCCAAACTGTTGAAAATGCTCCCCTGAAAGGTTTGGGGGTGGAAACGGAAGGCTTTTGATCATAGGCCAAGTAATCAGCCCTCGACTACTTCACCTGCGGAAAAAGATTTTTCTGAAAAAATCCCTAAGCCGCGCGGTCACAATTTCATCAAAAATCGGCCGTTTCCCACTTTGATAAAAAATGGTGCCAAACTGTTGCAAACTCTCCCCTGAAAGGTTTGGCGGTGGAAACGGAAGGCTTTTGATCATAGGCCAAGAAATCAGCCCTCGACTACTTCAACTGCGGGAAAAAAAATTCTGAAAAAATCACTAAGCCACGCGGTCACAATTTCATCAAAAATCGGCCGTTTTCCACTTTGCTCAGAAATGGTTCCAAACTGTTGCAAACTCTCCCCTGAAAGCTTTGGCGGTGGAAACGGAAGGCTTTTGATCATAAACTGAGAAATCAGCCCTCGACTACTTCACCTGCGGAAAAAGATTTTTCTGAAAAAATCCCTAAGCCGCGCGGTCACAATTTCATCAAAAATCGGCCATTTTCCACTTTGCTCAAAAATGGTGCCAAACTGTTGCAAACTCTCCCGTGAAAGGTTTCGCGGTGGAAACGGAAGGCTTTTGATCATAAACTGAGAAATCAGCCCTCGACTACTTCAGCTGCGGAAAAAAAAATTCTGAAAAAATCCGTAAGCCGCGCGGTCACAATTTCATCAAAAATCGGCCATTTTCCACTTTGCTCAAAAATGGTGCCAAACTGTTGCAAACTCTCCCCTGAAAGCTTTGGCGGTGGAAACGGAAGGCTTTTGATCATAAACTGAGAAATCAGCCCTCGACTACTTCAGCTGCGGAAAAAAAAATTCTGAAAAAATCCGTAAGCCGCGCGGTCACAATTTCATCAAAAATCGGCCGTTTTCCACTTTGCTCAAAAATGGTGCCAAACTGTTGAAAATGCTCCCCTGAAAGGTTTGGGGGTGGAAACGGAAGGCTTTTGATCCTAGGCCAAGTAATCAGCCCTCGACTACTTCACCTGCGGAAAAAGATTTTTCAGAAAAAATCCCTAAGCCGCGCGGTCACAATTTCATCAAAAATCGGCCGTTTTCCACTTTGCTCAGAAATGGTGCCAAACTGTTGAAAATGCTCCCCTGAAAGGTTTGGGGGTGGAAACGGAAGGCTTTTGATCATAGGCCAAGAAATCAGCCCTCGACTACTTCACCTGTGGAAAAAAAAATTCTGAAAAAATCCCTAAGCCGCGCGGTCACAATTTCATCAAAAATCGGCCATTTTCCACTTTGCTCAAAAATGGTGCCAAACTGTTGCAAACTCTCCCCTGAAAGCTTTGGCGGTGGAAACGGAAGGCTTTTGATCATAAACTGAGAAATCAGCCGTCGACTACTTCACATGCAAAAAAAAAAAAATTCTGAAAAAATCCGTAAGCCGCGCGGTCACAATTTCATCAAAAATCGGCCGTTTTCCACTTTGCTCAAAAATGGTTCCAAACTGTTGCAAACTCTCCCCTGAAAGCTTTGGCGGTGGAAACGGAAGGCTTTTGATCATAAACTAAGAAATCAGGCCTCGACTACTTCACCTGCGGAAAAAGATTTTTCTGAAAAAATCTCTAAGCCGCGCAGTCACAATTTCATCAAAAATCGGCCGTTTTCCACTTTGCTCAAAAATGGTGACAACCTGTTGCAAACTCTCCCCTGAAAGCTTTGGCGGTGGAAACGGAAGGCTTTTGATCATAAACTGAGAAATCAGCCCTCGACTACTTCACCTGCGGAAAAAGATTTTTCTGAAAAAATCCCTAAGCCGCGCGGTCACAATTTCATCAAAAATCGGCCGTTTTCCACTTTGCTCATAAATGGTTCCAAACTGTGGCAAACTCTCCCCTGAAAGCTTTGGCGGTGGAAACGGAAGGCTTTTGATCATAAACTGAGAAATCAGGCCTCGACTACTTCACCTGCGGAAAAAGATTTTTCTGAAAAAATCCCAAAGCCGCGCGGTAACAATTTCATCAAAAACCGGCCGTTTCCCACTTTGCTCAAAAATGGTGCCAAACTGTTGCAAACTCTCCCCTGAAAGCTTTGGCGGTGGAAACGGAAGGCTTTTGATCATAAACTGAGAAATCAGCCCTCGACTACTTCACCTGCGGAAAAAGATTTTTCTGAAAAAATCCCTAAGCCGCGCAGTCACAATTTCTTCAAAAATCGGCCGTTTTCCACTTTGCTCAAAAATTGTGCCAAACTGTTGAAAATACGCCCCTGAAAGGTTTGGCGGTGGAAACGGAAGGCTTTTGATCATAGGCCAAGAAATCAGCCCTCGACTACTTCACCTGTGGAAAAAAAAATTCTGAAAAAATCCCTAAGCCGCGCGGTCACAATTTCATCAAAAATCGGCCATTTTCCACTTTGCTCAAAAATGGTGCCAAACTGTTGCAAACTCTCCCCTGAAAGGTTTGGCGGTGGAAACGGAAGGCTTTTGATCATAAACTGAGAAATCAGCCCTCGACTACTTCACCTCCAAAAAAAAAAAATTCTGAAAAAATCCGTAAGCCGCGCGGTCACAATTTCATCAAAAATCGGCCGTTTCCCACTTTGCTAAAAAATGGTGCCAAACTGTGGAAAATGCTCCCCTGAAAGGTTTGGGGGTGGAAACGGAAGGCTTTTGATCACAGGCCAAGAAATCAGCCCTCGACTACTTCACCTGCGGAAAAAGATTTTTCAAAAAAAATCCCTAAGCCGCGCGGTCACAATTTCATCAAAAATCGGCCGTTTTCCACTTTGTCAAAAATGGTGCCAAACTGTGGCGAACTCTCCCCTGAAAGCTTTGGCGGTGGAAACGGAAGGCTTTTGATCATAAACTGAGAAATCAGCCCTCGACTACTTCACCTTTGGAAAAAAAATTTCTGAAAAAATCCGTAAGCCGCTGGGTCAGAATTTCATCAAAAATCGGCCATTTTCCACTTTGCTCAAAAATGGTGCCAAACTGTTGCAAACTCTCCCCTGAAAGGTTTGGCGGTGGAAACGGAAGGCTTTTGATCATAAACTGAGAAATCAGCCCTCGACTACTTCACATGCAAAAAAAAAAAAAATTCTGAAAAAATCCGTAAGCCGCGCGGTCACAATTTCATCAAAAATCGGCCGTTTTCCACTTTGCTCAAAAATGGTGCCAAACTGTTGAAAATGCTCCCCTGAAAGGTTTGGGGGTGGAAACGGAAGGCTTTTGATCATAGGCCAAGTAATCAGCCCTCGACTACTTCACCTGCGGAAAAAGATTTTTCTGAAAAAATCCCTAAGCCGCGCGGTCACAATTTCATCAAAAATCGGCCGTTTCCCACTTTGATCAAAAATGGTGACAAACTGTTGCAAACTCTCCCCTGAAAGGTTTGGCGGTGGAAACGGAAGGCTTTTGATCATAGGCCAAGAAATCAGCCCTCGACTACTTCAACTGCGGAAAAAAAAATTCTGAAAAAATCCCTAAGCCACGCGGTCACAATTTCATCAAAAATCGGCCATTTTCCACTTTGCTCAGAAATGGTTCCAAACTGTTGCAAACTCTCCCCTGAAAGCTTTGGCGGTGGAAACGGAAGGCTTTTGATCATAAACTGAGAAATCAGCCCTCGACTACTTCAGCTGCGGAAAAAAAAATTCTGAAAAAATCCGTAAGCCGCGCGGTCACAATTTCATCAAAAATCGGCCGTTTTCCACTTTGCTCAAAAATGGTGCCAAACTGTTGAAAATGCTCCCCTGAAAGGTTTGGGGGTGGAAACGGAAGGCTTTTGATCATAGGCCAAGTAATCAGCCCTCGACTACTTCACCTGCGGAAAAAGATTTTTCAGAAAAAATCCCTAAGCCGCGCGGTCACAATTTCATCAAAAATCGGCCGTTTTCCACTTTGCTCAGAAATGGTGCCAAACTGTTGAAAATGCTCCCCTGAAAGGTTTGGGGGTGGAAACGGAAGGCTTTTGATCATAGGCCAAGAAATCAGCCCTCGACTACTTCACCTGTGGAAAAAAAAATTCTGAAAAAATCCCTAAGCCGCGCGGTCACAATTTCATCAAAAATCGGCCATTTTCCACTTTGCTCAAAAATGGTGCCAAACTGTTGCAAACTCTCCCCTGAAAGGTTTGGCGGTGGAAACGGAAGGCTTTTGATCATAAACTGAGAAATCAGCCCTCGACTACTTCACATGCAAAAAAAAAAAAATTCTGAAAAAATCCGTAAGCCGCGCGGTCACAATTTCATCAAAAATCGGCCGTTTTCCAATTTGCTCAAAAATGGTTCCAAACTGTTGCAAACTCTCCCCTGAAAGCTTTGGCGGTGGAAACGGAAGGCTTTTGATCATAAACTAAGAAATCAGGCCTCGACTACTTCACCTGCGGAAAAAGATTTTTCTGAAAAAATCCCTAAGCCGCGCAGTCACAATTTCATCAAAAATCGGCCGTTTTCCACTTTGCTCAAAAATGGTGACAACCTGTTGCAAACTCTCCCCTGAAAGCTTTGGCGGTGGAAACGGAAGGCTTTTGATCATAAACTGAGAAATCAGCCCTCGACTACTTCACCTGCGGAAAAAGATTTTTCTGAAAAAATCCCTAAGCCGCGCGGTCACAATTTCATCAAAAATCGGCCGTTTTCCACTTTGCTCATAAATGGTTCCAAACTGTGGCAAACTCTCCCCTGAAAGCTTTGGCGGTGGAAACGGAAGCCTTTTGATCATAAACTGAGAAATCAGGCCTCGACTACTTCACCTGCGGAAAAAGATTTTTCTGAAAAAATCCCAAAGCCGCGCGGTAACAATTTCATCAAAAACCGGCCGTTTCCCACTTTGCTCAAAAATGGTGCCAAACTGTTGCAAACTCTCCCCTGAAAGCTTTGGCGGTGGAAACGGAAGGCTTTTGATCATAAACTGAGAAATCAGCCCTCGACTACTTCCCCTGCGGAAAAAGATTTTTCTGAAAAAATCCCTAAGCCGCGCAGTCACAATTTCTTCAAAAATCGGCCGTTTTCCACTTTGCTCAAAAATTGTGCCAAACTGTTGAAAATACGCCCCTGAAAGGTTTGGCGGTGGAAACGGAAGGCTTTTGATCATAGGCCAAGAAATCAGCCCTCGACTACTTCACCTGTGGAAAAAAAAATTCTGAAAAAATCCCTAAGCCGCGCGGTCACAATTTCATCAAAAATCGGCCATTTTCCACTTTGCTCAAAAATGGTGCCAAACTGTTGCAAACTCTCCCCTGAAAGGTTTGGCGGTGGAAACGGAAGGCTTTTGATCATAAACTGAGAAATCAGCCCTCGACTACTTCACCTCCAAAAAAAAAAAATTCTGAAAAAATCCGTAAGCCGCGCGGTCACAATTTCATCAAAAATCGGCCGTTTCCCACTTTGCTAAAAAATGGTGCCAAACTGTGGAAAATGCTCCCCTGAAAGGTTTGGGGGTGGAAACGGAAGGCTTTTGATCACAGGCCAAGAAATCAGCCCTCGACTACTTCACCTGCGGAAAAAGATTTTTCAAAAAAAATCCCTAAGCCGCGCGGTCACAATTTCATCAAAAATCGGCCGTTTTCCACTTTGTCAAAAATGGTGCCAAACTGTGGCGAACTCTCCCCTGAAAGCTTTGGCGGTGGAAACGGAAGGCTTTTGATCATAAACTGAGAAATCAGCCCTCGACTACTTCACCTTTGGAAAAAAAATTTCTGAAAAAATCCGTAAGCCGCGGGGTCAGAATTTCATCAAAAATCGGCCATTTTCCACTTTGCTCAAAAATGGTGCCAAACTGTTGCAAACTCTCCCCTGAAAGGTTTGGCGGTGGAAACGGAAGGCTTTTGATCATAAACTGAGAAATCAGCCCTCGACTACTTCACATGCAAAAAAAAAAAAAATTCTGAAAAAATCCCTAAGCCGCGCGGTCACAATTTCATCAAAAATCGGCCGTTTTCCACTTTGCTCAAAAATGGTGCCAAACTGTTGAAAATGCTCCCCTGAAAGGTTTGGGGGTGGAAACGGAAGGCTTTTGATCATAGGCCAAGTAATCAGCCCTCGACTACTTCACCTGCGGAAAAAGATTTTTCTGAAAAAATCCCTAAGCCGCGCGGTCACAATTTCATCAAAAATCGGCCGTTTCCCACTTTGATAAAAAATGGTGCCAAACTGTTGCAAACTCTCCCCTGAAAGGTTTGGCGGTGGAAACGGAAGGCTTTTGATCATAGGCCAAGAAATCAGCCCTCGACTACTTCAACTGCGGGAAAAAAAATTCTGAAAAAATCACTAAGCCACGCGGTCACAATTTCATCAAAAATCGGCCGTTTTCCACTTTGCTCAGAAATGGTTCCAAACTGTTGCAAACTCTCCCATGAAAGCTTTGGCGGTGGAAACGGAAGGCTTTTGATCATAAACTGAGAAATCAGCCCTCGACTACTTCACCTGCGGAAAAAGATTTTTCTGAAAAAATCCCTAAGCCGCGCGGTCACAATTTCATCAAAAATCGGCCATTTTCCACTTTGCTCAAAAATGGTGCCAAACTGTTGCAAACTCTCCCGTGAAAGGTTTCGCGGTGGAAACGGAAGGCTTTTGATCATAAACTGAGAAATCAGCCCTCGACTACTTCAGCTGCGGAAAAAAAAATTCTGAAAAAATCCGTAAGCCGCGCGGTCACAATTTCATCAAAAATCGGCCATTTTCCACTTTGCTCAAAAATGGTGCCAAACTGTTGCAAACTCTCCCCTGAAAGCTTTGGCGGTGGAAACGGAAGGCTTTTGATCATAAACTGAGAAATCAGCCCTCGACTACTTCAGCTGCGGAAAAAAAAATTCTGAAAAAATCCGTAAGCCGCGCGGTCACAATTTCATCAAAAATCGGCCGTTTTCCACTTTGCTCAAAAATGGTGCCAAACTGTTGAAAATGCTCCCCTGAAAGGTTTGGGGGTGGAAACGGAAGGCTTTTGATCCTAGGCCAAGTAATCAGCCCTCGACTACTTCACCTGCGGAAAAAGATTTTTCAGAAAAAATCCCTAAGCCGCGCGGTCACAATTTCATCAAAAATCGGCCGTTTTCCACTTTGCTCAGAAATGGTGCCAAACTGTTGAAAATGCTCCCCTGAAAGGTTTGGGGGTGGAAACGGAAGGCTTTTGATCATAGGCCAAGAAATCAGCCCTCGACTACTTCACCTGTGGAAAAAAAAATTCTGAAAAAATCCCTAAGCCGCGCGGTCACAATTTCATCAAAAATCGGCCATTTTCCACTTTGCTCAAAAATGGTGCCAAACTGTTGCAAACTCTCCCCTGAAAGCTTTGGCGGTGGAAACGGAAGGCTTTTGATCATAAACTGAGAAATCAGCCGTCGACTACTTCACATGCAAAAAAAAAAAAATTCTGAAAAAATCCGTAAGCCGCGCGGTCACAATTTCATCAAAAATCGGCCGTTTTCCACTTTGCTCAAAAATGGTTCCAAACTGTTGCAAACTCTCCCCTGAAAGCTTTGGCGGTGGAAACGGAAGGCTTTTGATCATAAACTAAGAAATCAGGCCTCGACTACTTCACCTGCGGAAAAAGATTTTTCTGAAAAAATCTCTAAGCCGCGCAGTCACAATTTCATCAAAAATCGGCCGTTTTCCACTTTGCTCAAAAATGGTGACAACCTGTTGCAAACTCTCCCCTGAAAGCTTTGGCGGTGGAAACGGAAGGCTTTTGATCATAAACTGAGAAATCAGCCCTCGACTACTTCACCTGCGGAAAAAGATTTTTCTGAAAAAATCCCTAAGCCGCGCGGTCACAATTTCATCAAAAATCGGCCGTTTTCCACTTTGCTCATAAATGGTTCCAAACTGTGGCAAACTCTCCCCTGAAAGCTTTGGCAGTGGAAACGGAAGGCTTTTGATCATAAACTGAGAAATCAGGCCTCGACTACTTCACCTGCGGAAAAAGATTTTTCTGAAAAAATCCCAAAGCCGCGCGGTAACAATTTCATCAAAAACCGGCCGTTTCCCACTTTGCTCAAAAATGGTGCCAAACTGTTGCAAACTCTCCCCTGAAAGCTTTGGCGGTGGAAACGGAAGGCTTTTGATCATAAACTGAGAAATCAGCCCTCGACTACTTCACCTGCGGAAAAAGATTTTTCTGAAAAAATCCCTAAGCCGCGCAGTCACAATTTCTTCAAAAATCGGCCGTTTTCCACTTTGCTCAAAAATTGTGCCAAACTGTTGAAAATACGCCCCTGAAAGGTTTGGCGGTGGAAACGGAAGGCTTTTGATCATAGGCCAAGAAATCAGCCCTCGACTACTTCACCTGTGGAAAAAAAAATTCTGAAAAAATCCCTAAGCCGCGCGGTCACAATTTCATCAAAAATCGGCCATTTTCCACTTTGCTCAAAAATGGTGCCAAACTGTTGCAAACTCTCCCTTGAAAGGTTTGGCGGTGGAAACGGAAGGCTTTTGATCATAAACTGAGAAATCAGCCCTCGACTACTTCACCTCCAAAAAAAAAAAATTCTGAAAAAATCCGTAAGCCGCGCGGTCACAATTTCATCAAAAATCGGCCGTTTCCCACTTTGCTAAAAAATGGTGCCAAACTGTGGAAAATGCTCCCCTGAAAGGTTTGGGGGTGGAAACGGAAGGCTTTTGATCACAGGCCAAGAAATCAGCCCTCGACTACTTCACCTGCGGAAAAAGATTTTTCAAAAAAAATCCCTAAGCCGCGCGGTCACAATTTCATCAAAAATCGGCCGTTTTCCACTTTGTCAAAAATGGTGCCAAACTGTGGCGAACTCTCCCCTGAAAGCTTTGGCGGTGGAAACGGAAGGCTTTTGATCATAAACTGAGAAATCAGCCCTCGACTACTTCACCTTTGGAAAAAAAATTTCTGAAAAAATCCGTAAGCCGCTGGGTCAGAATTTCATCAAAAATCGGCCATTTTCCACTTTGCTCAAAAATGGTGCCAAACTGTTGCAAACTCTCCCCTGAAAGGTTTGGCGGTGGAAACGGAAGGCTTTTGATCATAAACTGAGAAATCAGCCCTCGACTACTTCACATGCAAAAAAAAAAAAAATTCTGAAAAAATCCGTAAGCCGCGCGGTCACAATTTCATCAAAAATCGGCCGTTTTCCACTTTGCTCAAAAATGGTGCCAAACTGTTGAAAATGCTCCCCTGAAAGGTTTGGGGGTGGAAACGGAAGGCTTTTGATCATAGGCCAAGTAATCAGCCCTCGACTACTTCACCTGCGGAAAAAGATTTTTCTGAAAAAATCCCTAAGCCGCGCGGTCACAATTTCATCAAAAATCGGCCGTTTCCCACTTTGATAAAAAATGGTGACAAACTGTTGCAAACTCTCCCCTGAAAGGTTTGGCGGTGGAAACGGAAGGCTTTTGATCATAGGCCAAGAAATCAGCCCTCGACTACTTCAACTGCGGAAAAAAAAATTCTGAAAAAATCCCTAAGCCACGCGGTCACAATTTCATCAAAAATCGGCCGTTTTCCACTTTGCTCAGAAATGGTTCCAAACTGTTGCAAACTCTCCCCTGAAAGCTTTGGCGGTGGAAACGGAAGGCTTTTGATCATAAACTGAGAAATCAGCCCTCGACTACTTCACCTGCGGAAAAAGATTTTTCTGAAAAAATCCCTAAGCCGCGCGGTCACAATTTCATCAAAAATCGGCCATTTTCCACTTTGCTCAAAAATGGTGCCAAACTGTTGCAAACTCTCCCGTGAAAGGTTTCGCGGTGGAAACGGAAGGCTTTTGATCATAAACTGAGAAATCAGCCCTCGACTACTTCAGCTGCGGAAAAAAAAATTCTGAAAAAATCCGTAAGCCGCGCGGTCACAATTTCATCAAAAATCGGCCGTTTTCCACTTTGCTCAAAAATGGTGCCAAACTGTTGAAAATGCTCCCCTGAAAGGTTTGGGGGTGGAAACGGAAGGCTTTTGATCATAGGCCAAGTAATCAGCCCTCGACTACTTCACCTGCGGAAAAAGATTTTTCAGAAAAAATCCCTAAGCCGCGCGGTCACAATTTCATCAAAAATCGGCCATTTTCCACTTTGCTCAAAAATGGTGCCAAACTGTTGCAAATTCTCCCCTGAAAGCTTTGGCGGTGGAAACGGAAGGCTTTTGATCATAAACTGAGAAATCAGCCCTCGACTACTTCAGCTGCGGGAAAAAAAATTCTGAAAAAATCCGTAAGCCGCGCGGTCACAATTTCATCAAAAATCGGCCGTTTTCCACTTTGCTCAAAAATGGTGCCAACTGTGGAAAATGCTCCCCTGAAAGGTTTGGGGGTGGAAACGGAAGGCTTTTGATCACAGGCCAAGAAATCAGCCCTCGACTACTTCACCTGCGGAAAAAGATTTTTCAGAAAAAATCCCTAAGCCGCGCGGTCACAATTTCATCAAAAATCGGCCGTTTTCCACTTTGCTCAGAAATGGTGCCAAACTGTTGAAAATGCTCCCCTGAAAGGTTTGGGGGTGGAAACGGAAGGCTTTTGATCATAGGCCAAGAAATCAGCCCTCGACTACTTCACCTGTGGAAAAAGATTTTTCAGAAAAAATCCCTAAGCCGCGCGGTCACAATTTCATCAAAAATCGGCCATTTTCCACTTTGCTCAAAAATGGTGCCAAACTGTTGCAAATTCTCCCCTGAAAGCTTTGGCGGTGGAAACGGAAGGCTTTTGATCATAAACTGAGAAATCAGCCCTCGACTACTTCAGCTGCGGGAAAAAAAATTCTGAAAAAATCCGTAAGCCGCGCGGTCACAATTTCATCAAAAATCGGCCGTTTTCCACTTTGCTCAAAAATGGTGCCAAACTGTGGAAAATGCTCCCCTGAAAGGTTTGGGGGTGGAAACGGAAGGCTTTTGATCACAGGCCAAGAAATCAGCCCTCGACTACTTCACCTGCGGAAAAAGATTTTTCAGAAAAAATCCCTAAGCCGCGCGGTCACAATTTCATCAAAAATCGGCCGTTTTCCACTTTGTCAAAAATGGTGCCAAACTGTGGCGAACTCTCCCCTGAAAGCTTTGGCGGTGGAAACGGAAGGCTTTTGATCATAAACTGAGAAATCAGCCCTCGACTACTTCACCTTTGGAAAAAAAATTTCTGAAAAAATCCGTAAGCCGCGGGGTCAGAATTTCATCAAAAATCGGCCATTTTCCACTTTGCTCAAAAATGGTGCCAAACTGTTGCAAACTCTCCCCTGAAAGGTTTGGCGGTGGAAACGGAAGGCTTTTGATCATAAACTGAGAAATCAGCCCTCGACTACTTCACATGCAAAAAAAAAAAAAATTCTGAAAAAATCCCTAAGCCGCGCGGTCACAATTTCATCAAAAATCGGCCGTTTTCCACTTTGCTCAAAAATGGTGCCAAACTGTTGAAAATGCTCCCCTGAAAGGTTTGGGGGTGGAAACGGAAGGCTTTTGATCATAGGCCAAGTAATCAGCCCTCGACTACTTCACCTGCGGAAAAAGATTTTTCTGAAAAAATCCCTAAGCCGCGCGGTCACAATTTCATCAAAAATCGGCCGTTTCCCACTTTGATAAAAAATGGTGCCAAACTGTTGCAAACTCTCCCCTGAAAGGTTTGGCGGTGGAAACGGAAGGCTTTTGATCATAGGCCAAGAAATCAGCCCTCGACTACTTCAACTGCGGAAAAAAAATTTCTGAAAAAATCCCTAAGCCACGCGGTCACAATTTCATCAAAAATCGGCCATTTTCCACTTTGCTCAGAAATGGTTCCAAACTGTTGCAAACTCTCCCCTGAAAGCTTTGGCGGTGGAAACGGAAGGCTTTTGATCATAAACTGAGAAATCAGCCCTCGACTACTTCAGCTGCGGAAAAAAAAATTCTGAAAAAATCCGTAAGCCGCGCGGTCACAATTTCATCAAAAATCGGCCGTTTTCCACTTTGCTCAAAAATGGTGCCAAACTGTTGAAAATGCTCCCCTGAAAGGTTTGGGGGTGGAAACGGAAGGCTTTTGATCATAGGCCAAGTAATCAGCCCTCGACTACTTCACCTGCGGAAAAAGATTTTTCAGAAAAAATCCCTAAGCCGCGCGGTCACAATTTCATCAAAAATCGGCCGTTTTCCACTTTGCTCAGAAATGGTGCCAAACTGTTGAAAATGCTCCCCTGAAAGGTTTGGGGGTGGAAACGGAAGGCTTTTGATCATAGGCCAAGAAATCAGCCCTCGACTACTTCACCTGTGGAAAAAAAAATTCTGAAAAAATCCCTAAGCCGCGCGGTCACAATTTCATCAAAAATCGGCCATTTTCCACTTTGCTCAAAAATGGTGCCAAACTGTTGCAAACTCTCCCCTGAAAGGTTTGGCGGTGGAAACGGAAGGCTTTTGATCATAAACTGAGAAATCAGGCCTCGACTACTTCACATGCAAAAAAAAAAAAATTCTGAAAAAATCCGTAAGCCGCGCGGTCACAATTTCATCAAAAATCGGCCGTTTTCCAATTTGCTCAAAAATGGTTCCAAACTGTTGCAAACTCTCCCCTGAAAGCTTTGGCGGTGGAAACGGAAGGCTTTTGATCATAAACTAAGAAATCAGGCCTCGACTACTTCACCTGCGGAAAAAGATTTTTCTGAAAAAATCCCTAAGCCGCGCAGTCACAATTTCATCAAAAATCGGCCGTTTTCCACTTTGCTCAAAAATGGTGACAACCTGTTGCAAACTCTCCCCTGAAAGCTTTGGCGGTGGAAACGGAAGGCTTTTGATCATAAACTGAGAAATCAGCCCTCGACTACTTCACCTGCGGAAAAAGATTTTTCTGAAAAAATCCCTAAGCCGCGCGGTCACAATTTCATCAAAAATCGGCCGTTTTCCACTTTGCTCATAAATGGTTCCAAACTGTGGCAAACTCTCCCCTGAAAGCTTTGGCGGTGGAAACGGAAGGCTTTTGATCATAAACTGAGAAATCAGGCCTCGACTACTTCACCTGCGGAAAAAGATTTTTCTGAAAAAATCCCAAAGCCGCGCGGTAACAATTTCATCAAAAACCGGCCGTTTCCCACTTTGCTCAAAAATGGTGCCAAACTGTTGCAAACTCTCCCCTGAAAGCTTTGGCGGTGGAAACGGAAGGCTTTTGATCATAAACTGAGAAATCAGCCCTCGACTACTTCACCTGCGGAAAAAGATTTTTCTGAAAAAATCCCTAAGCCGCGCAGTCACAATTTCTTCAAAAATCGGCCGTTTTCCACTTTGCTCAAAAATTGTGCCAAACTGTTGAAAATACGCCCCTGAAAGGTTTGGCGGTGGAAACGGAAGGCTTTTGATCATAGGCCAAGAAATCAGCCCTCGACTACTTCACCTGTGGAAAAAAAAATTCTGAAAAAATCCCTAAGCCGCGCGGTCACAATTTCATCAAAAATCGGCCATTTTCCACTTTGCTCAAAAATGGTGCCAAACTGTTGCAAACTCTCCCCTGAAAGGTTTGGCGGTGGAAACGGAAGGCTTTTGATCATAAACTGAGAAATCAGCCCTCGACTACTTCACCTCCAAAAAAAAAAAAATTCTGAAAAAATCCGTAAGCCGCGCGGTCACAATTTCATCAAAAATCGGCCGTTTCCCACTTTGCTAAAAAATGGTGCCAAACTGTGGAAAATGCTCCCCTGAAAGGTTTGGGGGTGGAAACGGAAGGCTTTTGATCACAGGCCAAGAAATCAGCCCTCGACTACTTCACCTGCGGAAAAAGATTTTTCAAAAAAAATCCCTAAGCCGCGCGGTCACAATTTCATCAAAAATCGGCCGTTTTCCACTTTGTCAAAAATGGTGCCAAACTGTGGCGAACTCTCCCCTGAAAGCTTTGGCGGTGGAAACGGAAGGCTTTTGATCATAAACTGAGAAATCAGCCCTCGACTACTTCACCTTTGGAAAAAAAATTTCTGAAAAAATCCGTAAGCCGCGGGGTCAGAATTTCATCAAAAATCGGCCATTTTCCACTTTGCTCAAAAATGGTGCCAAACTGTTGCAAACTCTCCCCTGAAAGGTTTGGCGGTGGAAACGGAAGGCTTTTGATCATAAACTGAGAAATCAGCCCTCGACTACTTCACATGCAAAAAAAAAAAAAATTCTGAAAAAATCCGTAAGCCGCGCGGTCACAATTTCATCAAAAATCGGCCGTTTTCCACTTTGCTCAAAAATGGTGCCAAACTGTTGAAAATGCTCCCCTGAAAGGTTTGGGGGTGGAAACGGAAGGCTTTTGATCCTAGGCCAAGTAATCAGCCCTCGACTACTTCACCTGCGGAAAAAGATTTTTCTGAAAAAATCCCTAAGCCGCGCGGTCACAATTTCATCAAAAATCGGCCGTTTCCCACTTTGATAAAAAATGGTGCCAAACTGTTGCAAACTCTCCCCTGAAAGGTTTGGCGGTGGAAACGGAAGGCTTTTGATCATAGGCCAAGAAA
The DNA here is from genome assembly GCF_027172205.1 of Podarcis raffonei. NCBI lineage: Eukaryota > Metazoa > Chordata > Lepidosauria > Squamata > Lacertidae > Podarcis > Podarcis raffonei. The sequence continues at coordinate 71,603,754 of NC_070608.1, forward strand.
TCAGCCCTCGACTACTTCAACTGCGGAAAAAAAAATTCTGAAAAAATCCCTAAGCCACGCGGTCACAATTTCATCAAAAATCGGCCATTTTCCACTTTGCTCAGAAATGGTTCCAAACTGTTGCAAACTCTCCCCTGAAAGCTTTGGCGGTGGAAACGGAAGGCTTTTGATCATAAACTGAGAAATCAGCCCTCGACTACTTCAGCTGCGGAAAAAAAAATTCTGAAAAAATCCGTAAGCCGCGCGGTCACAATTTCATCAAAAATCGGCCGTTTTCCACTTTGCTCAAAAATGGTGCCAAACTGTTGAAAATGCTCCCCTGAAAGGTTTGGGGGTGGAAACGGAAGGCTTTTGATCATAGGCCAAGTAATCAGCCCTCGACTACTTCACCTGCGGAAAAAGATTTTTCTGAAAAAATCCCTAAGCCGCGCGGTCACAATTTCATCAAAAATCGGCCATTTTCCACTTTGCTCAAAAATGGTGCCAAACTGTTGCAAACTCTCCCGTGAAAGGTTTCGCGGTGGAAACGGAAGGCTTTTGATCATAAACTGAGAAATCAGCCCTCGACTACTTCAGCTGCGGAAAAAAAAATTCTGAAAAAATCCGTAAGCCGCGCGGTCACAATTTCATCAAAAATCGGCCGTTTTCCACTTTGCTCAAAAATGGTGCCAAACTGTTGAAAATGCTCCCCTGAAAGGTTTGGGGGTGGAAACGGAAGGCTTTTGATCATAGGCCAAGTAATCAGCCCTCGACTACTTCACCTGCGGAAAAAGATTTTTCAGAAAAAATCCCTAAGCCGCGCGGTCACAATTTCATCAAAAATCGGCCATTTTCCACTTTGCTCAAAAATGGTGCCAAACTGTTGCAAATTCTCCCCTGAAAGCTTTGGCGGTGGAAACGGAAGGCTTTTGATCATAAACTGAGAAATCAGCCCTCGACTACTTCAGCTGCGGGAAAAAAAATTCTGAAAAAATCCGTAAGCCGCGCGGTCACAATTTCATCAAAAATCGGCCGTTTTCCACTTTGCTCAAAAATGGTGCCAACTGTGGAAAATGCTCCCCTGAAAGGTTTGGGGGTGGAAACGGAAGGCTTTTGATCACAGGCCAAGAAATCAGCCCTCGACTACTTCACCTGCGGAAAAAGATTTTTCAGAAAAAATCCCTAAGCCGCGCGGTCACAATTTCATCAAAAATCGGCCGTTTTCCACTTTGCTCAGAAATGGTGCCAAACTGTTGAAAATGCTCCCCTGAAAGGTTTGGGGGTGGAAACGGAAGGCTTTTGATCATAGGCCAAGAAATCAGCCCTCGACTACTTCACCTGTGGAAAAAGATTTTTCAGAAAAAATCCCTAAGCCGCGCGGTCACAATTTCATCAAAAATCGGCCATTTTCCACTTTGCTCAAAAATGGTGCCAAACTGTTGCAAATTCTCCCCTGAAAGCTTTGGCGGTGGAAACGGAAGGCTTTTGATCATAAACTGAGAAATCAGCCCTCGACTACTTCAGCTGCGGGAAAAAAAATTCTGAAAAAATCCGTAAGCCGCGCGGTCACAATTTCATCAAAAATCGGCCGTTTTCCACTTTGCTCAAAAATGGTGCCAAACTGTGGAAAATGCTCCCCTGAAAGGTTTGGGGGTGGAAACGGAAGGCTTTTGATCACAGGCCAAGAAATCAGCCCTCGACTACTTCACCTGCGGAAAAAGATTTTTCAGAAAAAATCCCTAAGCCGCGCGGTCACAATTTCATCAAAAATCGGCCGTTTTCCACTTTGTCAAAAATGGTGCCAAACTGTGGCGAACTCTCCCCTGAAAGCTTTGGCGGTGGAAACGGAAGGCTTTTGATCATAAACTGAGAAATCAGCCCTCGACTACTTCACCTTTGGAAAAAAAATTTCTGAAAAAATCCGTAAGCCGCGGGGTCAGAATTTCATCAAAAATCGGCCATTTTCCACTTTGCTCAAAAATGGTGCCAAACTGTTGCAAACTCTCCCCTGAAAGGTTTGGCGGTGGAAACGGAAGGCTTTTGATCATAAACTGAGAAATCAGCCCTCGACTACTTCACATGCAAAAAAAAAAAAAATTCTGAAAAAATCCCTAAGCCGCGCGGTCACAATTTCATCAAAAATCGGCCGTTTTCCACTTTGCTCAAAAATGGTGCCAAACTGTTGAAAATGCTCCCCTGAAAGGTTTGGGGGTGGAAACGGAAGGCTTTTGATCATAGGCCAAGTAATCAGCCCTCGACTACTTCACCTGCGGAAAAAGATTTTTCTGAAAAAATCCCTAAGCCGCGCGGTCACAATTTCATCAAAAATCGGCCGTTTCCCACTTTGATAAAAAATGGTGCCAAACTGTTGCAAACTCTCCCCTGAAAGGTTTGGCGGTGGAAACGGAAGGCTTTTGATCATAGGCCAAGAAATCAGCCCTCGACTACTTCAACTGCGGAAAAAAAATTTCTGAAAAAATCCCTAAGCCACGCGGTCACAATTTCATCAAAAATCGGCCATTTTCCACTTTGCTCAGAAATGGTTCCAAACTGTTGCAAACTCTCCCCTGAAAGCTTTGGCGGTGGAAACGGAAGGCTTTTGATCATAAACTGAGAAATCAGCCCTCGACTACTTCAGCTGCGGAAAAAAAAATTCTGAAAAAATCCGTAAGCCGCGCGGTCACAATTTCATCAAAAATCGGCCGTTTTCCACTTTGCTCAAAAATGGTGCCAAACTGTTGAAAATGCTCCCCTGAAAGGTTTGGGGGTGGAAACGGAAGGCTTTTGATCATAGGCCAAGTAATCAGCCCTCGACTACTTCACCTGCGGAAAAAGATTTTTCAGAAAAAATCCCTAAGCCGCGCGGTCACAATTTCATCAAAAATCGGCCGTTTTCCACTTTGCTCAGAAATGGTGCCAAACTGTTGAAAATGCTCCCCTGAAAGGTTTGGGGGTGGAAACGGAAGGCTTTTGATCATAGGCCAAGAAATCAGCCCTCGACTACTTCACCTGTGGAAAAAAAAATTCTGAAAAAATCCCTAAGCCGCGCGGTCACAATTTCATCAAAAATCGGCCATTTTCCACTTTGCTCAAAAATGGTGCCAAACTGTTGCAAACTCTCCCCTGAAAGGTTTGGCGGTGGAAACGGAAGGCTTTTGATCATAAACTGAGAAATCAGGCCTCGACTACTTCACATGCAAAAAAAAAAAAATTCTGAAAAAATCCGTAAGCCGCGCGGTCACAATTTCATCAAAAATCGGCCGTTTTCCAATTTGCTCAAAAATGGTTCCAAACTGTTGCAAACTCTCCCCTGAAAGCTTTGGCGGTGGAAACGGAAGGCTTTTGATCATAAACTAAGAAATCAGGCCTCGACTACTTCACCTGCGGAAAAAGATTTTTCTGAAAAAATCCCTAAGCCGCGCAGTCACAATTTCATCAAAAATCGGCCGTTTTCCACTTTGCTCAAAAATGGTGACAACCTGTTGCAAACTCTCCCCTGAAAGCTTTGGCGGTGGAAACGGAAGGCTTTTGATCATAAACTGAGAAATCAGCCCTCGACTACTTCACCTGCGGAAAAAGATTTTTCTGAAAAAATCCCTAAGCCGCGCGGTCACAATTTCATCAAAAATCGGCCGTTTTCCACTTTGCTCATAAATGGTTCCAAACTGTGGCAAACTCTCCCCTGAAAGCTTTGGCGGTGGAAACGGAAGGCTTTTGATCATAAACTGAGAAATCAGGCCTCGACTACTTCACCTGCGGAAAAAGATTTTTCTGAAAAAATCCCAAAGCCGCGCGGTAACAATTTCATCAAAAACCGGCCGTTTCCCACTTTGCTCAAAAATGGTGCCAAACTGTTGCAAACTCTCCCCTGAAAGCTTTGGCGGTGGAAACGGAAGGCTTTTGATCATAAACTGAGAAATCAGCCCTCGACTACTTCACCTGCGGAAAAAGATTTTTCTGAAAAAATCCCTAAGCCGCGCAGTCACAATTTCTTCAAAAATCGGCCGTTTTCCACTTTGCTCAAAAATTGTGCCAAACTGTTGAAAATACGCCCCTGAAAGGTTTGGCGGTGGAAACGGAAGGCTTTTGATCATAGGCCAAGAAATCAGCCCTCGACTACTTCACCTGTGGAAAAAAAAATTCTGAAAAAATCCCTAAGCCGCGCGGTCACAATTTCATCAAAAATCGGCCATTTTCCACTTTGCTCAAAAATGGTGCCAAACTGTTGCAAACTCTCCCCTGAAAGGTTTGGCGGTGGAAACGGAAGGCTTTTGATCATAAACTGAGAAATCAGCCCTCGACTACTTCACCTCCAAAAAAAAAAAAATTCTGAAAAAATCCGTAAGCCGCGCGGTCACAATTTCATCAAAAATCGGCCGTTTCCCACTTTGCTAAAAAATGGTGCCAAACTGTGGAAAATGCTCCCCTGAAAGGTTTGGGGGTGGAAACGGAAGGCTTTTGATCACAGGCCAAGAAATCAGCCCTCGACTACTTCACCTGCGGAAAAAGATTTTTCAAAAAAAATCCCTAAGCCGCGCGGTCACAATTTCATCAAAAATCGGCCGTTTTCCACTTTGTCAAAAATGGTGCCAAACTGTGGCGAACTCTCCCCTGAAAGCTTTGGCGGTGGAAACGGAAGGCTTTTGATCATAAACTGAGAAATCAGCCCTCGACTACTTCACCTTTGGAAAAAAAATTTCTGAAAAAATCCGTAAGCCGCGGGGTCAGAATTTCATCAAAAATCGGCCATTTTCCACTTTGCTCAAAAATGGTGCCAAACTGTTGCAAACTCTCCCCTGAAAGGTTTGGCGGTGGAAACGGAAGGCTTTTGATCATAAACTGAGAAATCAGCCCTCGACTACTTCACATGCAAAAAAAAAAAAAATTCTGAAAAAATCCGTAAGCCGCGCGGTCACAATTTCATCAAAAATCGGCCGTTTTCCACTTTGCTCAAAAATGGTGCCAAACTGTTGAAAATGCTCCCCTGAAAGGTTTGGGGGTGGAAACGGAAGGCTTTTGATCCTAGGCCAAGTAATCAGCCCTCGACTACTTCACCTGCGGAAAAAGATTTTTCTGAAAAAATCCCTAAGCCGCGCGGTCACAATTTCATCAAAAATCGGCCGTTTCCCACTTTGATAAAAAATGGTGCCAAACTGTTGCAAACTCTCCCCTGAAAGGTTTGGCGGTGGAAACGGAAGGCTTTTGATCATAGGCCAAGAAATCAGCCCTCGACTACTTCAACTGCGGAAAAAAAAATTCTGAAAAAATCCCTAAGCCACGCGGTCACAATTTCATCAAAAATCGGCCATTTTCCACTTTGCTCAGAAATGGTTCCAAACTGTTGCAAACTCTCCCCTGAAAGCTTTGGCGGTGGAAACGGAAGGCTTTTGATCATAAACTGAGAAATCAGCCCTCGACTACTTCAGCTGCGGAAAAAAAAATTCTGAAAAAATCCGTAAGCCGCGCGGTCACAATTTCATCAAAAATCGGCCGTTTTCCACTTTGCTCAAAAATGGTGCCAAACTGTTGAAAATGCTCCCCTGAAAGGTTTGGGGGTGGAAACGGAAGGCTTTTGATCATAGGCCAAGTAATCAGCCCTCGACTACTTCACCTGCGGAAAAAGATTTTTCAGAAAAAATCCCTAAGCCGCGCGGTCACAATTTCATCAAAAATCGGCCGTTTTCCACTTTGCTCAGAAATGGTGCCAAACTGTTGAAAATGCTCCCCTGAAAGGTTTGGGGGTGGAAACGGAAGGCTTTTGATCATAGGCCAAGAAATCAGCCCTCGACTACTTCACCTGTGGAAAAAAAAATTCTGAAAAAATCCCTAAGCCGCGCGGTCACAATTTCATCAAAAATCGGCCATTTTCCACTTTGCTCAAAAATGGTGCCAAACTGTTGCAAACTCTCCCCTGAAAGGTTTGGCGGTGGAAACGGAAGGCTTTTGATCATAAACTGAGAAATCAGGCCTCGACTACTTCACATGCAAAAAAAAAAAAATTCTGAAAAAATCCGTAAGCCGCGCGGTCACAATTTCATCAAAAATCGGCCGTTTTCCAATTTGCTCAAAAATGGTTCCAAACTGTTGCAAACTCTCCCCTGAAAGCTTTGGCGGTGGAAACGGAAGGCTTTTGATCATAAACTAAGAAATCAGGCCTCGACTACTTCACCTGCGGAAAAAGATTTTTCTGAAAAAATCCCTAAGCCGCGCAGTCACAATTTCATCAAAAATCGGCCGTTTTCCACTTTGCTCAAAAATGGTGACAACCTGTTGCAAACTCTCCCCTGAAAGCTTTGGCGGTGGAAACGGAAGGCTTTTGATCATAAACTGAGAAATCAGCCCTCGACTACTTCACCTGCGGAAAAAGATTTTTCTGAAAAAATCCCTAAGCCGCGCGGTCACAATTTCATCAAAAATCGGCCGTTTTCCACTTTGCTCATAAATGGTTCCAAACTGTGGCAAACTCTCCCCTGAAAGCTTTGGCGGTGGAAACGGAAGGCTTTTGATCATAAACTGAGAAATCAGGCCTCGACTACTTCACCTGCGGAAAAAGATTTTTCTGAAAAAATCCCAAAGCCGCGCGGTAACAATTTCATCAAAAACCGGCCGTTTCCCACTTTGCTCAAAAATGGTGCCAAACTGTTGCAAACTCTCCCCTGAAAGCTTTGGCGGTGGAAACGGAAGGCTTTTGATCATAAACTGAGAAATCAGCCCTCGACTACTTCACCTGCGGAAAAAGATTTTTCTGAAAAAATCCCTAAGCCGCGCAGTCACAATTTCTTCAAAAATCGGCCGTTTTCCACTTTGCTCAAAAATTGTGCCAAACTGTTGAAAATACGCCCCTGAAAGGTTTGGCGGTGGAAACGGAAGGCTTTTGATCATAGGCCAAGAAATCAGCCCTCGACTACTTCACCTGTGGAAAAAAAAATTCTGAAAAAATCCCTAAGCCGCGCGGTCACAATTTCATCAAAAATCGGCCATTTTCCACTTTGCTCAAAAATGGTGCCAAACTGTTGCAAACTCTCCCCTGAAAGGTTTGGCGGTGGAAACGGAAGGCTTTTGATCATAAACTGAGAAATCAGCCCTCGACTACTTCACCTCCAAAAAAAAAAAAATTCTGAAAAAATCCGTAAGCCGCGCGGTCACAATTTCATCAAAAATCGGCCGTTTCCCACTTTGCTAAAAAATGGTGCCAAACTGTGGAAAATGCTCCCCTGAAAGGTTTGGGGGTGGAAACGGAAGGCTTTTGATCACAGGCCAAGAAATCAGCCCTCGACTACTTCACCTGCGGAAAAAGATTTTTCAAAAAAAATCCCTAAGCCGCGCGGTCACAATTTCATCAAAAATCGGCCGTTTTCCACTTTGTCAAAAATGGTGCCAAACTGTGGCGAACTCTCCCCTGAAAGCTTTGGCGGTGGAAACGGAAGGCTTTTGATCATAAACTGAGAAATCAGCCCTCGACTACTTCACCTTTGGAAAAAAAATTTCTGAAAAAATCCGTAAGCCGCGGGGTCAGAATTTCATCAAAAATCGGCCATTTTCCACTTTGCTCAAAAATGGTGCCAAACTGTTGCAAACTCTCCCCTGAAAGGTTTGGCGGTGGAAACGGAAGGCTTTTGATCATAAACTGAGAAATCAGCCCTCGACTACTTCACATGCAAAAAAAAAAAAAATTCTGAAAAAATCCGTAAGCCGCGCGGTCACAATTTCATCAAAAATCGGCCGTTTTCCACTTTGCTCAAAAATGGTGCCAAACTGTTGAAAATGCTCCCCTGAAAGGTTTGGGGGTGGAAACGGAAGGCTTTTGATCCTAGGCCAAGTAATCAGCCCTCGACTACTTCACCTGCGGAAAAAGATTTTTCTGAAAAAATCCCTAAGCCGCGCGGTCACAATTTCATCAAAAATCGGCCGTTTCCCACTTTGATAAAAAATGGTGCCAAACTGTTGCAAACTCTCCCCTGAAAGGTTTGGCGGTGGAAACGGAAGGCTTTTGATCATAGGCCAAGAAATCAGCCCTCGACTACTTCAACTGCGGAAAAAAAAATTCTGAAAAAATCCCTAAGCCACGCGGTCACAATTTCATCAAAAATCGGCCATTTTCCACTTTGCTCAGAAATGGTTCCAAACTGTTGCAAACTCTCCCCTGAAAGCTTTGGCGGTGGAAACGGAAGGCTTTTGATCATAAACTGAGAAATCAGCCCTCGACTACTTCAGCTGCGGAAAAAAAAATTCTGAAAAAATCCGTAAGCCGCGCGGTCACAATTTCATCAAAAATCGGCCGTTTTCCACTTTGCTCAAAAATGGTGCCAAACTGTTGAAAATGCTCCCCTGAAAGGTTTGGGGGTGGAAACGGAAGGCTTTTGATCATAGGCCAAGTAATCAGCCCTCGACTACTTCACCTGCGGAAAAAGATTTTTCAGAAAAAATCCCTAAGCCGCGCGGTCACAATTTCATCAAAAATCGGCCGTTTTCCACTTTGCTCAGAAATGGTGCCAAACTGTTGAAAATGCTCCCCTGAAAGGTTTGGGGGTGGAAACGGAAGGCTTTTGATCATAGGCCAAGAAATCAGCCCTCGACTACTTCACCTGTGGAAAAAAAAATTCTGAAAAAATCCCTAAGCCGCGCGGTCACAATTTCATCAAAAATCGGCCATTTTCCACTTTGCTCAAAAATGGTGCCAAACTGTTGCAAACTCTCCCCTGAAAGGTTTGGCGGTGGAAACGGAAGGCTTTTGATCATAAACTGAGAAATCAGCCCTCGACTACTTCACATGCAAAAAAAAATAAATTCTGAAAAAATCCGTAAGCCGCGCGGTCACAATTTCATCAAAAATCGGCCGTTTTCCAATTTGCTCAAAAATGGTTCCAAACTGTTGCAAACTCTCCCCTGAAAGCTTTGGCGGTGGAAATGGAAGGCTTTTGATCATAAACTGAGAAATCAGCCCTCGACTACTTCACCTGCGGAAAAAGATTTTTCTGAAAAAATCCCTAAGCCGCGCGGTCACAATTTCATCAAAAATCGGCCGTTTTCCACTTTGCTCATAAATGGTTCCAAACTGTGGCAAACTCTCCCCTGAAAGCTTTGGCGGTGGAAACGGAAGGCTTTTGATCATAAACTGAGAAATCAGGCCTCGACTACTTCACCTGCGGAAAAAGATTTTTCTGAAAAAATCCCAAAGCCGCGCGGTAACAATTTCATCAAAAACCGGCCGTTTCCCACTTTGCTCAAAAATGGTGCCAAACTGTTGCAAACTCTCCCCTGAAAGCTTTGGCGGTGGAAACGGAAGGCTTTTGATCATAAACTGAGAAATCAGCCCTCGACTACTTCACCTGCGGAAAAAGATTTTTCTGAAAAAATCCCTAAGCCGCGCAGTCACAATTTCTTCAAAAATCGGCCGTTTTCCACTTTGCTCAAAAATTGTGCCAAACTGTTGAAAATACGCCCCTGAAAGGTTTGGCGGTGGAAACGGAAGGCTTTTGATCATAGGCCAAGAAATCAGCCCTCGACTACTTCACCTGTGGAAAAAAAAATTCTGAAAAAATCCCTAAGCCGCGCGGTCACAATTTCATCAAAAATCGGCCATTTTCCACTTTGCTCAAAAATGGTGCCAAACTGTTGCAAACTCTCCCCTGAAAGGTTTGGCGGTGGAAACGGAAGGCTTTTGATCATAAACTGAGAAATCAGCCCTTGACTACTTCACCTCCAAAAAAAAAAAATTCTGAAAAAATCCGTAAGCCGCGCGGTCACAATTTCATCAAAAATCGGCCGTTTCCCACTTTGCTAAAAAATGGTGCCAAACTGTGGAAAATGCTCCCCTGAAAGGTTTGGGGGTGGAAACGGAAGGCTTTTGATCACAGGCCAAGAAATCAGCCCTCGACTACTTCACCTGCGGAAAAAGATTTTTCAAAAAAAATCCCTAAGCCGCGCGGTCACAATTTCATCAAAAATCGGCCGTTTCCCACTTTGTCAAAAATGGTGCCAAACTGTGGCGAACTCTCCCCTGAAAGCTTTGGCGGTGGAAACGGAAGGCTTTTGATCATAAACTGAGAAATCAGCCCTCGACTACTTCACCTTTGGAAAAAAAATTTCTGAAAAAATCCGTAAGCCGCGGGGTCAGAATTTCATCAAAAATCGGCCATTTTCCACTTTGCTCAAAAATGGTGCCAAACTGTTGCAAACTCTCCCCTGAAAGCTTTGGCGGTGGAAACGGAAGGCTTTTGATCATAAACTGAGAAATCAGCCCTCGACTACTTCACATGCAAAAAAAAAAAAAAATCTGAAAAAATCCGTAAGCCGCGCGGTCACAATTTCATCAAAAATCGGCCGTTTTCCACTTTGCTCAAAAATGGTGCCAAACTGTTGAAAATGCTCCCCTGAAAGGTTTGGGGGTGGAAACGGAAGGCTTTTGATCATAGGCCAAGTAATCAGCCCTCGACTACTTCACCTGCGGAAAAAGATTTTTCTGAAAAAATCCCTAAGCCGCGCGGTCACAATTTCATCAAAAATCGGCCGTTTCCCACTTTGATAAAAAATGGTGCCAAACTGTTGCAAACTCTCCCCTGAAAGGTTTGGCGGTGGAAACGGAAGGCTTTTGATCATAGGCCAAGAAATCAGCCCTCGACTACTTCAACTGCGGGAAAAAAAATTCTGAAAAAATCACTAAGCCACGCGGTCACAATTTCATCAAAAATCGGCCGTTTTCCACTTTGCTCAGAAATGGTTCCAAACTGTTGCAAACTCTCCCCTGAAAGCTTTGGCGGTGGAAACGGAAGGCTTTTGATCATAAACTGAGAAATCAGCCCTCGACTACTTCACCTGCGGAAAAAGATTTTTCTGAAAAAATCCCTAAGCCGCGCGGTCACAATTTCATCAAAAATCGGCCATTTTCCACTTTGCTCAAAAATGGTGCCAAACTGTTGCAAACTCTCCCGTGAAAGGTTTCGCGGTGGAAACGGAAGGCTTTTGATCATAAACTGAGAAATCAGCCCTCGACTACTTCAGCTGCGGAAAAAAAAATTCTGAAAAAATCCGTAAGCCGCGCGGTCACAATTTCATCAAAAATCGGCCGTTTTCCACTTTGCTCAAAAATGGTGCCAAACTGTTGAAAATGCTCCCCTGAAAGGTTTGGGGGTGGAAACGGAAGGCTTTTGATCATAGGCCAAGTAATCAGCCCTCGACTACTTCACCTGCGGAAAAAGATTTTTCAGAAAAAATCCCTAAGCCGCGCGGTCACAATTTCATCAAAAATCGGCCGTTTTCCACTTTGCT